>NC_141668.1:66099331-66699331 GCF_028749965.1 Puma concolor | reverse complement strand
CAGCAGACCTATCCACAGAAACTTGGCAGGCCAGAAAGGGGTGGCAGGATATATTCAATGTGCTGAATCAGAAAAATATGCAGCCAAGAATTCTTTGTCCAGCAAGGCTGTCATTCAAAATAGAAGGAGAGATAAAAAGTTTCCCAGACAAACAAAAATTAAAGGAGTTTGTAACCACTAAACCAGCCCTGCAAGAAATTTTAAGGGGGACCCTCTGAGGGGAGAAAAGATGAAAATATATATATATATAATATGTAAATATATAAGTATATAATATATATAAGTATATATATATATATATATATATATATATATATATATATATATACCAAAAGCAACAAAGACTAGAAAGAACCAGAGAACACCACCAGAAACTCCAACTCTACAAGCATCATAATGGCAATAAATTCATATCTTTCACTACTCATTCTAAATGTCAATTGACTCAATGCTCCAATCAAAAGACATAGAGTAACAGAATGGATAAGAAAACCTGATCCATCTATATGCTGTTTACAAGAGACCCACTTTAGACCTAAAGACACCTTCAGATTGAAAATAGGGGGATGGAGAACCATCTATCATGCTAATGGTCAACAAAAGAAAGCCGGAGTAACCATACTTATATCAGACAATCTAGACTTTAAAATAAAGACTGTATCAAGAGATGCAGAGGGCATTATGTCATAATCAAGGGGTCTGTCCACCAAGAAGACCTAACAATTATAAACATTTATGCTCCAAATGTGAGAGGACCCAAATATATAAATCAATTAATCACAAACATAAAGAAATTCATCAATAGTAATACCATAATAGTAGGAGACTTCAACACCCCACTCAGCAATGGACAGATCATCTAATCCAAAAATCAACAAGGAAACAATGGCTTTGAATGACACACTGGACCAGATGCACTTAAAAGATATATTCAGAACATTTCATCCTAAAGCAGCAGAATATACATTCTTCTCCAGTGCACATGGAACGTTCTCCAGAATAGACCATATACTGAGACAGAAATCAGCCCTAAGTAAGTACAAAAAGATCGAGATCATACCGTGCATATTTTCAGACCACAACACTATGAAGCTTGAAATTAACCACAAGAAAAAAATTGGAAAGATAACAAATACTTGGAAACTGAAGAACATCCTACTAAAGAATGAATGGGCTAAACAAGCAGTTAAAGAGGAAATTAAAAATTATATGGAAGTCAATGAAAATGATAACACCACAACCCAAAACCTCTGGGACGCAGCAAAGGCGGTCATAAGAGGCAAGTATATAGCAATCCAGGCCTTGTTAAAGAAGGAAGAAAGATCTCAGATATACAACCTAACCTTACGCCTTAAGGAGTTGGATAAAGAACAGCAAATAAAACCCAAAACCAGCAGAAGACAGGAAATAATAAAGATTAGAACAGAAATTAATTTATCGAAACCTAAAAAACAGTAGAACAGATCAATGAAACCAGATGCTGATTCTTTGAAAGAATTAACAAAAATGATAAACCACTAGCCAGTTTGATCAAAAACAAAAAGGAAAGGACCTAAATAAATAAAATCAAGAATGAAAGAGGAGAGATCACAACCAACACAACAGAAATAAAAACAGTAAGATGAGAATATTATGAGAATAAAATGGGTAATCTGGAAGAACTGGAAAAATTCCTAGAAACATATACACTACACCAAAACTGAAACAGGAAGAAATGGAAAATTTGAACAGACCCATAACCAGTAAGGAAATCGAATTAGTAATCAAAAATCTGACAAAAAACAAAAGTCCAGGGCCAGATGGATTTCCAGGGGAATTCTACCAAACATTTAAGGAAGAGTTAACACCTATTCTCTTGAAACTGTTCCAAAAAATAGAAATGGAAGGAAAACTTCCAAACTCTTTCTAGGAAACCAGCATTACCTTGATTTCAAAACCAGACAGAGACCCCACTAAAAATGAGAACTATAGGCCATTTTCCATGATGAACATGGATGCAAAAATGCTCAACAAGATATTAGCCAACCGGATCCAATAATACATTAAAAGAATTATTCACCACGCCCAAGTGGGATTTATAACTGGGATGCAGGACTCGTTCAATATCTGCAAAACAATTATCATGATTCATCACATCAATAAAAGAAAGGACAAGAACCATATGATCCTCTCAATAGATGCAGAGAAAGCATTTGACAAAATACAGCATCCTTTCTTGATAAAAACCTTCAAGAAAATAGGGATGGAAGGAGCATACCTCGAGATCATAAAAGCCATATATGAATGACCCAATGCTAATATCATCCTCAATGGGGAAAAACTGAGAGCTTTTCCCCTAAGGTCAGGAACAAGACAGGATGTCTACTCTTGCCACTGTTATGCAACAGTATTGGAAGTCTTAGCCTTTGTAATCAGACAACACAAAGAAATAAAAGACATCCAAGTCGGCCAGGAGGAGGTCAAACTTGAACTCTTTGCAGATGACATGATTCTCTATATGGAAAACCCTAAAGATTCCACCAAAAAACTGCTAGAATTGACTCATGAATTCAGCAAAGTTGCAGGATATAAAATCAATGCACCGAAATCAGTTGCATTCCTATACACCAACAATGAAGCAACAGAAAGAGAAATCAAGGAATTGATCCTATTTACAGTTGCACAAAAAACCATAAAATACCTAGGGATAAATCTAACCAAAGAGGTGAAAAATCTATACACTGAAAGCTATAGAAAGCTTATGAAAGAATTTGAAGAAGGCATAAAAAAATGGAAAAAGATTCCATGCTCCTGGATAGGAAGAACAAATATTGTTAAAATGTCGATACTACCCAAAGTATGGAAAGAGCCCAAATGTCCATCGATGGATGAATGTATAAAGAAGAAGTGGTATGTATATACAATGGAGTATTATTCGGCAATCAAAGAGAATGAAATCTTGCCATTTACAACTACATAGGTGGAACTGGAGGATATTATGCTAAGTGAAATTAGTCAGTCAGAGAAAGACAAATATCATATGACTTCACTCATAGGAGGACTTTAAGAGACAAAACAGATGAACATAAGGGAAGGGAAACAAAAAACTGTAGAAACAGGGAGGGGGACAAAACAGAAGAGACTCATAAATATGGAGAACAAACTGAGGGTTACAGGAGGGGTTTTGGGAGAGGCGTGGGCTAAATGGTTAAGGGGCACTAAGGAATCTACTCCTGAAATCATTTTTGCACTATATGCTAACTAATTTGGATGTAAATTTAAAAAAAAATAAAAATAAAACAAGTTAAAATAAAAAAAAGTAAATTGAAAGAAACCAAGTATGTGTAATTCCATCAGTTCATAATGATGCTAAAAAGTAAAACAAAACAAAACAAAACATCCATATAAGTAATTTGGATGGTGCTGGGGAATCAACTTATTACTTTGGAAATCAGTAAACATATTTTATCTTTACTGTGTGAATTGTCCTTCAGGCTTAACAAAGAGTAAATGATGAAAAAAAATTTATGGAAGAATTCAGCCAATAAATGAATAAGAATGAAAGAGTATCACCATTATGGAACACTTAATGAATTATTGGACCTAAGAAATTATCATCAAGAGTTTTTAATGTCATGAAAAAAGATATAGATATTACATACCTCCTCATGACATAGTCTTATCTATAATTGGCTTTTACCTAAATTTTATCAACCGTTAGATCTAATTGACAATTTACAGGAAATTCATGGGACAAAGAAAAAAGTGTAAAATAACACGTGAATGAAAATTATGAAACTTCATGGTGTAGGAAGCTGTACAGAAAAAAATATCCTGGTGTATTTTACAATAGCAACAAACAAGGATGTAGGGAAGAAAGTTGATAGAGGGATAATTATGGATTGAAAGGGTCTTAGAAAATATAGCAACCTAATCACGTCTTAATTTTTCTTTTAAATCCTGAATCATATAATTAACTTTTCTTTTTAAGTAGGCTTCATGCCCATCACAGAGCCTAATGGGGAGCTTGAATTCACAACTCTGAGATCAAAACCTGAGCTAAGATTAAGAGTTCAACACTTATCCAACTAAACCACCCAGACACTCCTCATATAATCAAATTTTTAAAAAGAGGGGGAGAGGGAGGAAGATCATAATACAATTAGAGATTTTTGAACATTTTGTAGACATTCCATATTTAAAAATTATAACTAGGTGCAAAAATGATAACACCATCATGGTAAAAACTTATGTTAAACATAAGTACAGATGATGAAGTTTTCTTTAAAATATTCTGAGTAGTGTAATTATAGATAAAACAAGGAGTTATGAGTAGAGGATTATAGGTGAAACAAATTTGGTTGATTAATGGCAGATCATTTATAAAATTAGGTGAGAGGTACATGGAGATATGTCATATTATTAATGCTACTTTTGTATATGTTTGAATTTTTTCATGATAAAATATTTAAAAGAAAAATACATGTTTATATTTATATGTATAGTTTTAATGTTTAGGTTATGTATAATGTTTTTATACATGCACATATATTTAAAAGAAAATTATATATGTCTATATATATAATGTTTTAAATAAAAAATATAATTTTCTGTGAAATATTTTATTGTAGACATGTATGCAATTTAGTTGTATATGATTTATTTATAATTTGACTTTCTCTTTAGATCATATGTATCATCTATTAATATATCTGGATGGAATCCACAGGCATGATTTCTTTTCTTCATATGAATAAATCACCTTTTTAAAGCAAACTTTCAAAGTCAAACATGATACTAGGAATTAGAAACACGGGTAGAATGAGCTAAGTGCACTTTTTTTTAGAGTCACTAATTAAAAGGTGAACTTCCATGCCTTCCTGAACTGAAATGTGTAACCATACCTGCACACTTAGGCTTATAATTTCTTTTTTTTTTTTTTATTTTTTTCTATTTTTTTTTATTTATATATGAAATTTATTGTCAAATTGGTTTCCATACAACACCCAGTGCTCATCCCAAAAGGTGCCCTCCTCAATACCCATCACCCACCCTCCCCTCCCTCCCACCCCCCTCAACCCTCAGTTTGCTCTCAGTTCTCAACAGTCTCTTATGCTTTGGCTCTCTCCCACTCTAACCTCTTTTTTTTTCCTTCCCCTCCCCCATGGGTTCCTGTCAAGTTTCTCAGGATCCACATAAGAGTGAAACCATATGGTATCTGTCTTTCTCTGTATGGCTTATTTCACTTAGCATCACACTCTCCAGTTCCATCCACGTTGCTACAAAAGGCCATATTTCATTTTTTCTCATTGCCACGTAGTATTCCATAGTGTATATAAACCACAATTTCTTTATCCATTCATCAGTTGATGGACATTTAGGCTCTTTCCATAATTTGGCTATTGTTGAGAGTGCTGCTATGAACATTGGGGTACAAGTGCCCCTATGCATCAGTACTCCTGTGTCCCTTGGATAAATTCCTAACAGTGCTATTGCTGGGTCATAGGGTAGGTCTATTTTTATAACAAAAGCATCACTGATAAACAGTTAATGGTGCACAGATGCACACATATTATTTGGAAAAAAAAACACATGAAGTATGATTTTTTTAAATAAAGTGATTTTAAAAGAAGGTATTTTTAAAAATAGCCCCTATGTGTTTCAACTTGTTTCCTATGAATTAACACACTAAATAGGTAGCATTTCAAATAGTTCTAGGGGTGATGAGCTGGATAGAAAAATGCATGGATTTTGGAGTCAGATAAACAGGTTAAATATTGTGTCTGCCACATACCAGCTGTGCAAACTTAGAGAGGTTATTTAGTTTCTCTGAATTTCAATTTCCTCTTCATACAAAGTGAAAAGAATATTATATATAACACCTGGCACATAGTAAATACTCACTAAGTAGTTAGTAGTAGTATATTTCTGAAATAACTCTTCAATTTCCTGTAGAAGGATCTCAAAATGAATTTTTTACTATTAAAAAAATGATTTCTATTTATAGTCATTTGAGTGCATGTTATCTTAAAACCATTTATAGAGAAAATGAATTAACTCACTCAATATATGAATAAAAATGGGCTTACACGTTCATTTTTCACCTCTGGAAACTTCTGTTCACATCTTTCCTTTGGTCTTGAGTGAAAATGAATTTAATGGTCTGCCTCATCAATAGCCCCATTATCACAAAGCTGCCATGCAAGTCAGTATAATTTAGTACAATTGTCATTCTGTTAGTCTCTGCTCAAAATTAAGCCAGGATCAAAAATAGCAAATTGTCTTAATTTTTCCTAGCACACTGATAGAACTGTATCCATAAGTCCTGCTGCCCATATTATTTTAGCTCTAAGTAATGTCATGAAGATATTTTATTCATGACTTACATGTTCCAGAGCTATGGCTTTCAAGTTTGTCTAAAATCATGATCAACTTTAACTTTTTAAGAAATATTGATGCTCAGCAATCCTGATTTGTTGATTGTGGGTAGGAGTCAGGAATTGGTATTAAAAAGTCAAGTAAATACCCAGGTGATTTTCTTTAGTAGGAAAGCTTAGTCTCTTGCTACTCAAAGTTGGCTCATGGACCAGAAGCTTTGGCATTATCTGGGAATTTGCTAGAAATGCAGAAACAGGTCCTGTACTGGTCCTGAACAGAGCTTGCATTTGACAAGATCCCCATGTGAATCACATGGACATTATAGTTTGCCAAGTACTATCCAAAGTTTACCTTGAATTCACTGAATTTTCAATTAAGCTACAATTTAGACCTCTACACATAGTTGCCTAATTAAACTTTTGAATTACATTAGTAGAAAATGTACAAAAAGTGAAGTAGAGATAGTATTCATCCACTTATAAATTATCTTAAACTTGAAAAAAGAATATTTGGGTGTCTTGAGATAAGGAAACTCATAGCATTTTTAAGCATCATCATCATCATCATCATCATCATCATCATCATCATCAATGGCTGTTGTAACTTTCCACTGGAGTACACTGAATCATATCTTAGATTATAATTGAGTATTTATATTAAGAGCAAGTAACATTTCAGAATTATTTTAGATTCAAGTAGTTAATATTCTGTTCCTAAAAGAATATGCATCTATATCTATATACCTATACGTACATATAGTATTCATTTTATGTTCTTAAGAGGCTGTATAGAAATTAACATAAATCCATACACTTTTGAATCACTGATTATATTCCCTGAGAATAAACAACATAGGTTTTTAAAAATCCTGAGTGGATTTATGCAATATGAGAATTTAGTTCAAAATTTTTTCTTTCATTCTTTTCATTCAAAGAGTAATGTTTTATTTTTTATGTATTTTTTAAATTTAATTTTTTTTTTAAGATTGAGAGAGAGAGAGAGAGAGCACCTGTGCAAGCAAGGGAGGGGAAGAGGAAGAGAGAATCTTAAGGTGGCTCCACACTCAGCATGGAGCCCAATGTGGGGCTCAATCTCATGATCATGAGATCATGACCTAAGCCAAAATCAAGAGGTGGATTCTTGGAGCACCTGAGTGGTTCAGTTGATTAAGCTACCAGCCCTTGATTTCAGTTCAGGTCATGATCTCACAGTTCTTGAGTTTGTGGAGCCTGCTTGGGATCTCTCTCTCTCTCTCTCTCTCTCTCTCTCTCTCTCTCTCTCTCAAAAAAAAGGAAAAAAAGAGTTGGACACTTAATCAACTGAGCCACCTAGGTGCCCCAACAGAGTAATCTTTTAAAACAAATCTGATCACAAAAGTCCCCTGTATAAAGTTCTCCAAAAGCATTCCATCCCATTAAAAATAAAACAACAACAAAACCCCAGCTTCTTAGTCTGGCCTACAAAGTCCATCTTTTTTCCTAGGTCACACCAGACTCACTTCCTACATGGAACCTATGGACCAAATCTTCACTCTGCTGCTAGGCTCAGCCCTCTGGCTTTTGTAAGCTGGGCTCTTACTTGTTATTAAATCTCAGAGAGGTCTGTTCTAAACGCCCAGCCCAAAATAGCTACCTAGCCACCTGCTATAGAGCACCCTCTATAACACTTTTCAATCTATTTTCTTGTGTATTAATTTATTTATTTTTATTATCCACTGTACCACTTAAGGATATAAGACTCATGAAATAAGGGATACTGCCTGTTTTTCACTATAACAAGAAATATTTTTTAATGGCATTATAAGATAATAAATCCCATGGAGCAGTGGAGATGTCAGTCAGGAAATGCTGGGTGAGAGTGTGTGACATTTTAATATTTAATATGAAAATATCCTACTTATTAAGCATCTATGATACCAGGCTCTGCACTGGGATTATATACACCATCTCTAGTCCTTACAGTCGTACTCCTAGATGGATTTGTCATCATTTTACAATAGATGAATTTGTGACTCCTGAAGATTATAAAATTTATTGACGTTCCCTCTACTAGTAACATTGGAACCAGGATTTGAACAAAGGATAATCTAGACTCAAAATATCCAACCCCATAATTCCTCCCGTTAGAAAATTTGATGGTCCAGCGGTACCTGGGTGACTCAATGGGTTGAGTGTCCACTTTCGATTTCTGCTCAGGTCATGATCTCATGATTGTGAGATCAAGCTCCATCTTAAGCTCTATGCTGAGCGTGAAGCCTTGCTTGGAATTCTCTCTGCCCCTCCTCTGCTTGTGCTCTTTCTCTCTCTCAAAATAAAAAATAAACATAAAAAAAAAGGTTGATGGTCCATGTAAAGTAATCAAACAATTTTAGGATACCTCCTAAGAATTAGGTACTTATAAATATAATATTGCCTTTAAAATTAGTTCTATGTTATCATAATTCTATGCTCTACATCAGGGGATAATATGAGATGCACTTATATGTGTATGAAGCTTGAGATACAAAAAACATTTGCTTATGTAGATTAAAACATAGATATGATACATAAGTCAGGAATTAATTAGAACTTTCCACCCTTAATTCCCTCCCTGCAAATACCTTCATCACCAGACTGAGACAATCTTTGTCATAATTCTCTACTGGAAATTTAATCTTTTTTCATCCTTTCCATACTGTATTCTTTGAAAGAAAGTCACTATATAGATCTTACATTCTCCACTTAAGGAGTAGGGAATTATATCTGCCACTTTGAAGGAAGATTATTTACATAAACTATGTGGAATTCTTATAATAGGGAGATATGTTATTCTCTCTCATATATTTGTATAAATAATCATTTACATAAATATGGAAGCATACTAAAGTTATTTAAATTTTTGGTAAAATTGCTCCGACTTCAACCATTGGGAGCTTAATTCAGTTAGCCTTAAGACCCTTTGACATATTTCCATAATTGTGTGTTGTTATTGTGTTATTGTTGCTTCTGTTTTTGAGCAGTTCTTTTCTTTCTGGTACTACAGGAAGCTCCAGGCTCATCTTGTACATTTCTTGCCACAGTCTTAAATTCAGCCATTTCTCCAAGAATCTCTTTTCTTTTATTGGAGAACAGTATCAGAAATCAAGAACTGGGCTCTAGATGTGCTGATTGCTACTAAAGTGATTTTAGGCTCTCTCAGCTAAAGAAGAAAGAAAATATATGTGTTTATACTTACCTATATTTAAACATATCTATAAATATATCTAAATGTAACCATCTATACCTGTATGAAGCTAAACTTGAGTGTATACCTACATTTCCGGCTCTAATCCATGATCAGGTGGATCATTCTAGACTCCTGAAAACTCTCACTCCTATAGTAAAAACAAAAACAAAAAAACAAAACAAAACAACTGGCTTACAACTCTCATTTACTTGACTGTACAATTAACAGAGTTACTAACCTATACTCCCATGAGAAATGACTTCCTCAACTAATGTACCTTGCTTATCTACAGGGTATTTTTAACCTTTAGTCTTACATATTTCCTCATTTCCAAAGTCACTAAGGCCAGTACTTTCTCCCCACACACACTCTTAAATGAGGTTTTGTACACTTGCAATAGAGTTAAATTGCTTTGTCACACTCTGCACTCCATTCTGGGAGCCCCCAGCCTTCCAAATCTACATACATTAAAGTTCACTTTCTGCACTGTAAAGTTCAATGGGTTTTGAAAACACCCATTGTTTCTATTTGAATATCGCATTGAACATCAGATATTATAATGAAGAGTTTCACCACTCTCTACTTAGGAAATAATGAATCCAAAACAAAATAAAAAATTTAAGTAAAACAAAAAGCAATTTGCATATCTGGAGAGATTGCAGAGATGAGTGCCACCATCAAGACTTGAAGGATACAAGGGTATTGCTTGGCTGGATCCAGCAGATCCAATAAGGCCCGAAGTGTCACTGGCAAAGAGAGGTGCTATTTGGAGGCTTTGGCAGGCTCCTCCAGGGAATCACATTACAGATTAAGTATTCTGAAGCAAAGCCCTACCATCTTCTGTGAATAACTGTCCTTCCTTTGACAAATACCTTTTGGCTTGTTATTAAGGCCTTACTTGAAACTTAATGCTTAACCATAGGCCATCAAGTTACCATGTGACCTGAACTGTCTATCATGAATTGAGTGTTATCTGTTCCCCTAAGCTATAAATCTAGGCAGGCACACCAGCAATTTCCAGAAGTTATATAGATGAGAGTAGGCTTGGGTAGGTCCTGAAGTCCCAAATAAGTTACTTGGTGAAGTGTCCAAATATCTGTGGTCCCCACTCTTGCTATATTACCTTCTGTCTCACACAGCCTACACTTGGTCTCATGGGGAGTTCCCTATAATCAGTTGACAGAAGAAAAGAAAACTTGGTTTCCTGATGGTTTTAGGTGTACAGGCATCACCTGGAAGTGAACAACTCCAGCACTATAATCCTTCTTTGGGACACCCCTGAAGAACAGGGTAAAGGGAAATCCTCTAGTAGGCAGAACCTTGTGCAGTGCACCTGGTTTTTCAATTAATCATTTTTACTGTTTAAGGGGCATTACAGAGAACCCCAAATCCGTAAAAAAAATATATTTCTTAAAAGAAAAAGATTAATCATTCTTCAAAAAGTCCTTATATTTTACATACTCAGTTATTAGATGTGAAAATATTTTGTACTACATTATTAGGTTGAGTTTGGAAAAGAAAAATCAAACTCAAAAGGTCAAAATGTAATTGTTTAAAAAAATGTTCAACCAGAGATTTGCCGTGAACATAGTCAAGGTAACACCAATGTAGAATGTATTTTTGTATCTTTTTTCCTAATAGCCAGTTACATAAACCTTAGGGGGCAAGTAATCTTTCCTAATGATAGTAATCACAATAGAGCTTAAAGTGGCTGAAAGCCAAGACCATGTCAAAGAAATGGAAAGGTAAAGGGAGGAAGCAGAGGAGGAGAAACATGATTAAAAAAGAGAAAGTATGCATCCATCCCAATGCTACAGGCATGGAATGAGAACAAGTATACCAAATATAAGACTGTTACCATGAAATTTGCATTCTAGCTTTTACTTTCTTTTTTTAAGAGTGAAGAGTGTTAGATGCTCTGGTGTGTTGTGAGAGAAAATAGAGATATTGCATTGCGAATTACCCCTTTTAACAGTCCAAGCACATTTGATAGCAGTATGATGAAGTAATTCAGTTGTCTATACCTATTTTTGCATTTTGCCAATGGTTGGCATAATGTTTTAATCAACTGTAAGGTAAACACTTGCACAGCCACAGGGAGAAAATCAATTGCATCCTTGCCATAGGCCTGAACAAAGTAACATCCTTTTCAGTATTGGAAAGTCAGCCTGGTGCAATGTAATAACAATATTATTCTATAGTTTTTGAAGATCTTCCACATAAATCATCTCATTTACTACTTATAGTAATTATTCAAAGAGAAATCATTAATATAGTAAATAATTTGCTCAATTCACAATTTGTATGAAACGGGGCCTTATCAGTATCCTGAAAGAAAATTCTCTTACTGTTGCATCATCAAGAAATCCTAGAAGAAAATCACACCTGAAAATTAGAGAGCCAATAGACCCTTCCTCCCCTTTTGTGTGACATAAAAGTTCATTGACTTAATCAGACTAGGGGTCTCCTAGGAAGAAGAGTGACTATTTTCCATATTTTCTGATGTTTATAAACCTCCTTCCTAGTCAAGACTAGATACATTTTTTAAAATATTACATTCTAACAAAGAAGAGGGATATCTTGAATATACCTGGGAGTATTTTTTTTCTTTTCTTTGTTTTTAGAAAAAAAATACCTTGCTAAATTTCAGGATACCCAAATGCTGTTTTGATAAAATTATATTTATGTTGAGTCCTAGAAAGAAACAATACCCATATGAAAGACCACAAGATTTTTTTTTTTGATGACTTGTAAAGTTTTGAGGGAGAGCAAATTAAAAACTCAAACTATATATAAGGATTACTATAAGATGCATAGAGATATGAATTCTGCTTCATTTATATAGGTAGCTGATGTATAGGAAATTAACTTGACTCTGTGGTAGCTTCCAAGTTTAAGTACCACATAATTCACTGTGGAACATTACTGTCATGGAACGGAAAGGTTCATGGAACAGAAAGACTGAATGAAAGCACTCAAAAAAACAGACTATTAAATCAACTTAAGAAGTAAGAGTAAAGCTTGAGTAAGTTAACACACTTAGGATAAGGTATAGGTGGATGGAAAACCACACTGTCTGAATCCTGGGTACCCAATGTTCATTTATATCCCAGCTCTGGATCAGATGAGCCATTCCCACTAATAGCATAATATTTTAATTACATTTATTATATGCTACCCATATTATAGGTATTTATATTAATTATGTGTATTGTATATAACCATATATATTTTAGCTAGGAGGACCAGGGCTGTGATTGAACAAAGAAATTCACAGACAGAAGGTCTCCTGAGCCAATGATATACACTTGCTCTAGCAGAGAGACACGGGGACAAGGTTGCTGGGCCAAGAGCTGTAGCTTGCCAAACAGCCATGGGTTTTATTTGTATATAAATATAAAATACTATATTTATATTTATTACTTCATGAGCCTTGAACATATTTACTTCCTTCCATTCCTTTCTCCTATTTTAACATAACATAACATGTATTTATACCTAACAAATTTTATGAATCCATCCCATTTTTTTCTAAAGCAGAATTGAATATTCAGAAATAATAAAGAAATTCACATTGCAATAGCCCCCGACTTATCACTTTGAACAACCCCTACAATGCATTTCTTTATGCAACCTTTGTCCATTTTTCATTTCCAAAGGTGCCTACCACAACAGCAATGAACTAGCCTATTCCACAAAAGAAGGATTTTCTTATATCTTATATAGTGATCATGGTATCATTTGGAGAATGTATACTAAAAAATATGAGTAGAATGTGAAAGATATATTGTGTATTAGAAAATAAATTATAAGACTAGTTTTAAAGGAGTGTGTATTCTATCACAGTAGCCAATATTTTTTAGTTGCCAAAATCATGTTAATTCATTAAAATATAAAAGGTCACTAAATTTTGAATAACAACATAATGCTGTACAGAATTTCACAGTTTAGTGATGAATTTGCCATCCAAGACAACCTTATATTCACATTGGTATCTGAGTACGTGCATACCAGAGATGCTCTATTTTACATTATGGAGTTATCTGTTACTCTTTTTAAAACATATGGCAACAAGGCATTCCTGGTAGAATTTTATAATATTTCTTCCATTCTGAGAGAATTTATGTAATCAGATACTAATAAAGTACATCTTAGTACATCTTAAGAAAGTGAAAAGTAAACTACAATCATAGTACCATATAGTTTATGAGTTCCATCAGTCAGTGAGATATGTGAAAAAAAAATGATGTAAATTTTAATCAGTAGCAGTTATTCTTCAGACTTTAAATTACATTAAGTATTGAGTATTAATTTCTTAGGCTGGTTAGGATATATTAACAGTGTGCTGAAGTATTTAATAACCTGACTTCTTTAACTTAACTCGCCATCAGTAGTAAATCATTAGACAATAGGACCCGTTGGCACCACTATATACTAATGCGCTTGCAATGCTATGTGTGTGTGTGTGTGTCTGTGTGTGTGTGTGTATCTAAACATGTAGATAAATGTTTATATTTAGTAATGGACATTCTTTCTTAGTGCTTCATAATAGTATTTTCCCATACAGCACAAGTCATCTGATTTTTGTTGCCTCTCACTAGCAAGCCAACCACCTTGTAAAATCTGTGTTGTCATCAACCATGACCACTGGCAGCTGTACCATCTTGTCTACGTTAGAAGTTCTTGAGGCCTAAAAATACATGCTGCCAGAGCACTTGTCCAAAGCTTTATTTGGAATATGCAGAATTAGTTTGGAGAAAGAGGAAAAATTATATTTGTTCCATCTAAGCTAGAATCACATATGTATTTTATGGCTTAGCTTCTGTTTGGGGAGTTTGACTTGTGTGTACGAACGTATGTCTCTCAAAGGGACCATACACCAATTTATTTTTATTTTCTTTAAGGTTTTTTTCAAGACATATATAAAATGGGATTTCTTCTGTGCACACTCCCAGGATCACCATGTCAGACAGCCCTCATCACACCTAATTTTCATCCTTGAATTCCCTTATCCTCAATTTCAAAAGAAACTTTTCATCCTTTCCAAATTATAATGATGAAAGAATTACTGCGATAGAACTAGGCTTAAATATTTACTTATATGTAATCTGGTTTCTTAGAAACCATCATTTTATAAATAAATTTTATTCTCCAATCTCAGTAGTATTCAGTATCCTTTCTTGACTATTTTCCCCCTCCTGCCCAAATGCTCCATATTCCTTTCACTAAATATAGAGGGCAGATTCATCTTAACTGGAAGCTTTCAACCATAAACTTTAATAGCACTTTAAAGAGCCTCAAAATGAAATTTCTCCTTTAATTAAGAAGATGCTACTTTGTACATCATAATTGAAATACATCAAAAAGTTCCTTGTTAAAGCTGAAGATATATTATAAAGCTATTCTATGTAGCACGGCTGCTGGGCTTTTCTAATTGGAAGAATGACAGATCAAATCCCGGAGAAAGTAATGTCATTTGGGATGCTAGAGATGAAGCAGTTTATTTAAATTACATACTCAAAACAATTAGGAGAAGATGTCAAACCACATTATTTTGCTTTGTTTTGTTAAAATGAAACCCAAACTACAATCAAACATCAACAATGCATCATTTGCCTTTATGAGTATGTGTATATGAGTACATGTACATAGAGAAATTTAATTTTTCAAACTTAATGTCACAAGTTTATGCACCTTCAAACTCAGCAATCTGGAAATGTTCCTGGAAGAAAGAATGAACTTTTAGAAATGAATCAAATTTTATCCTTGCAGATTGACTTGAGGGACTTAGGTCAAATAAGTTTAGAAAACATTGTTTTTATTAGAGTTCCAAGTTATCAATAGTCTAATTTTAATAAATTTCTCAACTATGAGTTTCCTTATTTTATTGATTGAAAAGTGTTTTCTAAAACCAAAATATTTATTTCTGCTTGTATTTAGTACAAGTTATTTGTGCATATTCCGCAGCATCCAGAGCAAACCTATGTCTGTGTTCAATTCTCTTAACCACACTCTGAAGCTACTATTTTCAATCTTCTTCTTTTCAAATGTTTCATTTAAAACATATCATTAACCCCACTAATCCCTAGAGTGCCACCTCACAGAGATTTTACCTAACTTCTACCACTAAATATATGAACTCATCTCCTAAACTTCCCACATCCTTGAGTCCTCCACCTCCTCCAAAGACCACTCCCTCCATGGACCTTCCTCAGAATCTGAGTCTATTAATGATCCCTTCTTTCCTGCCCTCAATTGTCTTTTCTGTTCATTACTGTCTTCTGTGTGTTTACCTGCCCCCTCTCAACTGCATCTGCCTAGTGGCATTTTAAACATGTCCAATCTTTTGTCCATTTTCCAAGAAAAGGAAAAAACAGGGGGCAAATGACGAGTTTCCTTCTATCTAATGTTCCCATCTCAATCAATGATTACCATATTTATTTTTCTCATTCTCTGTAATGATACTTGTAAAAAGAATTGCCTTTTTAGACAGCTATTCACTAAGAAAGACAGATTTTCTTAATTTGCTTGCGTAGTACTTACTCTCCAAGTCACTTCAGCTTGGTTACTGCTACAACCCCATCAAGTCCAGTTAACACATGCCAATCCTTACTTTCTGCACGTGCTCTCTCAGTGTTATTTATTACTGTTCATTTGTTCATTAGATCACTCATCATTACTTAATGATTTCTGAAGGGTACAGTCTATGTGCCAGACATTAAATTAGCTATAGGGGCCACTGTAGTAAACAAAAGTTACAAACACCATAAGTCATTGGAGGGTGGGCAGGAGACAGACAATGAAAATGCTAAATAAGTAATAACATACTATATGGAAGTAAAATAAAGCAGAGAAGTTGCCTTGGGTGAGTTTGAGTGAGAAATTCAAATTTAAACAATGATTAAAAAGGTTTCAATGGAAATGTGATGAACTTAGCAATGGAGTGAGCATGTTGGTAAATGAAAGAAGGCTTTTCCATGAGGGAGAGCAGCACTTTTCATGCCTGACATCAGGAAGGATAGAACATTCTATCTTCTTGTACTGACACACATTCCTGGTTCTTCTAACTCTTGCCATTTCTCTTTTTGCTTATAGGCTTCTCTCCTCTACCTGGACTTTAAATGTTGGAATGCCTTTAAAATTACACTCACATTTTTTTCTTCTCTTTTTCAACTTATTCTATCTGAAACTATGGTGTCAATGATCACCAACATGGATATCTAGTTAAAACCTATGCTTTGAGTTTATGACTTGCATGTCAAACTGCCAACTTAACATTGAGCTTTGAATGTCTAAGATATCTTATACTCACTATGTCCAAAAATGTACTAGTGATTTTTTACAAGAACTATGATCTTCCTTCTACAGTTCTTTACCTTAGTGAATGACACTATCTTTCTTTAAGTTTCTCCAGCCAAAAACTTGGCAGTCATCATCAATAACTCATTCTCTTATCATACCATAGTCCATCAATCATCAGATTCTTTCAGTTTAATATACTTAATACATCTCTATTCAATTTAATTCTCTCCATCTACATTTTCTCCTTTCTAGTCCAGGAACCATCATCTTTCACCTCGAATACTGACACATTCTTTAAACAGTTCCCACCTTTGAAAAGATCTTCATATTGCAGACGGGTTAATCACATACTTCATCCAACTGCTTAAAACACTCAGTAGCTCTTCGTGCTCTTATGACAAAACCGATGATGCTTAATATGGGACACAAAGCATCACAGTCTGATCCCAATAACCTTGCTGGTCCCATTAACCACCATTTCCTTTTCCTTGTTCTGTGTTCCTGACAAACTGACCCTTTAGTTCCTCAAATATGGTGTGCTCTTATTATAGGGATTTTGTGCGTGCTCTGCTATTCCTTAGATTGGAATTTATCCTCATCCCCTTTAATAACTTAATCCATTTTTTTCCAAGTTGTATTGAAATTCCAGTTAGTAAACATATAGTGTAACATTAGTTTCATATGTTGAATTTAGTGATTCATCACTTACATAAAACGCCCAGTGCTCATCACAGTGCCCTCCTTAATACCCTTCACTCATTTAAACTGTACCCCTGCCCACTTCCCCTCTAGTAACCATCATCTACTTAATCCATTTTTATCCTTCACACCCTATTTCAAAGCTTAATTCTCCACATTAGCCAATATCCACCAGAATACCTTGGATTCTATTTTAGATGCTTCTGCAGACCATGTACTTTTCTTTTACACATTTCATCATAGTTGTTATTTTTCAGGTTGTGTGCTACAGTTTGATGCGGGTCTATCTTCTCAACTCAGCTTAGACTATTTTAATTTTGTTTTACTGCTATGCCCCTAAAACCTAAGCATTGCCTAGCACTGAGTACATGTTCATATATTTGTTGGATAACTAAAGGTATGAAAGAGTAAATGAGCAAATGCATGTAAAATGTCATTTGCCTTTGCCACAAGACAGTTTTTGGCAGTGGTAGATTGTATTTTTTGTTTTGTCACTTGTTAAACATATTCCTTTATGATGGTTACATAAGCTCACTAAATCTTAGTTTGGTCTTCTGTAATTTGAGGATAATTATAGTATGTGCCTCATGGGTTAAAATGAAAATCATGCATCCTTATAAAGGACATAGCGTAGTACCTTGCAAATAGTAAGTGCTCAATAAATAATAGCTTCTGGTATTTTTTCTATTGTCTAAATTGCTTACACCAAAAGCCCTAACTGCAAAAACTCCACTTTTTTTTCCCCTCAATTAACTCAGCAGTTAATTTTTTTAATAAAAAGGATAATTCCCTGGATATTGGGGTAATGTTTGAACTGCAATCATTATATTGAGCTGTCATAGGTGTAAGTTTTCATTTTAAAGTTTTAATTACTTCTTATACATGTGGGGTGAAGAGGTCTCTCCAATTCCTACAGTTTATCCTTCGCAGATTTTTTTTTTTTTTGCTCTAGGGGAAGAAATCAATTAATTAATGACTCCAGAAATGCAATCAGCTTTTAGCAGAACCTTGACTGAGAAACACTCATCTGAAATAAATGGGAAAGAGAAAGAGAGGAAATATGGTGCCAGTAAAGATAATGCTGTCTTCTTCACCAAAGATCTCCCTAGAATATCAAAGGAAATAAAACAAAATGAAAACTCTTATCATTTACAGAAATAGAACACACATACAGTCTTAAACAACATTATAAAAGAAAGAGCTGCTAAATAAATAATAGTACTGTTGCATGCAGACAGCTGGTGAGAATGAAAACTGGTAAATAACCGTGTTATGCTCTGAGGCAAAAGTTAAATATTCACTTTGAATGATAAGAAGAGAATACATGGGATATAGGCAAGACCATTTCTTGATCAAGTCTGTCCCAAAGAAGAAGCAAAGATAAAGGCATAAAGATTCACAAGAAGTTACATACTTTTGTATGGCCTCCAGGAAGCCATTTCTCAGGAATGAAGAGAGAAAGACAAACATTCTGCACTATGAGTAACACTATAGCTGACAATTTCTGTTGGTTGAGGGAATAAAACATTAGAGAAATGTATGCTATAAAGAAGTTTATCATAAACCAGGAAGCTGCTAGCTTCCATGCTTCTGGCATGGAAATCATCTGTGTCTATAAAATCATGGTAGCATTCTTCAAAGAGCTTGTCCAATAAGAACTCAACTCATTTCACAGTAAGTGTTAAGCAAACGAGAATTAGTATGAGCTTTATATAAAAGTACTATAAGGAAAAATGGGGAGTGGAAGAAAAAATAGGTAAAAAGCAGTGGCAGATTAAAAATATTCTCTAGAAAATTTGCCATGGATCAGATAAAAATTGTGATCAATACTAATTCAAAATATATCATAGACCTAAATATCTCTGGGGCATAGTGAAGCATGTCTCTCTCAAGGTCCCTGGATAGACAGAACTGCCCCCAGACCATGGCTGAGTAGGGCTGGAGCTGAATCACAGGCCATTACAGAGTCCACAGACATGACAGAGGTCTGTGGGCCTGCTACTTAAGGCACAGACAGGTATAACTCTTCCCAGGTCCCAGTGCAGATTGTGCTAGAGGCAGAACCCAGGGCAAATAGACAATAGTTGACTCTATAAGGAAGCAGAACTGTATCCAATTCTGTGGTGGGACCATGTCACCTGTGCAGAGACCTATCTTGTCAAAGAGCCCTCTTTGTTTTGGGCTCCAATGGAGTTTTAAAAGCTCGTGTCTAGATCCGAAGCTCCCACAAAGGCACTTTTGTCTGTGGATGGCTGCCAAATTATTGTTGCTTTGAGGGAATACAAGCAGGAGACCTTCTATCATGCCATCTTGTGGCATCACACTTCATTAAAATAAAACCATATGCTCTGCAAAGTCACTATTAAGAAAATAAAAAGAGAAGCCATAGTCTGTCAGAAAATATTTGCTATCTAAAATATAATATTTGATACACAGAGTATATAAAGAGCTCTTAAAACTTAACAAGAAAGTGACCCAATTAAAAAATGGATAAAAGACCTGACGCACCTGGGTGGCTCAGTCAGTTGAGCAACCGACTTTAGCTCAGCTCATGATCTCATGGTTCGTGAGTTCGAGCCCCACATTGGACTCACTGCTGTCAGCCTGTCAGAGCAGAGCCTGCTTCAGATCCTCTGTTCCCCTCTCTTTGCCCCTCTCCACTTACACTCTCCCAAAACATAAATATTTTTTTTAAACATGAATAAACATTTTTTTAAATGAATAAAAAATCTGAACTGACAGCTCACCAGAGAAGATATATAGATGGCAAATGAGTCTATGAAATGATGTTCAACATCATATGTCATTAGGGAATTACAAGTTAAAACAATAAGAAATCACTCCACACTTATCAGAATGATTAAAATCCAAAACACTAACAACACTAAGTGTGGGAAAAGATGTATGTCAGTAGGCACTCTCGTTCATTGGTGGTGGAAATGCACAATAGTTACAGCCATTTTGGAAGACAGCTTAGTAGTTTCTTTCAAAGCTAAACACAGTTCTATTATACAGTTCAACAAGTGTACAACTAGTTATTCATCCAAATTAACTGTAAACAGGTCTATACAGAAATGTGCACAAAAATTGTTACAGTCACATATTAATAAGTTGTCCCAAATTGGAAGTAACCAAGATGTCCTTCAATAGATAAATGGATGAACAAACTTTGATACACCCATAAAATGGAATACTATTTTGAAAAATTTGAAAATATATATATATATATATAAGTTATCAAACCATAAAAAGATATGGAGGAACTTTAAATATGTATTGATATGTGAAAGAAACCAGTGAGAAAGGCTACATGCTACATGATTTCACGCTATTTGGCACTCTGGAAAATGTAAAATTATAGAGAGTAAAAGCGTGGTATTCATCAGTACATTGGAAGAAAGAGTAAAGGAGGGAAAATGGGTGGTGCACAGGAATATTTAAGTGCAATGAAACTGTGCTCTATGATTATGAATTGGTGTAGACAAGGCATTTTTCATTTTGCAAAACTGGTAGACCTGTACAGTGTAAAGACTGAGGCCTAATTTCAACTGTAGACTTTAATTAATAATAACGAATCAAGATTTTTCATCAGTTTTAACAATTACCACACCAATACAAAATGTTGATAATAGGGGAAACTATGTGTTAGGAGACATAGGTATATGAGAACTTTCTATACTTTCTACCCAATTTTTCTGAAAATATAAAACTTTTCTTTAAAAAACGAACTTAGGGGCCCCTGGGTGGCTCAGTCGGTTAAGCGTTAGACTTCAGCTCAGGTCATGATCTCGTAGTTCATGGGTTCAGGCCTCGCGTCGGGCTCTGCGCTGACAGGTCAGAGCCTGGAGCCTGCTTCGGGTTCTCTGTCTCCTTCTCTCTGTTCCTCCCCTGCTCACGCTCCGTCTCTCTCTCTCTCTCAAAAATAAATGAAGATTATAAAGATAAATAAAATAAAAAAAAGTTAAAAGCGGGTAATAATACATTATGACTAACTGGAATTTATCCCAGGTTTAAAGTAGGGGCTTATTAAACAAAACAAAACAAAATCAATGTAACACCATATTACACTAAAAAAAATACATAAAACAGAAAAACACATGATCATCTCAATTGAAGCATAAAAACTCATTACACAAAATTCAACATCAGTTACTCAATTAAAAAAAAAAAACTTGGGGCGCCTGGGCGGCTCAGTCGGTTGAGCGTCCGATTTCGCTCAGGTCACGATCTCGCAGTCTGTGAGTTCGAGCCCCACGACGGGCTCTGTGCTGACAGCTCGGAGCCTGGAGCCCGCTTCAGATTCTGTGTCTCCCCCTCTCTCTGCCCCTCCCCTGCTCATGCTCTGTCTCTGTCTCAAAAATAAATAAAAACATTTAAAAATAAATAAAAAAATAAATAAATAAAAAACTAGTAAACTAGGAACAATTCCTCAACCTGATAAAGAATATCAATGAAAAAAAGAGCTAGTATTATAATAAATGTTAAAAGACTGAATAATTTCCTATTAAAATCAGAACTAAGACAACAGTATCTACTCTTACTACTTCTATTCAACATTGTAGGACAGGTTCCAGACAGAAAAAATAAGTCAAGAAAGAAAAAGAATAGTATTCAAACTGAAAAGAAAGATGCCAACACTTTATTCCCAGAAGATATGATTGTATGTAGAAAATAAAATGGATTCTACAAAATAGTGAAATAAGTGGATTTAGCAAGTATCAAGATGCAAAAATCAATGCAAAGCACAATTTGTATTTTTATAGACTAGCAAGAAACACAGAAAATTGAAATAAAAGAATTATAAAATCACAAAGTATGAAAATTTGGTAATAATTTGACAGAAGATGTGCAAGATCTTTACATTGAAAACTACAAAACAGTTCAAAGAAAAATTAAAGAAGACTCAAATAAGTGGAGAATATACCATATTTATGGGTCAGAATATTTAATGTTGATTAAGGTGCTAATGCTTCTCAAATAATTGAAAGAGTCAATGGAATCTCAAAAAAAAATCTTAGAAACCTGATGTATTGAAACTGATAAATTGGGTCTATAATTCATATGGAAATGTAAATAACCTACAACTAATGTAAAAAAAGAACAAAGTTGGAGGATTAATTCTTTCAAGACTTGTTATAAAGCCACACACATCAAAACATAGAGCGTTAATATAAAGATAGACAATTAGACCAATTGAATAGCATAAAGATATCAGAACTAAATCCTCACATAAATGAACTTATTTTCAACAAAGATTCCAAGGCATTTAGGTGGAGAAAAGATAGTCTTTTTACAAATGGTATTGGAAAAAAATGGGTATTTTATTTAAAGAAAAGAAATTTGGTTCATACCTTGCACCATACATAAAGATTAAGTCAAAATAGATAATAGAATTATGTGTAAAACCTAAAACTCTAAAATTTCTAGAAGGAAACACAGTATCAAAACTTTGTCAATTGGGGCGCCTGGGTGGCTCAGTCGGTTGAGCGTCCGACTTCAGCTCAGGTCATGATCTCACAGTCTGAGTTTGAGCCCCGCGTCGGGCTCTGTGCTGACAGCTCAGAGCCTGGAGCCTGCTTTGGATTCTGTGTCTCCCTCTCTCTCTGCTCCTCCCCCGCTTGCGATCTGTCTGTCTCTGTCTCAAAAATAAAAACATTAAAAAAAATTTTTTTTTAAACTTTGTCAACTTATCCTAGAGAAAGATTACATTTAGATAAAACATTAAAAATATGATATGTCAAAGAAAAATTGGTAAGTTAGACTTTAGCACAACTAAGCACATGACCATACCAAGTGTTGGTAAGAACGCAGAGTATTGGGAGCTCTCATACTCTGCTTGTGGAAATCTTAATATGTGTAGTCCCTATGGAAAACAACTTGACAGCTTCTTAAGGGTTAAGCATAGACCTACCACATAATCCAGTCATTCAAATCCCAGATATTTACACAAGAGAAACATAACATATGTCTATACAAATAGTTTTATGCAAATTATCATAGAACTTTATTTGTAAGAACTACAAACTGGAAACAATGTAAATATCCATTAATAAATGAATGGATAAACACATTGTGGTATAACCATATAATGAATATTAAGTGTCTGTTTAAAGAATGAAATATTGATAGTTGTGATAATATGGATAAATATCAAAGTAACGACACTGAGTCAAAGGCACAGACAAAACATAGATACACTTGGTAATTTGATATATATGCAATCCCATAAATTGCATACTAATCTATAGTAACAAAAAGCCGAAGACTGATTGCCTATGGTGAGGGGAGATTTTGAGGGATGTGAAGGGAGGGGATATTAAAGGAGCAAGAGAAAATTTCTTGCAGTGATAAATAATTTCATTATCTTGATTATGATAACAGGTTCACAAATATATGCATACATCAAAATCAAAATCAAATTATACACCTCAACTAAGTGTAGTTAATTGATGATTGTACCTTAATAAAGTCTTTTTTAACGATAGATAATTTAGATGGCAATCAGAATTTAACTGATTAAATTTAATCAGCTATCCCTTCTCCCAGTGTAAGGAGTAAAACTGACAATAAATATAAAGAGATAAATATGAGGTCCTTCCTTTAGATCTAAACTCAGTTTGCACAAGTGCCGAGTGTTGAAGACTGTTTAAAAACTAGTTCTAAAAAGGTAGTTACTCGGTTTCTATCAATTGCCGTTGAGAGTTAAGGAAATTCCCTTCAACTCTTCTCTTACTAACAACGTATTTTTAGGTAAAGAATATATATTGAATGCTAACAAATATCCTTTCATCATCTTTTAGGAGAATCAACTACAATATATTTATTCAGCAAATCATATTAATGATTTCCAAATGTTTACAAAGTATGATTTTTTTTTTTTTTTGAGAGAAAGAGACAGGAAAGAAAGAATAAATTGTTTATAGTGGACACTATAGAGAAGTAAAATTGGATGAATCCAGGCAAGATAGATTTACTTTCCTCTGTATTCTCCTCTGAATGTTTTGAATGTGCATAAATAACCAATAAAAACTAAATAATTAATAGGGAAAATTGACACAACCCAAATGTTTAGAGTAGTCAAAAGGCTAAGGAAAATGTCACTAAATTATCCTATTCCTCACCCTCTTTACCAACAAAATGAGGATTAATAATTATATCTACTTTACAGGTGATTATAGTATTAAATTATTTAATGCATGCAAAATATTTGGAATAGGGCCTGGCATATAGTAATCATCACTAACTCTTCATAGCTAATAGTTAAGTGGTGTACCCACTTATCAGGTTTTAAGAACATGGCATTTTTTATTCAGTGTTTCTCTGTTTCTTTTCTGTCTCTCTCTCTCTCTCTCTCTCTCTCTCTCTCTCCTCTCCTCTCCTCTCCCCTCCCCTCCCCTTTTCTCCCTTACACGTATACATATACACACACACACACACACATACACAAACACACACCACAAACCCAAGCAATAAAGATTTGACCATTACCATTTCTGAGCCTGGAGCCTGCTTCACATTCTGTGTCTCCCTATCTCTCTCTGCTCCTCCCCTGCTCATGCTCTTTCTCTGTCTCAAAAATAAATAAACATTTAAAAAAGTCACTATTTAAGCATATATATATATATATGTATATATATATATATATACATATATATATATAATTTTAAAGCCTAACCAAAACTCTTAACATATTTTCCATCATAATTAAGTAAAAAAGAATCAAATCTGAGTATTTATAAATTAGTGAAAATGGACACCATACACATAAAATTTTATGTAATGGTGGAGCTAAAGAGAGACAAAGAGAGAGACAGAGGCAGAGGGACACACATAGAGAGAATTAAAAAAAATGAGCTCAAAATGTTAGCAACTGAAGAAACTAGAAATCAGAACGAGCAAATAAACAACATGCAAAGCCAGATGATGAAATAATAAAGGTAAAGAGAATCCACATTTACTTTTGTTAATATTAAAAAATTATTTTGGAAGTACAGGTTTCCAGTCATGGAATGAATAAGTCACAGGGATGCAAGGTATAGCATTGGAAGGACAGCTGATGGTATTGTAACAGTCTTCTGTGGTGAGAGATGGTAGCTACACTTATGGTGAGCACAGCATAATGTATGGAATTGTTGAATCACTATGTTGTTCACCTAAATCTAATGTAAAACATTGTGTGTTTAACTATATTTATAAAATAAAATAATTTTTTTTTACTTTTAGCAAAAAAATCTTAAAATACATTTATGGTCAATAACGTATAATTGATAAATGATTACAAAATCCAATAAAAAGGTTAAAATAAGAAAATTAGAATGGATTTTAAAAATAAAGACTTTTTTTAATTATGAAAGAATATAGCCCAGGATGCCTGGGTGGCACAGTTGATTGAGTGTCTGACTCTTGATTTTGGCTCAGGTCATGATCCCAGGGTCATGGGATCAATCCCCACATTGGGCTTCATGCTGAGCATGGAGCCTGCTCAAGATTCTCTCTCCCTCTCCCTCTCCCTCTGCCCCTTTCCCCTGCTCACCCTCTTTCTCTCTCTCTCTCTCCTCTCTCTATCTCAAATTTAATGAAAAAAATATTTTTAAAGAATATAGCTCATTCTGCTAATAACTGTTTTAATGTTAATCAATCATACATAATAAAAAATTGTGTATCACAGAAAGAATGAACTAAATGACCTACTAGATAGTTACAAATCAATTTCTCCTGAAGGAATTTCAGCAATAAAAAATGTCTTATAGTTTTAAGTATGCAAGCCAAAATGATAAGCTGGCTCATCAAAAGTAGGAAAACAGAAATGGCATTGTCCTTCAGTATAAAACAAATACCAAAAAATAGCATGAATCTGTAATTATGCTGATTATATTCTATATCCAAACTGAAATTATACTTAGGTCCATGAATAAAAAGTTAATAAGAAATCTTTAGAATTGTTTTAAGTTGTAAAACAAGAGACAATATAATAGAAAATAAAACTATTTCAGTAATGAAACATAAACACTACAAATCCAGATTTGCCAAAGCAGCATTAAGAGGTAAATTTTTAGCCTTAAATGTACTTATTAAGAAAAAGGAAACAAAAGACCGAAAAATAAATTTCTTATTCAAAGATTAGAAAAGAAAAGAAAAAAAGAACATACCTGAGAAAGATGGAATAAAGAGATATTCATTAATTAATGTTGAAGAATGAAATGAAGAAAACAGAGCCAATACAAATAATCAATAAAGTAAAAGCTGAATTTTGAAAATAATGAAAATTGATGAAAAATTAAAGATCTGAAAATCAATTTCACCAAGGTGAACTAATTAACATTTATATAATACTTAACCCCAACAAGAGCAGAATACAAATTGTCCAAGTGTATGTAGTTTTCACCAAATTAAACCATATGCTTGGCCATAAGTAAAACCTAAAAAATGCAAAAGAATTGCAATTATATAAAGTCTGCATTCAAATCATAATGTAATCAAAGTATAAATCAATAATAAAATTCCCATTTAGAAAAATTCCCAAATATTTTTAAGTTAAATATATATTTTTATGTTTATTTATTTATTTTAAGAAAGAGAGAGGGAGGATGATTGCACAAGCAGAGGAGAGGCAGAGAGAGGGAGAGAGAGAATCCTAAGCAGTCTCTGTGCTGTCAGTGCAGATCCCCACGTGAAGCTCGATCCCATGAACCATGAGATTATGACCTGAGCTGAGATCAAGAGTTGGATGCTTAATCGACTGAGCCACACAGGCACCCCAAGTTAAATATACTTTTAAATACCCATTGATCAAAGAAGAAATATGAAGAAAAATTAAGAATAAAAAGACAACATATCAAAATTTGTAGAATGTAACTAATTCAGTATTTACAGGGAAGTTTAGAGCATTAAGAGAAAATATTTAAAAAGAAGAAAGGTCCTAGATGAATTATTAAACTTCCCTTAATAAGTTAGATAAACTCAAAGAATAGGACATAAATACAATAGCATAAATCAATGAAATTAGCAACAGAGTGACTGGACAAAAACCATTAAAAGTAAATCCTGGTTCTTTGAAAATATTCATAAAATGGAGAAAACCCTAGCCAGAGTTATCAAAACAAAATTACAAATATCAATAACGAAACAGAAGAGGTCACTAAAGACTACAGATTTTGAAAGGCTAATAAATGAAAAAAGAAGAAATCTATGACCATAAATATGTTAAGTTAGAGGAATGGACAATTCCCTTAAAGATACAATAAAAGTAACTGAAACATTTTGATAGTCCAGATATCTGCTGAAATCATGGATTTAGAGGTTATAACCTCCTAAGAAAGAAAATTTCAGGTCCAGATGGCTTCCTAGTAATTTCTATCAAAACTTAAGAAAGAAATAATGCTAATACTATACACTATCATCCAGAATTTAGAAAAGAAGGAAGCTAGGGCACCTGGGTGGCTTAATTGGTTGACCATCCAACTTCAGCTCGTGGGTTCAAGCCCGTCATTGGGCTCTGTGCTGACAGCTCAGAGCCTGCAGCGTGCTTTGGATTCTGTGTCTCTCTCTCCCTCTCTCTCTGCCCTTACCCCACTTGCGCTCCATCTCTTTCTCTCAAAAATAAATAAACACTTAAAAAAAAATTAAAAAAAAAGAGAAGGAAGCACTTCACATATTTTTAAAAATCACTTTTTAAATTAGTATACACTAAAATAGACTTTTTTGTTTACATATTATGAATGATAACACATTTTATCTCTGTAACTCCCACTACAATCAGGATACATAAGAGTTCCATTACCCCACCATGAAAACTCTATTGTGCTGTCTTTGTAATAACACTATCCCATGCCTAAATTCTCTGTAACAACTGCTCTGCCATTATTGCATTTTTGCCTTTTAGCAAATGTCATATAAATTGAATCATAATCTATATAAACTTTTGAGACTCATTTCACTCAACATAATGACTAATCCAAGTTGTTGGGTGCTTCAATAGTTTGTTCCTCTTTATTGATGAAAAGTATTCCATTGTATGGATTTAGTAGGATTCCTTTTTATGGATTCACCATTGTTTCGTTATCCATTCATCTGATGACAATTCTGTGTATTTTTAGTTCGGGATGATTATAAAGAGAGCTGATATAATAAACATTTTTATACAGGTTTTTATATGAACATGAGTTGTTGATTCCCTAAGGCAGGAATTTTCAACATTGGTAGTATTGACATTTGAAGTTGTGCAATTCTTTGTTGAGGCTGTCCAGTGCATTGTGGGATGGTAAGACACCTTGGCCTTCACCCTCTAGATGGCAGTAGTGCACTCCTCCCTTCCTGTTGTAGAAACCAAAAATGTCTCCAGACATTAAGAAATGTTTGCCTTCTCACGCTCTTCTGAGGACTACTGTTTTAAATAGAATATCTACAAGTGAAATTGCTGAGTCATATGGTAAGGGTATGTTTAATTTCATGAGAAATTGACAATAGTTTTCCATAATAACTGCTCTATTTTATATTCTTACCAGCAATGTATAGGTAGGTGATCTAGTTTCTTTGAATCCTTGCCAGATTTGGTGTTGTCACTATTTTTTATTTTATCCATTTATAATAATTATTTAGTGGTATATCATTGTGGTTGTAAATTTCATTTCCCTAAAGTCTAAAGATGTTGACCATCTTATGTGTTTATGTGCCATGCATATATCCTCTTTGATAAAATGGATATTCAAAATTTTTTCTCATTTTTAAGTTGGTTTCTTTACTTTCTTACTATTGAGTTTTGAGGATTCTTATATTCTGTATATAAGCCCTTCTTACATATGACATATGAGATTTTCATCTATTTTCTCTCATATTATAACTTGTCTTTCCATTTTCTTAACAGACTCTTACAGAGTACCTTTTTGACATATATATATCTATCTATATATATATATATATATATATATATATATATATATATATATATTCATTCTCCAAAACTGAGAAAGAAAAAAACCTAACTGGATAACAAGCAAGTATACAAGGAATTGTAACATAGTTATTTCACTAACATTAGACAAAAAAGAAAATTGAAGTTTTAAAAAAAAAGGCAATATCTTAAAAAATTATGATATAATATGAAATCCAAATTGAGTTGTATGTTTATATTAAGTTAAACTGCTTCTGTCAAAAAACTGAACATTTTATAATAAAATATTAGTAATGGTTATCTATTTCAATTGAGTGATTGACACTTATTTTTATAATGTTTGTTTTTAAATTTTTATTTTGTCTAAAGTCAGCCCAAACTTTTAAAAAATTTTCTTGTGAGTGAAAAGATATGGCATTTATCTTTCTTACTCTGACTTATTTCACTTAGCATAATACCCCATAGGTCCATCCATGTTGTAGCAAATAGCATGATGTTTTCAAAAAATTTTTTGTGCATGAGAATTTCAGAAATTTACTGCAGAGGAACTTAAGTTCACTGAACACAGGAATTCAGTCAGACTCATTATTTAAACATTGGTGCATAGAAAAATGCTCTGCACTTGGATGGAGCTTGGTGAATGTTTATGGAATTAAGTAAGATTTTTATCTCATATGTTTTCATCAGATTTTGTTTCCTATGCAACAAACATTTAAGTTTTAATATCAATTAATTTTAATATGACTATCTTACTCATCAATCACTATAGCCTAAAATGCAAGGAGCATACTCTATATAGATACTTTGTATCTCCAATAAACAGAGGTATGCCATTTATTATAGGTGATCAAAACTACTTAGAGTCAGTTTTAAAATATCTGTTTTAAAACCTAATTAAATAATAAAATGATTTTAAAATTTCCATTGTACTAAAAAAAGTGATACTATTTTATTTGTTTTTAATTTATTTTCAGTCATTTTAAAGTGCCAAAGAAACATTTTTGCTGTTTGGTCATAGCTCATCTCCTACTACACAAAAAGACTATTTTGTAACCTGTGAAACAGAATCAACATTTGGAATCATCTATTCTTATGACCATGTGACTGTACAGTCTAATGGCTGCTTGTCTCCTTTGACAGAAAACTCTATCTCACTGTCCTCTCTAAGTCAGTAATAAATTAAAAGAAAAGATAGGAAGGTTAGAGGGAGTAATTGGTGAATACGCAATGTTGCTATTGCCCTCTCTAACAACAGAAAAGCTACTTAACTCAAATTTGTCATAGTGCTATTAAACCATGGTGCATTCATTATTCTTCACAACAACAAAATCCCCTTGTAATCAGGTTAGAGTTGAGAGAATGTGGATGAGTTCTAAACGTGAGGCTTTTTTAATGTGGTAGACTTGGCAAGGCTTACTATGCATGCCATCACCAGATGTTGTCAGCATATAAAAATATTTTTCTTTTTTTTTTGTCTAATTTATCAGTTCACTCTTTTCTAATTAATTCACATTTACAACATCTGACTGATCACAGGAGATATTTCTAATTTATTCATCCTACTCATAGAGACAAGTATTTTCAGTTGGGAAGGAAGGAAGGAAGGAAGGAAGGAAGGAAGGAAGGAAGGAAGGAAGGAAGGGAGGAAGGGAGGAAGGGAGGAAGGGAGGAAGGGAGGAAGGGAGGAAGGGAGGAAGGGAGGAAGGGAGGGAGGAATGGAGGAGGAAAAAAAGGGAATTTTTTTTCAACAATCAAAATGGACCCAATTCCGTTATTTTACAACTACATGAAATTGCCCTCTTCAAGATCATTAATGCCCCTAATGTTGCTAAATCCAATGTAAGTTCACTAGCCACAATCTTATTGACTTCTCAGTAGTGTTTTCTACACATCTTCTTTTTTAAACATTCTTTCTTCTTGGTTTCAATGAACACTATCTTGCCACTACTGGCCTTACTACATGTTCCTTCCCCAGATGTTTTGGAGTTTCTTTTTTTCTTCTCCTTGTCTATTCCTTAAATATTGTCTTTCAAATGGTTCTCCTATTTGCCATCTTCCCTTTGAACTCTGGTGAATAATGGTGAGTAGTCTTATCCTCCTCTCTCATGGACTCTTAACTACTTATACACAAATGATTCTGGAATCTACATTTACATGTAAAGGGGTAAAAGGCATGCATGCACATCACTCAACCAGAAGACAAGCCTAACCAATCAGAATGGACACTTAGCATAAACAACAGGTAAGGATGAACAATTGAAAACTGACAAGTAACTCTGCCTGAAGGCCAAAAGTTTCTTCCAAGCTCAGGTCTCATAATTCAATTGTGTACCTCTCAACAATAGAACTTTCAAAAAAAATATTAGTTACCTATTGCTGCGTAAAAAGCCACTCCATGATTTAGTGGCTTAAAACAAACATTTATGAATCTATGGGTAATTATGTATATCTAGACCAGGCCCAGCTTATCACAAGTGGACTCCTTCATGGGTGAGTGATTAGCTGGTCAGCGATCTGGGATCTGGCTGGTCTTGGATGGCCTCAGATAAAATAAATCAAGTTGACTCTACTTGTCAACCTCTAGCAGGCTAACACAAGCTTATTGTGATGATGGTGGGGGGAATCCAAGCAAGGAAGTAGAATGTACAAACATATTTGAAGTCTCTGGTTTAGTCAGTTTGGCCACTATTCCAAAGCAAGTCACACCAAGCCCAAAGGCAATATGGGAGGATCTTCTAAAAGCCATAATTGGAAACACTAACACAATCTACTCACCCAACTCAACATGTCAAAATCATGAATTTTCTGCTTCTTCTCTCTTCCTCCAATGTAGGCCTTCTTTGTTATTGTCCAGCTGGCTTACTGTCACCTAGTTAATCATGCCATTCTTCACTTTTCCATTTGTCCCAGCTACTTATATTTAACAAATCACAAAATTCTATTGATTCTATCTGATAAATATCTATTGGATTCATCAAGTTTCTTCCATCTCCACTGCCACTATTGTGACATCTCTACCATATTTTACCTCAGTTACTAAAACAGTTTTCTAACTGGCCACATCATCCTCAGACTTAATCCCTGATATCCACAATCCATACAGAAACCACACAGATTTTTATGAAATACAAATATGATCAGGAGATGTAAGTGCTTTAAGTAAGCAGTTTCTTGTTGCCCTTAGCTTAAACTTCAACTTCTTAAATGACTTGTAAGAACTTTCATGATCTGGTGCTTACATTCTCGGTTTTGTTTCTAGCTATTCCTCTTCTCAAATTCTGTGATCCATCTATAATGAATTACTTTCTTTTTTTTAACGTTTATTTATTTTTGAGACAGAGAGAGACAGAGCATGAACAGGGGAGGGGCAGAGAGAGAGGGAGACACAGAATCTGAAAGAGGCTCCAGGCTCTGAGCTGTCAGCACAGAGCCGGACGCGGGGCTCGAACTCACGGACCGTGAGATCATGACCTGAGCCGAAGTCGGACGCTTAACCGACCAAGCCACCCAGGCGCCCCTATAATGAATTACTTTCAATTGCCTGGATATATCACACACTTATTTCCACAAATACTCTTTTTGGCTAGAACACACTCTTACATGACTGATGAGGAAAAGAGAACATTAGTTATATTTTGCATGTACAGCTAAGAAGTTAACCTAGGATTTGAAATTTCCTGAATGTAAATAAGAAGTACAATAATATTATAAATAGATAATTAATGGTGTTCCACAAAAGTTGCCACATAACAACTTAACTAAAAATAAGTTACATAAAACAATTACAATTTATTATGCTAACACATTCATTGGTTCAGGTATTTGGTCAGGGTACCATAGAGATGGCTTATTTCAACTCTGGTAACTCAGCTGGGAAGATTCAAATGAAAGGGGGTTAACTGAATGGTTGGAGCCTAGAATCACCTACAGGATTCTTTTCTCATGTAGTCTGGAACTTGGGACAGAATGAAATAAAGGCTGGATTTAGTTGTGACCGTTGATCAGAGTACATCTTTACAGATTCTCAATGTGGCTTAGTCTTCTCACACCACAGCAGCTGGATTTTGAGAGGACACATCCTAAAGAGTTTCCAGAAAGCAATTATTCCCAAAAAGACAAGTAGAAGATGCATGGCCTTTTCTGACCAAACCTCAAAAGTCATGAAGTGTGACTTCCACTGTATTTATTACATTGTTCTAAAAAGTCACAAGCCCATACAGATTCATAGGGAGAGACAAATACTCCAAGTACCACGGGGAGTGAAGCCAAAAAATTTGTTATAATTTTTAAAAACTGCAACAGTTAGTTTATTAGAATTCAAAAAATAAGAACTGTATTTCTTGGCAGATGCCACTAAAGACAGAGAGAAAAAAAGAGAACAAGAAGAAATTAAAATTTACAAAGTCCATTCAAATGTTTTTACTGAGTGCTTACAATAGGCCAGGGATTTTGTATGCCAATCACTACTACTCTATCAAAGCTTCAGTTTTGTATCTTCATTTCTCTCAGAAAGCTATCTGTCATCATCACCCCCCAAATCTAGGTAAGTGGTCTTGCCTTTGTGTTTCCATTAGTATCCAATTCTAGACCCTACTTTCTGCAGTGACGAAGTCTATCTCTTCCACAATTCAATTCCCTTAGCTATAGAGATGAAGATCACTCTATTTCTAGAAGAACCAGGATTAAAACTCAGACCTTGGTGGTATTTCCACCTTTATTTATTGCTTTCTATAGCTAAATAACATGTTGAATTTTGACTTCACAGTATTTTAAATCACTTATTAAAAAGTGCCAGGTATCATCAGAGGTACTGGAGAGCAAGATGTAAAGGAAGCATGGCCATGCCACTCACAGCTTATGGACAGCCTAAAATTATTGATTAAGTTAGGTGACCCAAGCCTTGGTCACCTAATAAATACTCTCCTCATCCATAAGCAAAGAAAATATCATGAGGACCATAAAAATGTTTCCACCACTGGGATGCCTAAGGAAAGCTGTTAGAAAAAAAAAAAAAGCTAAAAATCCGGTGTCCAAAACACTATATTCTTAAAAAAGATTTTCAATGTTTATTCATTTTTGAGGGAGAGAGAAACCGAGTGCAAGCAGAGGAGGGACATAGAGAAAGGGAGACACAGAATCCGAAGCAGGCTCCAGGCTCCCAGCTGTCAGCACCAGAGCCGTCGTGGAGCTCAAACCCATGGACCGCAAGATCATGACCTGAGCTGAAGCTGGATGCTTTACTGACTGAACCACCCAGGAGCCCCTCAAAACACTATATTCTTGATGAAGAAGGATACTTACAATTCCATTTTCTAGTCTCCTGTGGATTAAGCCATACTTATTTCTCCAATTTGAAAATATTATTTTTTTCTTACTTTTATACATTGCAAAGCATCCTGTTTAAATCTGTACCTTTTTCCTAAAGCACCAAAATACTAAATCTCGAGAGGTGATTCAAAAAAGCCTGAAAATGATTGTTTTAGCAAATAATCAGGGTATCTCTGTTCCTCTCAAGGATAAATGTTAAAATATAATTTATATTTTACTCCATCATTACAAGTGTTATCAACTTCTCTATGAATACCATGTGATTTACTCAATCTAATATGAATTTATATTATTTTCACACAAATGATATATAAATCAACATATGACAAGTCAATCAGCTAGTTTTCTCAAAGCAAAAAAATAAAATAAAATAAAGGAATATGAGTGATCTCACATTTCCTTTTGATAAAGAAAATATTTAAAATATTCTGCGGTGTATTCAGGTGTCAAGTCGTCCATTATGTCATAGCACATTACATCCAATGATAATGACAACAACAACAACAAAAGTTAGCAGAGAAACATACATAGAAATATGGAACTCTGAGAAAAATGAATTTAAATCTGTTTGGGGGGAAGTCATACAGAAAGGAGAAAAAAAAACATGCTGCTTTCACCACTGATTTTAAGCAGCTGCTGCCTGAGTGATTACAGCATAGCCATTTCTTGAACGGCTGATGAAAATTTCCATATGCAAATTGGGTGGTTGCAAATTCTTTCATTACTTTTACTGTTATTTTGTCACTTCAAGCTCACGTTTTCTGATTATCTGCCCTATGAGTTTAGCCAAAGGATTAAGTTTTATGGGAGGTAAAGTTCAGAAACAAAGAGGTCAAGGATTTACTGAGCAATAATGAAAGGCAAGAAGAGCTCCCTCCTCAACTGGGCTCAAGACCACTTCAAAGAAACAGAAAGGAGGGAGGAAGGTCTGCACCCACAAGCCTGTTAGGTTTCACTAAAATAACTATGCCTATTAATATCTTGAAAATGTACCAAGTTGTGATGTTAATAAACCCCTAATTTGGTTCTATATTTTCTTCAGAAATGCAAAAATGTTTTATTTGAAAGACAGAGACCATTAAACTTTATGAAAGAATGAAAAACAACTCAAGAGAACTTAAGGAAAACTGAGCCTTTTTCTACTCTCATTTTCATCCATTATTTCTTGGATTCATTCATTCATTCATTCATTCATTCAGACATGATTTATTTTAGGAAAAAGAAGCATGATAGGCACTCATTAATTAGTTATTAAACTAATAAATTAGTGAGAGATAAATGCTTCAATGATACAGCTCTAGGGGATCATTTCTTAAGCCTCTTTGAAGCCATAAAATATCTTTAATAAAATGATTCTGTTAAATCCAATATATGAAAATCCAAATCTTAATAAGGATAAATTAATAATGACTATTTGCATTAGAAAAGAATTAATTGTACAAAGTGATTCACTATAGAAATCATTTAACAGTGGACTGCTGTTCTATGCTAAAATAATAAGAATTTATACAAAAATGAAAAAAATATAATCTTTCTTTGTGGTGAAGTTCCCCCAGCCTTTCTCTCAGAAGACCTATCTTGTTAAATTAATACTTAACTGGAGTGGGCAATGAATATTATCCACTCATGCCAGCCTATTTGAGTAACTGTTTCAAAGGGTTCATCTTCTGAGGCCTTTGCTTTGTGGCATGAGATATGTATGACTGAAGGCAGAGCTGGATTACTTAAAACAATAGAAGAGATTAGAGAGGATTTGGGAGATAATATAGAAGATGAAAGAGAGTGAAGACTGGAGAGGAAATGGTGAAAAGAGAACCAAATGTCCACAATGGTATTTAATGAAATGAAGTGGGTGGCCTGTCATGACTTCTAGGTCTTGTTTGTGGGGAGGTTAAAATTCTGAGGTATGCAACTAAGATCTGAGTCTGCACTCAAAGTGGATATAGGTGAGAACAGAGTACTCCCAAGAGAACTCAATGTAAAATGCAAAAATAAAGCATAATTTAGACTCTAATCAATGCATGAAATATTATCAAATACCTACTAATGGCAGACAGAGGAAGTTTCTACATAGGTGAATAGAATAACATCCTTGCCTTTGTAGGAGTGACAGGCATAAACATAATCATAAACTGATCTAGTTTTGATGGTGCACAATGATATACAAAGTTCTGGGAAAGCTGCTTTGTTAGAACCAACTCAAAGTTACTAAGAAAATTAGGAAAACATCATTGAAGAGGTAACACCACAGGCAGTTAGTTAGCTTTTAACAGAATGTCTGGAGGCCAACAAAGAGGACATCATGGCCAGCTACCAAGAAAGTCAGAGGCCTATCTTGGCAAAGTTCTAGAACAAAGCCATGAGAAGCCAGATAAAACCAGACAGGCTCAAGATGGCTGACAAAGTAGAAACCACTGACCAAAGAAGGAAGAAACAATGAGAAATCCTGCTTCCAAAAACCCCACCTCTTTAGCTCACCTACTCTCACATCTTGATAGAGTACTTTCACTTTAATAAAATCTCCTGCCCTGTCGCTCAATTGCTGTTTTGTGTCTGTCCTTGAATTCTTTCCCCTGAAGGGACCAAGGGCCTTCAGCTACATCTTTGGTCTGGGCTGGGTTGAGACCTCAGGGACCAGGGTCTCCCCAGTTCAGCCAGCAACAGTAACGTTAAGTTCAGCCTTAGTAAGAGAGGTGTAAAGCAAACACATTTAAGAAACAGAGAACAGGGAAAGATACATGTAGGAAGATTTCAAGAAGTGAGAAAGACATACAGTAAAGAATGAGGGCATGGGAGACTTCATAGAGAATGACAAGTGGTTTACAAGCTTGAAGCACAGGATACAAGCATCAAAATGTGAGGAGATGAGATCAAGTCACATAGGAAAAGAGTAAGGCAAGTCTTATGCAATGTGCTAGGAAATCTGAATTTCAGTTCTTGGTGAACAGGCACAGTATTAGAATAACATGGGTTCTGGGTCACGGGCTACACCCATGACTGCATGCAGGGGAGAGAGTCTTAACAAATGCCCCACACAATAAAAAAATGGAGAAGAAAGAAGGGTCTGTTTCTTCCCACATTTAAAACTCAGTGGTTTCAATTGAATTTAAGTTTCTTTCTTGGATTTGGAAGAGTTGCTTGTTATTCATCAAACAGAATCCACATAAATCATATCCACATAACCAGAACTCCTCATATAGATTCTTTTGGGGAGCAATAATTACTGTCCCCTTCAAGGTCCTTTGAGAAGGACTGAGAATCAAACTGACATGAGACAGATTAACAGAAGAAAATCCAATTTAATAGCATAAATATGGGGATCCATATAAATATGGCAATTCCAGAGGCAGTCAGGCAAAATGAGGTATTTATTTCATTCTGAACTAAGAAAGGAGTAGGGATCTGGCACTTCAGAATAAAGGAATGCAATTTACAGGAAGATGAAAAAAAAATAATAAATGTGTGACAAATGTTTGCTGGGCCATTCAGAAACAATGGGACGGGGAGGACTTCAATCAAAGTGGCCTTGCTAGGTCCCTCCCCATCTGCCATACTTGGTTCATATCATGCTATAGTTATTTATGGTGATAGCTCTTTTCCCAAAGCAGGTCCTCTATCTATCTTTTAGGCAGTTGTGGGGGAAGTAGAGATCTTTTCCTGAGTCTCTTGGGTTTTTATTGCTTTTTACCTTAAAATAATCTTCATGTCAATGTGGTCCATCTTGAGATGACCTGCCTTTGGCCTCCAACAGTGTCTCCATACATTTCCACAGCACGATGGGTGTGTTAGTAAAGGAAAAGAGTATGGCAGTTCAGAGTATAGGGTATTGTGTTCTGCTGAACAGAAAGTGACTCTGAGGTACCTGAATGCAGCTTTTTCATTACTTCTTTGCAAAATCATTTAGTTTGCTTATTTTTATCTTCAGAGACCTAGTTTAGAATATTTATTTTTAGATTTTTTTTCTTAATGATCAGGCACAGTTAAATTATTCTGACACTTGTTAAAACAGAAATGACGGCTTTATTCAAGATTACTGCAATAGAAATATTGTGTTAGGAAAGAGAGATCAGGCTCAACTCCAACTACAACAAAGGCAAGTGGGAATTGATAGCCAAGGAGCAGAGTAAGGGGTCAATCAACAGAAAATGACTAAAAGGAGACATGAAGGATAGGGATATTCATGCTAATGTAACCTATCAGGATTCTTGCTAAACACAGGCCAAAAACTTTTCTCTAAACTAACTTAACAAAATTCTAGCTAAACAAAGACCTGGCAAAGATAGGGTGGACATTGAAGGCCAAGGTCAAGGCCCAGTTGGGAAGAGGACTCAGAAGAGCCTGACCATAGTTTGGTCAAGGAGAGAGTCTTTGTCAGTATACTCTTAAAATAAGATTGATTGGGGTGAGCTAGAGCAAACTTTGCTCTTCCTATCTACAGAGATAGATAAGACACTCCAAATAAAGTGAGATGGAATTCATAACTCTACTAATGTGCATGTTGCCACTAGAGATTGAAAAGCTTCTATACATAACACATCTTTGCTCTCCTTTGTGTACTATTTGTGATCAAGCAAAGAAAGCATAGGACACTTCAACATTTATGCTAAAATTATATAAATATTTTTCCTTTTCTTCTATAAAGGTTTTTTTTCCCTGCTTTTTGTTATTTCTAAATGTCATTTTCCAGTTAACATGAAGAAATACTTTATGCAAAAAAATATAAAGACAGTTCTTTTTTAAGTACTTATTTAGTTTCTTTGCATCTTTGGTGATCCACTCAAGTTCAACTTATTAATACTTGCATCCTACAGGGAATACACTTTTTTTTTCTTCTGGAGTTGATAGACCACTTTGAAAAAAATATATATATATGATAAATTCTAAAGGCAGAAATTTATCAGGCTAATACTCTCTGCTTATAACACAAATTTAAACAAAACCCACAAAACAGGCAAACAGCAGTGACAGAGTCCATATTTATGTTGTTAGATATGATTTGTATATTTCTCCACCTCTGAAAAATTTTGATCTTTTATCCTTAAATTTATCTGAACATCTTTTTCCAGATTAACTCTTAAATGACTTTAAATCAATCCCAGAGAGCTGTACTGAACAAATAATTAATAGAAAGCACAATCAGGGGCACAGAGACTTCTGAGCTACTCTTAATATAAAAACAGTCTTTTAAGTAAATATGAAGTTGCAAAAATTTTCATTTAATTTATTTAATTTACTTTATTTTATTTTACTACTATTTTATTTTATTTTATTTTATTTTATTTTATTTTATTTTATTTTATTTTATTTTATTAATTTTGAGAGAGAGATAGAGCACAGTGAAGGGGCAGAAAGAGAAGGAGAATCCCGAGCAGGCTCCGTGCTGTCAGTGCAGAGCCTGATGTGGGGCTCAAAGTCATGAAACATGAGATCATGATCAAGCCAAAATCAAGAGTTGGACACTTTCACAACTGAGCCACCCATGTATCCCCTATTCCCCAAAAACATTTCACATGTAATGAAAGATTATTTTAATATATTGGAACAAAAATATTAAGTGATCAATAAATATCAAACATGGTCAAAATGTTTTATATTTTGCATGTTGCAATTGAGAGAAAATGAATAATAAACTAGGCATCCAACTTAATAATTTAAAGAGTTATAATAATCTAAAGAAAGGAAGTTTATAATAAGGAATAATTAAGCCTCCCTGTGATGTCTTCATATTACATCAAATAGAAGATCTTGCCTTCTGGTATTATTTATCAAAGTAATCCAATTCTGGACAAAATTCTGACACAATGATTACAGCTTTCATTGAAAAGACCAAAATCCTATTATTTTAAATATACTCTCTCTCTTTAGTTTCCATGATGTAATATTCTCCTCATTTTTCTCCTCCATCTAGAGGCTTATTTTTATTCTCCTTTACCAAATTATCTTCTTTGATCTTAAATATTGGAATTCCTCAAGTACATATTCTAGGCTCTTTCAAGACTCAATATTCAGTTAATAGAAAATATCCTCTAAGTCATGTTTCAATATTTTTCTAAAAACCCATGAATTGCTATTGCATTCTTCAGGGAGACCACTTGCATGTGCCCCACTATATTCCACAATATCTCCACAAGGATATCACATAGTCCTCATAATTCAATGGCTCTGAAATTGAATTTATCTCTTCTCCAACAGGTGTTTGAATATGGTTCCTTATCTCTACAGAGTTTACCAAAAGCTCTGCAGTTTCACAAAAGATTCCATGTCACTCTGGTTACCTCCTTCTCATTTAACTCTGTTAGAAAATTCATCATCAAATCACTTGGTTTTAACTTCTGAATATATTTTTATTTTATCCAATTCTTTTCCTTTCCTCCACCAATTTAGAACTTTCACCTGGACTCTGCCATTGCTTTTGATTGACTTATCCCTGTCAGTTTTTATAATTCTTCATGCTACAGCCCAGAGTGAGACCAGACTCCTCTAATACTGTCACAGTGCTTTTAGGAGAAATACTAAAGTTCTTAACTTAGTATGGTTCTTGTGGTCCACTTCCAGCCACTCTCTACTATTTTGTCTCAAACTCTATCTAGCCCATGCTTTCTGTTGTAGTCACTCAAGCCTGTAGTCAGTGCTTTGAGCAACCCAAATCCTGTTGAATTGCTTGGCCCCCTCCTCAGGTTTCCTTCTGAGTAAGTTTTTATAGGTTTGGGTTTCGCATTTAGGTCTATAATCCATTTTGAGGTTATTTTTATAAAGTGCTAATTTTACCAAAAGGATAGAGAAAAAGATCTTCCCAATAGATAATTAGTAAAAACATGAACTGAGTGTTAATAAAGAGGAAACAGACTTAATAAACATATTAAAAGATATTCAGTCTAGGGGCACTGGGTGGCTTAGTTGGTTAAGCATCTGACTTGATTTCAACTCATGTCATGATCCCAGGATCATGGATTTGAGCCCCGCATTGGGCTCCACAGTGGGCATGGAGCCTGCTTAAGATTCTCTCTCTTCCTATGCCTCTCTCCCCCACTTGCACTCTCTCTCTGAAATAAAAAAAAAAAAAAATAAGATATTCAATCTAATAAAACAACTTATATGAATACATGAACACATACATACAAGCATATAATACTTTTTACCTATGAGATTATTATTGTCAGGAAAATCAGAAAATCTAATGTTGATGGACAATATGATGAACGTGCCACTCTAATACCACTATTATTTGGAAAATCATTTTTTACTATCAAAATTCATAAAATACACATTCCTTTCATTCAGCAATTCCAATTCTGGAAATCCTTCTTGAATGATCCATATACTGAAATAGGTATAGGCCTGGATTTATTTTTCAAACTGGCATTTAAAATAACAAATTTTGAAATAATTTAGATACTCAATAATGGGCAAGTAACTTATTAAATTATCACATAACCTAAAAAAGAAGTAATTTATTATGACATACTCATACTATATATATATATACATATATATATATATCAAAAATAAATAAAAATTTAGTCTTTATATTTAAGAAATAGTTTGAAGGAATTCCTACATTTAATCTAAATGCAAAAGCAGAATGGAAAAGGGTTTAAATCATATGATTTAAGCCATCCTCAGTAAAATCACACTACCACCCCTATGATTATCTTTATCACACATATTCCTTAAGTAGCCAAAATTGTTAGTGTTTGCATTTGGTTAGAAATTAGACGTAGTTTTTTTTTAATTTCTTTAACTTTTTATTTATATTTGAGAGACAGGGAGAGACAGTGTGCGTGGGGTAGGGGCAGAGAGAGAGGGAGACACAGAATCCAAAGCAGGCTCCAAGCTCTGAGCTGTCAGCACAGAGCCCGACATGGGGCTCGAATGCACGAACCGGATCACGAGATCATGACCTGAGTTGCAGTCAGCTGTTTAACCGACTGAGCCATCCAGGTGCCCCAGATGTGGTTTTATTTTTATTTATACAAATTCCAAAGAGAATGAGAGGCAGTCGCTCTACTTCTCATAGAAAACAATATATTCTGGATCATCATATACTTAATTTAGTATGTGGCAAGTTTTTCTTAGATTCCATCCATGTGGTCTTTCAGTTACCAAAAACATAAGAGGGCTTTGTTTAGTTGATATCAATTAGAAAGTGGTCCCACATGATAAAATAATGTTTAATTTCAATTTAATAGTGAAAGATGTAGACACATGTACCATTATTTATAGATAATAATATAAATAACTAAAATGCACAGAGGCTATTATTGTGCTAAGTTCTTTACATACAATTCTTCATTGATTCTCTTCCCACAACCGTAGAGATAGATATTATTATAATTCCCTGAGAATCCAATGAGAATAGTAAGCCATAGAGAAATAAAGTAACTTATACAAGGTCACTAAACTGTTGACCAAAATAAATATCCGTGATATACTGAAGCTATTCAGCTTTCAGAACTCATACTTCTATAAACTTTCTAGTTTATATTTCTTCATAAATGATGTCCTAACAGTCATCAACATCTCCTTTAAACAGATGAATATTCTCAGATTTATTCCTGCATTGAGTGCCAAAACTGGAACTGCCAACAGATTTCCTGACTCTTGGTCCCGTACTTTACTCACTATGCTCTGACGAGCTATATAAACTCTCTTGCAGACTAAGATGAATCCTGTTATGTTGCACAGCTGGTACTCAAAAATGTCACTGTTGATTAGATATTTTTAGTCATTTAATTTTGCTCTATAAGCTAGAATTCAGTTCTCCTTCATGACTGACACATATTGTTTCTGTCTTTTTCTTCTGTCCACATTTTTCTTTAGGGTATTCATTATAAGAACATGACATGTTATTTTTAATAATACATAACCTGTGGGAGGAAAGCAATGAGAATAAAGGTAGAGTCCTATCCATGAAAAATACTGCTTTAGTTAACTTATCCTAAATTAATTTTGTAAAATGTTTGTCATAGGATTAAAACAAAACAAAACCTTAAATCTGAAGACTAAGTGGTACTGTAGAATAAAAGTATTATGACTTAATATATCCATATAAGAGAATGTGAAGAAATTCTAAAATCTTACAAGAGAATATTCTGTTTTTTCCAGAAACACCTGGGCACTTACTATGTGTCAAAGTCATAGGTGAGAATTCCACCTGTGGGAATATATGATGCTTTGGTTAAAAAGAGGAAACAATTTGGATTTTTTTTTCTTCAGAAAACAGAATTATGTAATCCTTTCCTCACAAATTAGAACCTGTTTTATCTTCAAACCATAGTTTTATATGTGTGTATGCAACAATTTGGAGTTTTGTATCAATTACTAAAAAGAAAAACCCTGTAATTTCTATTTCATAATCCTAAATTCAATATGCATCATATTGTAAAATAGGATACTTTTATGTAGACATGACTAAAGATGTTGAAATAAACTAAACAACATTGTCATTATCTTGTTGTAAATCTCAATTTTTTATATAACATATGTTTCAATGAATTGTTTGGTAGAAAATAATTAATAATAACCTGCAAATTTTCATAAGATATTTATAACTGCCAGATGCTACTCTTGGCTAATCATTTTCATATAAAACCTTAAATTATTTTGAAGATTATAAAAAATGGTTAACAAATAAAAAAAACCCACAAATCTTGAGGGGTGTCTGGATGGCTCAGTCAGTTAAGTGTCCAACTGCAGCTCAGGTCATGATCTCACAGTATGTGAGCTCGAGTTCCATGTTGGACTCTGTCCTGACAGCTCAGAACCTGGAACCTGCTTTGGATTATGTGTGTCTCTCTTTGCCCCTCCTTCACTCATGCTCTGTTTCTCTCTCTCTCTCTCTCTCTCTCTCTCTCACTTTTTTTCTCTCTCTCTCTCAAGAATAAATGAATATTAAAAAAAAATACAAACCCTGAATATGAAAAACATAACTTCGTATCAGAATAAAATGACTTTATATACTATCATAGACATATATACATATATATATATATATATCTGTTTATTTTTTTTAAGATTTTATTTTCAAGTAATCTCTACACCCAATGTGGGGTTCAAACCGACAACCCCAAAATCAAGAGTCTCACAGTCCTCTGACTGAGCCAGCCAGGCACCGCTATTTCTGTAAATAACATACATATACATAATTATCCATTTTATGATACATGGCAGACACAGAACTAGGGTTTACATTTATTTTCTATTTTAATTTTCACAATATCACAAAAACCCTGTGAGCTAAGAAATATTAATTCCCATATTTTACAAATGTGTATATGGAATTATTGATTTTTAAAAGGGAAGATAAGAGGTCCTCCCCATTAAAATGGGTCTGCAGAGCCACACAGCCTGAGTTCAAATGATGGTTCTGGTCATTACTAGCTGGAGGACTTTAGGCAAATTCCTTCATTACTTTAACCATCACTTTCTTCATCTAAAATTGAAATAGTTATGTGACAGTTAAATACTTCAATGAATTAAAAATGTTTACATGTAGCACAGTAAAGTTTCCATAACTATCAATAAATATCACGCTATCTATTTTGTTCTGTAATATTACCTCTTTATATGTGAATATATATAAAATGATCGCTTTTTCCTTTTTACAAGAGATTTGTAGCATTTTGCTTTTATTTTGCCAATCCCCCTTTGCTGTTGTTGTTGTTGTGATATTTTAAGAACATTTTGATAACTGAAATCTTAACTTAGAAAGGCCTGGGTATCTATAGATTGGACCCATCTATCACCTTTCTTTAGTTCAGATCACAAATTACTTGAAACACTTTATACTGATATACTGAGCTGGCAAAATGGAAAAAAATTCTTATTATGCTTTATGAAATAAAAGAAAGCTTCGTTGCATCTTTCTACTTTTTAAAAAATACAGTCTGTAATTCTTGATTTTCGTCTGATACTTCTATCTTCAGGATAATCGTGAGCAAAAAGTAAGTGACCATGTTCATTTCAGCTGGTGCACTTACAGTGCGGAGCAGGGGAACGGCCTGGGGTTCTATGTTCTAACTATTCTCAGTGAAGTGTTTGAATTTTGTTTTCATGTATATCTAGTAGGTACGTTTTCACAGAGAGCAATGGCTCTTCTACTTCTCACCCCTACCAAAAATCACCTACATCCAATTAAGTATGTGCGCAGCCCATCCTTTTAAATCATACTGAAACCAGGCTAGATCCCATGGCCATTTCTCTTTAACACAAGTAATTATATACTTCCATTGTCCTCTGAGTAGTGTGGGAACTGGGGCAGTTCAGTGTAGAAATGAGCCTCATTAATCCCATTTTTGCAGTTGGGTCCAAAAACTGTGAGATGGCAACATTTTCCCCCCACTGTTAACTAAAGCAAATGCTACAGAGACTGATCTATTTTGCCATTTAAGAGATCTACTATTGCCAAAATAAATGAATTAGAGACACATTCATCAATTGTATTCAGCACCACCACCTAATCCTGCTCCAGACCACAGTCAAATGAATTCATTTTCCTTCTGGCTGGGTAGCAGAACAATCTTCAAAAATTAGGAGTATTGCTACTCCTTGTATTAGTCTTATTCCACACTCCACTAAAAATTAAGTGCTTAAGAATAAGGCCCTCTGAACTACTCTTGCCAGAGAAATGTTTAATGATGTTACATAGCCAGTGTTAAATTTGATTCAATTTATCTCACTGCATTTTATATATTAGTATTGACCAGTACAAATATATAAGCCACATATGATATCTTACATTTCCTAGAGACCACATTAAAAAAAAAGTAAAAGGAAAGTGGTGAAATTAATTTTAATGATCATTGTTATTTAACCTAATATATCCAAAGTATTAATATTTCAACGTGTAATCAGTAAAAAGAACGTTAAGAACATATTTTACATTCCTTTTTCATTATTAGGTCTTTGAAATCTGATGTTTATTTTTCACTTATAGCACCTCTCAATTCAGACCATATTTCAAATATTAAAAAGCCACATGTAGCCAGTGGTTGTTATGTTAGACAATACATATTTCTATATTTATATCTGTATCTATATCTATGTATCTCAACTTAAATCCTCTCTGGAACAGGATAAGACAAATATTTACAGTAAAAAGAAAAAAATAGCTAACATTTTTTGGGCAGGTAATAGTTTGCTAAAAACTTTAAGATGCATATTTATATTTGACTTGCAAATTAGCACCATTGTTTTTCTGCTGCATCATAGCAATTCCTAAGGTAGAATGTGTGATATATGTGTAAGAGAAAATTAAAGTTTACTTAGAGCTAAACCTGACAGTAGCTATTTCTACAACTGAAGGTGAGTTACATAATACATAATTTATAGAAATGGAAAGTAAATAAATCTTTACACCAGCCTCATCCCTTAGAAAGACTTGTGAGAGAGACCTAAAAATGAAACTTGAGTAGATGTTTGGCCTTGTCCAGCAGAGCATAGAAAGGGATTCTGGATTGTGTGTATCGACCCAAGCTAACTCTGGAGACCTAAGTTGGAGAGGAAAGGCGTAGTCTACATCAGAACAAGTGTTGTTAGTATGCTTGCTTAGGGGTGAGTATGAGAACACTGTCATTGCTCAGTAGAAGGGGCAAGGGCTATAGTCATGGCCAGAGGCAAAGCTGACTTTGGCAAAAATATTTGAGGGGAATCTCAGAACTACACCTCTTAGCCTTCTGTTCCTTGCCTTTTTAATAAAAATAACTTCTCTCACATTTTTCTTAAGAAATAAGTCCTTATTTGTTTCATTTTTCTTTTAATCCTCACTTCATATTAAAATGTCTCTGTTTACTACTTGCTACATGTCTTTCCCTCACCCATTTCTGGTCTTGTTTTTGAAGCTTTTTCTTTAGTCAAAGAGCACTGTGGTATTAATAGGCTTCATCAAAATGCCCACCAAATGACTGCATTATTAAAAGTATAATCTATTGTATGAATTGCTCTAAGTTTTATTTGAAGTTCTTTTAAGGATCCAACCTCAGAGCAATTCTCTATCTAGACACAAATAAAATATTTTCATAAAAAAAGCAATAAGAGTATTGTTGCTATCACCTTGTGACTTTTTACTAAGGATGAGGCTGGAGGGAGAAACTCAACTCTGGGACTATTGTCTCATAAAAGCCTCACTGATACCTCTTACTTTGTTCGTTCCCTTTATTTATTTGTAATTCTGGCTCTTAGTTACAGAGAAGCAATGGTAAAAAGGAAGAAAAAAAAGAAAAGAAAGAAAATGAAGGAGAGACTGAGAGAGTAAGAAAGGAGGGAAAGGAGGAAGGAAGGAAGGAAGGAAGGAAGGAAGGAAGGAAGGAAGGAAGGAAGGAAGGGAGGGAGGGAGGAAGGAAGGGAAGAAGAGGGAGGGAGGGAGGGAAGGAAACTGCTATTTGCTATTTTTCCACGCTGGATTCCCTGTTTCCACTTTCCCTATAATGACCTAGGAACCATAAGACAGGTCTTTAAAAGCAGGCAACAGTGGCAAATCTCTAAAGAAACAGGTAGACTTCAGAGTGATCTTGCTGGGTCTTACAGCACATTAGAGCTGATTGGAATTTGAGATTTCTTCCTAGTATCTTATTTTGGAAGGTATTAGGCATGCAGGATTCTCTTTGGTTATTGATCCACCTCTAGAGAAACCATGCTAATTATAGCAAAAACACAGCTGTTGGTAAAGAAACACAAACTGGCTCTGTGGGATTAGGAGATAATTTAGGTTAAAACCTAAAGCAGAGACTTGCGCTTTCCAGGATGACACAAGGCAATCTCTTGGGGGAAATTAAAGAATATTACTAAATCATCCAACGAGGGGAGATTCTCACTAGGTATTGAATAGTGTGAAACTTAATTTATTAATAAACTTCACTTTAGAGTGAACAGGAATGGCATTCTCTGTCAGGCTGCAAACCCCAGGCTGTGTGTGTGTGTGTGTGTGTGTGTGTGTGTGTGTGTGTGTGTGCATATGCGTGTGTGTGTGTATCATGGTAGGCAGAGGTGGGAACAGGGCATTACTAACTTCTGAAGTTGTCATATATAGACCCACTTCTTATTCTAAGCCTTCACTAAATCAATGGTTCTAAGACCAGGGCCTCTTTGAAATTCTAGGCAAACATTTCTCTGACTTTTCTACCAGCCTCCTTGGTAGATGCCACTGCCTCTCTACCTAGATCATCTTCAAGCCATACCTAACACTTTCTATCTCCCAGAAAATTGCAGATGTTTTTTAGTCTTTTGTCATTGTCCTCTCTTCCTCTGCCATGGGTTTATTTACTTACTTATTACACCTTTTATATTTATTTTAGTTTTAACTCAAGGGAGACACAGAACAAATACATGAGCTAAACCTGGTCTTCCATCATGAACTAGATGACAGACGAATCATGTGGTTTTCCCTTTTCTTTACCAGTCATTAATCAGTACACAGTTGTGTTAGCTGAAAATGTGAGAAGGCATGAGAAGTAATCTCATGGGAGATTCATTTATTCATTCAGCAAGTACTGAGCATCTTACAGAAATTTGGTGATAAAGAGCAGCCTGAGAAGAAAGAGAACCAGAAGAAAGCCAGATCAGATTTGTCAAGGAAATGAGACTTTCTGGAGCTGCTAATGTCATAGCTATTCATTGCTATAAAGTACACAAGTAAGACAAGGACTCTAAAGTGACGCCTTTTTGATCTCATCAGGCTATGTAGCTCCATGCTTGTCTACATTTACATCTTCTACCTCTTCTCTGTCAACTTAAATACAACCTTTCTCAATATGACAGATGCCATAGTTCTAGTTCTGGTTGAAAACATTAAAAATTTTTTTAAATGTTTATTTATTTTTGAAAGAGAGAGAGAGAGAGAGAGCCAGCATGAGCCGGGGAGGGGCAGAGAGAGAGGGAGACACAGAATCCAGAGCAGGCTCCAGGCTCTGAGCCATCAGCACAGAGCCCAGTGTGGGGCTCAAACTCATGAACCACAAGATCATGACCTGAGCCAAAGCTGGATGCCCAACTGACTGAGCACCCAGGTGCCCCAGGTTGAAAACATTTTAAAAAGAGAGGTACTAAATGTATTCAAATTGAAAGTATTTCCCAACAACTATATCCAAACACTCCAAATCCTCTGTATTTGTTTCATCTCCTTTAAAGTGCTGGAACCATAAAATATCTCTGTGTCTCTTAAGTTCAATGAGTCAATAATAAAATACAGTTTAAACACTGATTTCACTACATTATAGCACATAAACATATGAATGAATAAAATCTACATAAGATTTTATTATGATACAGTGAAAATATCTGTGATCCTTTAATCATTTTTATACTATTTTGGGGCCAGTTGCATGCCTTTTGCTGATCTCTGAACTTCAGTCCTTTCCAGGTGCAAAATAATGAACTAAAAAAAAAATTACACTAATGCTATTTAAGCTTCCACTGAACTTGACATAATAGAATATAATTTTCTTCCAAGTCTCAATTATAACCCCCAAGAATATCCCAAATAATCAGCTCAAGCTAAGATAAGGAAATGCTGAGAACATTTATCTCATAAATTTGAGCTTCAAAGGGTTATCCTGAACCCGTTCACTGTCACCGAAGTATCTAAGCAAAGGTCAGGCTCTCATTAAAGCTTATCTGAAGCCAAAGTTATATGTTATGGTTTATTGCCTCAAGTACCAATTAATACAGAATTAAAGAAATGAAAAACCAGTGATTCATACCTTTGCAAGCGAACCGTCATACTTCAGCATAAAGCTAAAATATTAATTGTCATTTTAGTCATGTAGTATTTTATTAGGCACTTAACTCTGTAGGTTTTATCAAAAGATATATAACATTCATTTTTAACAAAATGCAGAGGAGATTTGGGGAACATTTACTCAAAAGCTAATAAAGTAAAATCTTAGAGGTATTTTCTAACCAGCGACTTAAACGTGGACATCAATTATTAATGAGGTTGAAATGCTTAATAATAGGAGACTGGAAGGAAGCTATAAAGAATTGCTGAAATATCACCATGATATCAAGGGCGATTGTCTTCTTAGGAGGCATACTAAAAACAATAAAAAGCATAATTGCACACTGTAGCATTAACAAATTTTGTCTGCAAGGCTGTTGTTGATGGTGAGGCAACATGAAAGGAAGGAGGGTTACACACCAGGGGAGAGTATACAGAGGTGTTCTTTCATTGCTATGATTTTATGTAACCTGGTCTCACCTTTCCTACAGATAAATGCTAACCCAGTATTATTAAAAATCTCCAAATACTTGCAGGCACATTTTACATGCATGCATATCAGCTTCATGATCAGCATATGCTCCATACTACCAGGGGCCCTGAGCCAGAACCTGCCTGCAGGCTGAACTTACACCTTTGCTCCTGGAGATCCCTAAATTCTGCCTCCTATCCGCACATTTGTATGTCATATTTACAACGAAAGCATACACTGTGTCTGCTTCCACATAATGGAAGCTGTCCCTCCAAATATTTAACATCATACAGCAACCGAGTCTACAGATGAACTCAGGGTAAAAGAATAGAGAAATTCCCCATAAGCAGCAAGCAAACAAGATTTTAGGAAGAAAATTATCGTTGATAAATTGAGTCTCCTTGGGATATGCATAGATAAAGACGGATTCTTATGTTATTACTGTCATTTAAGAGACAGCTGAAGTCCGTCGTAAGCCTCTTAGGACTTCCTGTGACTGAGACACTAGTGCCCGTTTTTGGAAATAGAGCTTTTTAAAGACCTTCACGTTGGCACTAGCTTAAAATCTAGCATACTTTGTCTGTTTTAATAAGGGATATGCAGTTAAAAGCTGATGTCTTCTGTCTATTGCCTTATATAAAAGAAACATTTTGCCACAATAATTTGCTCTTGTGTGACTGTACTACTCAGCGGCTTCCTACTCTAAGTCTTTCCTTTCCATCATCCTTGTCGCAGGCCAGCACAATGAATGCACCCTGGGCTAACATGAGATAAATACGTTTACCTAAAAAGTATCTAATATATTTTCTTTAGGGATTAATAGACTCATTTCCTCAGTGTTCAGAGCACATATTTTGTCTGAACACAAAGAAGCACACCCTGTGTAGACTAAATTTCATGTAGTCTATGAAAAGCAAATATTTTACATATATTATATATATATTATCAATCTATCTCTACATTCTATGAGAATATTAAGTCTCTCTACTCTGATACAGAAAGGTTAGTTTGTGCCACCTGACTTCTTCAAATTGCAGATTGAGAGAAGGAGCACTGTAGCTTAAACAGAAAACCATGGTGTAGATGTAAATAATGCAAAGAACACCATACTTTTATCTGAAATTTATCTGGGATTCAACTTCTGCCTTCGACACTTATCAGTTTTAGTTTCAATAGTCTTACTTTTTTTTCCCTCATGTCTAGAGTAGGAATAATTGTGCCTGCAAACATAACAAATGTCATTAGAATTAAGTGGAGGCTTTTAAAAACTAAAGAATGATGATGATGACAATGATGATGGTGATGGTGAGTTGTTCCATTGACTCATTGTCTGGACAGAGTACTGTCTAAAAATGTTTTGTTGCTGTTATTGTAGCCATTTCTTTAGTTTCCCACCCCCTGCCTAACTTCCATGGCAGAAACAAATTTTTTTTCAAGGCAGAGACTAATAAATTTGATTGGATTGATCTATAAACTAAAAATACTGCCACCAATGCCTCCTTCCACTTTGGGACTATGCTCATTTCCAGGATTCTATCCACATCTCATCTCTGATTTCCAATTTAAAAACTCTTGTTCTCTAACCTGACTTTCCATACTTCATCCTCATTCTCACTTTCACTCCTAAAATATTTACTATTGGGCATTTTAAAAATCTCCCAATCCTTCGGTTTTTAAATATTCCATCCCATGGTACCATTCTTTGGATTCACTTGCAAACACTATTGAAAACACTACCTCACTCCCTTGACCTGCCACTATCCCTTCAGCTAGTCTCTCTTCCTAAGATAGATCAATTTTCCATTTTGTCCTATTCGTGTTACCAAGCACCTCAACAAATTGCTTAAAGGTGCTGACTGATTATGTTACAAATTTAGGTTCTCTAAATTTAAAGACACTCATTTGTGTCTTTAAAATGTTTTGACAATGATCTTTTGGCTCATACAACATACATTCAGTATGGAGGTCATTGCAAACTTGTACTGTTCTCTTATGCTCTCTTTGATCCACACTAACCCACTGCCTTGAGCGAATGATCTAGCTTTTATTATATCATGAAAATGGAGGAACAAAACAGAAACAGTATCCAATATCCTTCCTTCTCACTTCAATTAAGGGTCTCAGATTCTTTTCTCCTGCCTTAGAAGCAAAGAAACCACACTCTTTGAGGTATAGGCCTCCCTTCCATGCTCATTATGACAGCCCCTTCTTCACTCTCTAGCTTCTTGGTCTGTCAAGTTTTCCTGTTCTTGTGTCTTTTTCTTTTCATTGGCTCCCTCATCTCGACCAAAAAATATGTTTAAATAAATGTTAGCTCAATTTCACCTCCTATCAACCTACTGACTCCTTACTTTTTTTCTTCACTAGCATCCTGAAGAGATTGTGTTGTAACTGGAAATTTTGGGGTGTCTGTAGAGATTGTATCACTTTTAATGTTGCTCCATTACCCACTCTAGTCTCTTACTTCTCTTAGGGCTCCCTCATCCTTTTCCATAATTTCAATTGCAAAAGATATATGTATATACATATATGTATAGACACACATAGATTTAATTTCTTGATGGTGTTAATATCAATTACAACATTCCACCTAGTATCCTTACCAGGATATCTGCAATCATCTCAAATTCAGAATGTTACAGAGTAGAATTTCAGATGCTCTCTCTTGACTCTACCTCTTTAATACCATTTTGTTTGTCATTGTTCTAAATTAGGCTTCCTTCGTTTTCATCTGAACCCTCAAATTGCTGAACTTATAAGATACTTTAAGATCCAACTCTAATGTCACTCCTTCATTAATCAATTCATTCATCCATTATTACACTCAATTACTCAACTTTTAAACTGAATTCCTAACATGGAACATGAGCTGTTACTAAACACTGGAAACACATTACTGAATCACAAAGTGATTTTCCTGGCTTTATGGCAGTTTGTTGACCTTCCTTTTACAAATAAATCCTTCTTCCTCTAGGGTTTTCATGAACTGTCATGCAGTCCAATATTATAACAATTGTAACATTTAAAAAAATTTAGAAGGTTATCTTTATGCTTTCCATAGATCAGCTGAATTCCTTGAGGACAAAACCTGGTTTTGTATAGGTGTATCTGAATAAATGTGTGTATTGTTGCTTTTGTTTTTTCCCCACTATATGAATCTTATAGTTATCTCTTTAATGTTCATTTTTGTTGAGTAAAGTAAATGTGGAGTCCAGGGAAGCCAACATATAATCATGGACCTGAATGTTTAAGAGTACTTTCTCTGAAGAATTGTGTTTCTATAGATTGGTTTCCTTGTAAAGAATTATCTTTTTCAGAATTTGATAAACCTGTTTCATCATTCTGATTAATATATAAGGGCTGGTAAAGAGGAAATTATACATTGTTTGATTAACATAGCATCTTGAAAGTTTCTTAACACTTTTACTTTCTTTTGGGCACAATATGAGAAAAAAATGGAAGTACATTTGGTTTAACTCTAGAGTACAATTAAAAGAATTAGCTTTGGGCTGTGGAGACACAACAATAACCAAGAAATTATCTCAGAACTCAATATTAAAAAGAAAGTTCTTATTGAGGGCATATGGAACATTGTGATTTGGAATGAAGAGACAGAGACAAAGACAATAAGAGATCTTATCTGTGATAAATATTGAAAAAATGTCAATAAAACATCCCTATTGAATTAAAAGATGCTGAGCCCATCTGTAACTTAAGTATCCCATCTTTGATATAATAGATGCAGCTCATCCAATTACCAACAGCATTTTAACATACTACTTCATGACAGTTAATAAAATTTGATCATTCTTCTCTGCTTTCTACTTTTTTTGTGGGATGTAAATAAAAGTGTGACTGCATTGCAACAGCTTTATGGAAACTTTCTTCAAATTGCTGATACCCAAATCATATTTTTCAGGTCAAAATACAGTAAAAAAATTGAGATTAAAATATTAAATGTTTGAATTATATCTGCCACCTCTCATTTGAATAAATTCTCATGTTTTAGGATCAAATGATTGTATGAAATAGAGAATAGACATAGATGTAACTCTATAATCTGTATGACCATGAAGACATATATTTAAAAGTCTATATAAGAGAAATATGGAAAACTGAGTGCCTTGAAAATAGTATGATTAATCTCATTAAAAAATCTTGCATTAGATATGTGCCCTTTACTTTGTAATACTTAATCCCCCAAATCACAGCAAGACAGAACTTGAATGGGAGTAAGTGTGTAACCCTGAGGCAGAACCTACTTGTAACTTAAATAGACTGTGTTATGATTAGTGGATCTGTCTTAGCTTTCTTTGTTGAATCCTAAATTAGAACTATGTTTTTCTGTCCACATAAAAAGGAGGAAGAGAAAGATAAGAGAGGAAGGAGAATGAATGAGAGAGGGAGGAAAAGACAGCAAAGTATTTCTTTCGTGTAGTGGTCCTCCAAGAATTTATAGCATCAGAGTCTTTATTTCCCTAATTTTCTTTCCCTTCTCTTCACATTCTAAGTCTCCTCATATTCTCTTAAAGTTATTCTGACAGCTCATATTCCTCTTAAAGTATAGTGTTTATAACTAAACAAAAGATTCGAGGGATAAAGCTATCTCTTTAAACCTTTAAATCTTCCTTACCATCTCCTCCCTTTTTTAAGTGTTGAGATTCCTCAAATGTCTACACTGAGTCTCTTCTAATAATACTTTCTCTTCCTGGGAAATTACACCCATTTGCAAGATTATGTGTGTGCTGATAACTTCAAAATTTACATCAATTGCATTGGTATCTCTCTTCTGCTCAAGACTTTGATTTCAGGTCATCTGGTCCTTCAAACACTGAAAGTAAACTGAACACATCACATGTCTTTCCAAATATTTTCCCTTCCTTTGCTCCAGTTTCTCATGATGAAAATGGCATCAATATTTTATACTCTTCTTACTTTGGATCATCAAGTGGAATGGGTCAATAGTTTCCATCTGCTGCTATCTGTTGTTCTTATTTATCTTTAGTGTGTTGTTGGACCCTCCTAATTGGTTTCCATACCTCCACCACAAATTTCATGCTGTTTCAATCAATATTCTAAAACTGTTTTGATAAGATTACAGCCTTCTTCAAAGTAGATTTTCCAATTTACAGTATGCTTAGCATAACTTTAATTTCTTTCCATAACATTTGGCCACAAACTATGGTTGTAACTTTGTCTTACACAATAAGAACACAGCTAATAACAGTAATAATAATAGCAGCTCCCATTTATTGGATATGAGGCACAGTATATTTCATATATAGTATCTCAGTTCAATCTTCATGACAAACCTGTAATATAGGTTTTACAGTTGATGTATTTTGCATTTGGGGCCTGGAGAAGCTAACAAATGTTCCTGTGGTTGAATGCAAGTGACAGAATATGAACCTGAAAGGTTTTTCTGAAATCCATAATCACTCTCTTTGCCTTATGTTGTCTCAGAATGCATTTCAATCGCTAAGCATACCGCGCTTTAATTCAGATTTTACTGATATTTACTAAACAACTCCTGCTCAGTGTATTCACAGCTATCCTGTCATCCTCACCATGCATTCTATAATTCAGTTTTACCAGACTATAGTGTGAACTTTAATAACTCAGTCCCTATGCTCACGATTTCCCTTACTTAATGGAAATTCTGACCACCTTTTCAGGCTTAACTCAAATGCCAATTCCTCACAAAGCCATCTAAAATTAAACTAGTTGAAATTAATGGTCTTTGCTGTGGTTATCCATTGCCCAGTATTGGTACTCCTAGTACTAAACTAAATATATTTTACCTTTCAATACACTACCTGTTCCAAGCCTAGCAAAGAATCTATCTTCTTTATCTTTATCTTTCTAGCCTCTGGCAGATATTCTTTGATTTAGTACATGTTCAATAAATGCATATAGAACAAATGTTTAAAAATTGTATTTAGAATGAGATAAACTCTAGGAAAATATGTTTAAGATAGAAACATTAGGTGCGTTTTTATTATTTAACACAGAGTACAGATGTATGAACCCCAAATATGTAAGAACATGTTAGCAATCTGAGATTTCTCTTAAAAGCAACCATAATCTTACATTCTGTGGTCCAAGAACTTGTCATCTCTGTTAACTAATTCACTTCTTTGGGGTCAAAGGAAAGGAATCTGAAGCATTTGGGTCTTTCTTCTTCCTTCTCCTTTTTGAGGCCTTGATCATTCTAAAGTTGGCAAACCACAATGGCAATTTCACTCATTCAGTCATTGAGAAACATGTTGCCAATGCCTTGTAGCTCACAGTCCTAGGGAATCCATATATTTTTAATTCTTTAACATTTATTTATATATGAGACAGAAACAGAGTGTGAAGAGCAGGGAGGGGCAGAGAGAGAAGAGAGGGATACACAGAATCTGAAGCAGGCTCCAGGCTCTGAGCTGTCAGCACAGAGCCTGACACAGGGCTAGAACCCATGAACCATGAGATCATGACATGAGCTAAAATCAGACGCTTAACCGACTGAGCCATCCATATGTTTAAATAGTCATAAGAGATGAGCATAACTTGGCCATCCAGACCTAATCTGGGTTCACTATGTGTAATATAGACATATTTCAAAACCTAATGCACCAACTTCCGGAAAAAGTTAAGTGTGATGGTTAAAAACGTCAAAATTTATCAATAAATCAAAACTTATACCATGTTTCTTAAATGTCTTCCAATGTTTTTTGCTTCCAAGACTAAGGTTGCAACAAAGTATACATTTATACAATTTTCCTAAATGTAAAATGTTTGGAAGTTGAAAGTCACACCATAGCTATAAATGAAAGGCACCTTTGTACCTAAATGACACAATTGTGCTAACAAATATTATCATATAAGGAAGCATTCTTTTTTTCCACAAAGTTTGACTAATTGTTGTTCGTTATTTTATTATCATTTCAAATAGCCTAAAATCTTTTTCTTTCAATGGGAAGTAAGAGAACAATTTTAACATGTAATAATGGAGTTCCTGCCATTTCTTTTTCTCCACAGGAAGAAACCCAAGCCAAATCCTGCTCTCCTGAAAATACTTCTATGAAGGGCTGGCAAATCAGAGCTCTCTCAGTAACAGAAATGCAGCTGTAAGTATTATGCTTGACCAAACCCTTCTTTCTGTTGGCTGTTTCCCACTTTCAGTTTCCTTCTTTTGAGTAGTGCTGGTAAATTAGCAAGGAGAGACCTTGTGCTGGATTTTGGGCATGTGCCTTCAGGGCCTGAAGCCATAGCCTTCAGGAGTCATGCTGAGTGGGCCATTAAACAAATGACAAAGAAAGAAGAAAAGAGTCCTCCTTAGCATAAATACCCAATGATTGATGATAGCTTCTTTATTTATTCCTGCCCAGAATGTTTGCAAGTCTACTCAAAGAGGCAAATACTAGCTTTAATATAAATCCCCAGGAAAATATTTCATATTTCACACAGTAGAGTCAATTCTCTGAGGTATATGTTCTTCTCTCTTGTGCACAAGGTGGTAGGTAGCATCCTGCCCACCCACCGCCACCCCCAGCATTGCCCTTTGCTTATTTTGATGCTTGTGTTGATGTAGATACTAAGCCACAACCCCTAACATTAGATTGAATAAGTGACATGATTTAGCAATATAATAAGTAAGAGATATATCTGTTCAGAATTCAGTGACAGAATCTTAGACGTTTGTTTTGTTTTTTTTTCCTTTTTTGGTAAAGCATAGGGACAGCAGCTCAATATGCACGGGGCATCTTCCTTCCTCCAAATAGCAAGAGCCTCCCTAGGAAGCAGCAGTATACGGGGCATAGAGGTCTTCCCACCCCCCAGTATAGTATCAGCAGAATTGTGTTCCTGTTCCCCTTCTTCTGTAATTCCCAGCACATTCGGTGGATTACATACTGTTTATGCATCATGCAGCCTCCCTGAGCCCTGTTTCTTTACAGTACTTACTCCTGCTGCTAAAAGGAAAATAGGCTCTGACAATCCTCTTTGGCTGCCAAAGCTGCTGCCTCTGAATGAACACATCCTGCTTCCAGGAGTCAAGCTGATCCCTGTGATCCTTGAATCCAACAGGAGTTCAAAAGAATTCTGTGCGCCTCAAAGAGCAAAAATTGCTATTCGTTTAGGATTGAAGGAGGAACCAGAGCTTCCTCACTAAGAGCTGATGCTATCCTGCCTCCTGATTCTGCCACTGCTGCTGAACCAGCTCAAACTGCAGATGAACCGGAAGGCCCCAATCTGCCTGCGACTCTGGATCTCCTCCTGCCTGACACAGTTCAGCTCAGACACAATAATGAGACCATTGAATTTCCCTCTGCAGCTGGGAGCTGGCTGTAAACGCTAAAGTTAAGTTGTTGAAATGACTGTGTCAGGGGACTTGCAAATGAATATACTGTCATTCCAACGTAACCCAATTTACCCTGTGTTCATAGTGAATAGTTTTAGACACTTAGTGTAAAGCCCTACTATGATGTTCGGCAAAAACATCTTTAGAACACACGCTCCCAGAGGAAAATTGACAAGTAAGATGACAGCTTAGAAAGGGATAAAAGAATCACAGTGGTAGAGTATATTTTATGACACTTTGCATAAAAGGATTTAAAGATGTTAAAAATGAATGATTTCACAATATCCACAAAAGATCAGTAGTAAATATTATTCAAGTTAAAAAATAAAAATGAAATAAGTACTGCAATGTTTTATTATTCTGCAATTCTCTTATCAAATGCAAATGAATAAAATGTCCCTCTCTGAGCAGATGATAAATGAAAATCAGTTCTTATAAATCTGTATGAACACACAGGCACCATTCTAGGACCTTACCAAAATGAATACAGAATATTTGTTGTATTCCACTTAGAAATGTCTTAAATAGATTTTGAAGATCCCTTTAAAATTATTTAATATATATTCTGACACATTAAAAATTGTCAGGAATATATATCTTGAGTTTAGTATTCATAAAATGGCTTTTATAAAAATTTTATAAAATTTTTCTAGAAACAGATCCTCAGGGCCTTTATATGCTTTAATTATAGTAAAAGTATATTTGTATAAGGGTTTCTTGAGAGATGATACAAGTATTTGTAGTGATTGTGTGCTCTTCTAGGTTGTGTATGAGATCTAGCTTGTTCGATGGTATAAAATGTAGTTAGGGAATTATTAACTAGGATTTTATCAAATAGGTAAAAAATTTTAAATTAGGGACTTTTTCCCCTAAAAATATGTAGTCTTGGAGACTACTAAATGCTTATATATTGAGAGGGGCAATATGAAAAAAGGGTAATCATTTGCTTCCGTTCCCACAGTCTCCTTTTTTCCCCTCAAGCCCTGTATAATTTGAGCAGGATTCCGTGGATGTACACAGCATATCTCTTCTCCATTCTGTGTCAAATGGAGCAGCTTGAAAGCTGGGGGATAGAATCATCTGAAAGCTTGTTCACTCACATTTATGGTGATTGATACTGGCTTTTCACTTAGATCTTTTCGTGGGTTTTGGCTACTTCCTCATGGTGTGGTGGCCAAGTTCCAAGGATGAGAATCCTGAGAATGTAAGAACATGGCAGAAGACATGTCACATTTTATGATGAACTTTGAAAGGCATGTAGCATCAATTCCAGCCATTTTAGTTGTCAAAGCCATCACAAAGTCTCAAGTACCAAGTGATGGTAGATTCTATCTCCTAATGGAGAGTTTCAAACTTCTAGAACAGCATGTGATAACAAAAATGTTGTGGCCATTTTTGAAAAATGCCAATATTCAATATTATACAAGACTCTCTTTAATGAAGTGGTATTAAATATCAAAAAAATATACTAAGCATTTATACTGGTCATTTCTATTTAATAATGAATGTACTCTTTCATTCTTGCACGCTATTCTGATTCCTCTCAGTTGTAACAAACAAAAAAGCTCTGGACAGTCTATAGCTCAGGCTGATTTCTAGCACTTAAAGTTTTTGATATAATTTCTAGACTACTCAATGACTTTGTTTCTCCTTTGTGTCCTATGGCTTACTTTAGATTATTGCATTGCACTAAAAATTAGGTAGAGGATGAGATAAAGATCATAACAGATGTTAAAATGTATTTGATTACTTGAGACATTGCCGACTCTGGTTTTAAATAGTAATCTAGAATTGGGTTCATAAGAAAAACTGTGAATAACAGATTTTTAATTCCTGGACAGAGTTGGTTGGTGATGGTGGTAGTGGACAAGGAGTGAGAAGGAATGATGATCAATTTTTTTTTTTAATTAAGAAATTTGATTTTTTTTACCTTTGAAACAGAACTAATTACAAATTCAGAATCTATTTAATGCATATCAAGAGAACATAGCTGGCATTTCTGGAAATCAGATAAGTCTGCAATGACCTGTGCCCTCACATGGTTTTGCACACAGATGAAACTGAGTAATAATAGATGTCACAGGTATTTTCACTGTGACATCTATTTAAACATCTGTTTAAATGTTTTACATCTTTTTCTTGGTCAAAGACTATTTAACCTATGTCACAGTAAACTATTGTTTGCAACATAAAGAACACTGCTTTTCGAAAACAAGTTATTGTGATTTAAATTTTTTTTAAATGTTTATTTATTTTGAGAGAGAGAGAGAGACAGAGCATGAGTGGGGGGAGGGACAGAGAGGACAGAATCTGAAGCAGGCTCCAGGCTCTGATCTGTCAGCACAGAGTCCGATGACATGGGGCTTGAACTCAGGAACTGCAAGATCATGACCTGAGCTGACGTCAGACACTTAACCAACTGAGCCACCCAGTGCCCCGCTGTTAGAAAACAAGTTAAAGAGAAACAGAAAAAGGATAATATTTCAGCAGATTCCTCTCAGGATAATCTTAATCAGATCACAAATTGTGTTTTATAGCCAAAATTCTTCTATAGAAAAAATTGTAATATTTCATAAAGAGGGATAAATAGTAATGATTATATCCAATTTGGTTTGTTTTTATTTATAAAATTATAAAATTCAACCCTGTACAATGTGTTATCTGAAGAGTGCTTACAAAGAATTAAAGCTTTCTCATTTCTCATGTAGAAGTAAAACATAAAAAATACAAGAAATATAAAAATCATTTCAGAGCAAAGCATTAGAATTCTAAAAATAAGACCTTAGTATTGGTTTATATTTTATTTTGTGCAAGGAGTTAAATTGCAATCCATATTTAATCCTCAAATTAAGCCTGAGACAAAATGTAATTTTTAGCATCTATGTTTACAAATCAGACGTTTGTTAAATATATAAAGCAGTATGCATTAGTTGCCAAGTGGGAGAAAAGTTAAAATTATTTTTACATGTATTTATTATGAAAAATGGAATTAAAATTTATTTAAGTTTACTTAAAACTAAACATTTTGCTTGCAACTATTTCTTAACTTCACTATGTATCATATATTAATATTGTACTTTTGTAAAAAAGTAGTTCATGGAATTAACTAGTTAAAGGACTTCCCCCCAAAATATCGGGGAATTACTTGAGAACAAATATTAGAAATCATTTAAAGAAAGGACTGTTTCTGTAAATGCACTGATATGTTAATTTAGTAAACTTTTGCAAATTATATAAAAAAAAAATTTCCCTTCTCTGTCAATTCAAACTTAAAAGGTCACTGTTTACCTTTTAGGTAATTTTTGCTCAGGAATTCTGGAAACTCAATTACATTACACAATTGTTTTTCATCAGGGGCAGGGCTATTCCTTAGTAGACATTTGGAGATGTCTATTGTTTTATGTTGTTTGGGTTGGCACAACACTTGAAAGGCACTATTGGCATTTAGTTGGGGCAGGGTTTACATATGTTCAGGGATGTTAGCTAGCTATCTTCTAACAAGTCTTTCAGAATGAAGCATTTTTCAGATGTCATCTGACTTTCTAAGTGCCCCCCTAAAACCAGATACACATAGCAGAGAAATGTCTGTTTATACCTAGCGGATCCTAAGACCTTGCCAACAGGTTGTCATATCCGCAAAAAGTAGCTTTGCATAGTTTTAATTACATTTGCCATGTATAGATATATAAAAAAAATTGATTGGGTAGTTTGCTTTGTTTGAAACTTTACCAGGAATTCTTTACCATGTCAACCATGTCAGAAAATCATGTTGTTGAGCATGATACTCTTTTTGCCATTAGAGTCATCAGAGATATGCACCTGGATCACTCTAAATTCACAGCTTTCAGGTTCATAATAAATCTCATTAGAGGTGTATATATGACTACTTTACTATGTCTTTTAATGTAATGCTGACTAAGTATTTGTCTTATACTTCTTTATTCTTCATTAGTACTAAGGGCAGTATATATTTTAATTGTGTATAGGTAGATTACATTACCTTTTTTTTAATGTTTATTTATTTTGAGAGAAAGAAAGAGAGAGCAGGGAGGGGCAGAGATAGAGAGGGAGAGAGAATTCCCAAACTGCCTCCATGCTCAGTGTGGACCTGGAAGTGGGGCTCAATTTCATGACCATGAGAGCTGAGCTGAAATCAAGAGTCAGATGCTTAACCAACTGAGCCACTCAGGTGCCCCTAGATTACATTACCTTTAAATTTCATGTCACTCTTGGAAAATGGATATGTTATAACATTTGTGATAGAAGAAGGCATTGGGTGTAATCAAAATTCAAAACCATTGCTCTTAATACACCATCCCAAACCTATCGAGGAATAAATTCTATTCCCATACAGGCCTCAGAATAGCCCAACATTCCCAGTAGACTTCAAGATGAAGGACTTTGGTAAAGCCAGATCTTTTATTCAAGGTATTGCAAATTCAATGCCTAGAGGGCCAGGTAGTTAAAACAAATGAATGAAGTTGGTCAGCTACAAAACAGTAAGGGGTGGAAAATAGAAAATTTAATAAAGAAGGCAAAGGGGGAGGCTGGATGGTTCATTCAGTTAAGGCTCTGACCCTTGATTCACCTCAAGTCATGATCTCAAGGTTTGTGGGTTTGAGCCCTGCAATGGGCTCTGTGGTAACAGCACAGAGTCTGCTTGGGATTCTCTCTCTACCCCTTCCCCTCCCCCACCTCAAAATAAATAAACTTTAAAAAAAAAAAAAAAGAAGGCAAAGAATTTTTGTAAGGAAGGCAAGAACTGCTTAGCTCCAGACAACAATGCCTTGGAGGAATGAGAATCCAATGTGGCCATCTGTTATTTTTTAAGTAATGCAGAACATCCAGATAAATAATTAAAAATTACTAAATTTTAGTAACATTACAAACAAACAACCACAAACTTGTTAATAACTGTACTTGGAGATGCCAGTTTGCAACCTTTGTTGTAAGGTTCTTAGTGGAAAGAAATAACATCTGGATACGAAACCCTGAAGCATGAAATTTGCGCACTCAATTTCTTTTTGGTCAACCAGGTTTTTCACTCAGTTAAAGCAAAATGTTCATTGCACAGTTATCAAAAGATAAGAATAATGCTGCAGTATCTCTTACCTTATAATGCATTACAGATTATTTGACTTACACCATTGAAAAACCATGCTAAAACAAGGTGTTGTGTAGATTCTAATATAGTGTGATTTTAATATTCTTTTCAATTCATGTCCATTAATTTTACATCTTATCACCATAGTTTTTGAGAATCCATTCACTTGCACATAGTCTGTACATAATAAACTATGCCAAACGGTTTTGTCTTATCACTCAAAAAAGTTACTTTATATGGTTTCCTTTTATAATTTGAATATGTACACTTTGTATATTTGAAATATCATTACAATAGAAATGAACTTATAACAATGTACAGGAGCCCTAATGTAACATAAGAGGATATATATTCTCAACTCCTTTGTTCATTTTTTCCACTTTCCTTCTAGAAATTGTTTCTGTCAATTTTAATTTTCATTGAATTGAGTGGAAAAGGGATGTAAGGAGACAGTTACCTCCAACTGCAAATAGCAATAGAAGATTAGTAATGTTTTCAGCAGTTCCAAGTTTCATTGAACCTGTCTTGAATGGTATGGGGCCAAATAAAATACGCATTTCTGGAAAAGCAGTAAGAAACATCATGGTGTCTTAAGTTTAGGAAGTGAAAATTAACTCAGAAAAGATCTCAAAATTGCAGTATAATGGAGGTACAAAGGAATTTCCAAAAATAAGAACATAAGACTCTACCTAGCACAAAGATGTGAGGCAAGAGTAGCTTTCATAAAAACAGAAAAGTTAATGCAATACAAGTCAAATATCACAAACTCACTTTAACAGTTATCTTAGTAATGACACACATTAACAAGGACACAGCAACTATTTTTCCAATGTTCCTATATCAGTTTTGAGCAAATCATTCATAACCTCAAAGCTTCTGTTTTTGCTTTAGCGGTCATTCCTTTTATGTAATTAAAAGCAGAGCAAAACAGAACAATGAAGTTACTAAAGAACCAAAGGGTTTTAACATGTAATTTCTTAAAACAGATACAGAAATCATATGGAATAAGGTAAAAAGAAGCTCTTTGAATAAAGTAATAAGATTATGTACCCCAAATCTAATGGGATATATACATTTTAAAGAAAAGTCAAAAGCAGTCTGTCAACTTCTCTTAACTTCCTCAGTCCTTAGCACATCTTGACTTTAAATCTGTTAAAGAAACTCTGTGGTAACGGCACACATATTTTCTCTAAAAGAATTGTCAGAACCCTGTGGAAAATACCATGCCCATTCATAACAGAACTGAGGGTTTGTTATGGTCAAATGGAATAACCAGTTTGAGGAAAAACTTAGCTAAGTATTTATATGAAATACCTTTACCTCAACACTAGGGATGGCCCCTGGCAGGGTTGAGTGTATAATGGTAAACAAAGAATTTTTTTGCCTCAGAAATAAATTAACCAACCACAGTTTAGTTGATTCTCTGTATCTAGTTTTCCCAAATATGAAAATGTACTTTTAGACAAAACATAATATCTCCCTTCCATAAAAATGTCAGACTAGATAAAGTATTTCTGGGTACACTGGTGGGAAAATTAGCAAATACGATATTTCTGCTCTACAAATGAAAATGAACCCTTGACGCTGTTTTTGATGGCCTGTTACAAATATCTCCTATAGAAATTCACAAAATGGTGTTTGCAGAGGAAAGCCACAAAAATAGGAAATATGATTTGGGTTACTATATTCACAGGTGGGATAGCTCTTTTTAGATAAAATCATTATTGATACCAACAGAATAAGACTATTTTGATCACTGACTGTATGGTGGGTACTGTAATAGGATTGCAAATAAACCCCAAATGTAAAAAAAAAAAAAAAAGAATGACAAAAGTGGGTCGGTTGAACAGAAATAATTCTTGTAATAGGCCTAAGTATAGGATAACAAGCAGCCTCTTCCATCATACTGTAAGCTATTCTCGCTGATGTTTTTAGAATATGTATGCATGTATAAATGCAAATGTGTGTGTGTGTGTGCGTGTAGTACTAGATATACATATATATGCTCACTATAGTAATATATGGAAAATAATATAAATTATGCTTATAATTTACTTAACAAAATTGCCACTGTATTACATTTGAACTAGACATAAATTCATATAAAATACTTAAAAAATTATTCTTGTTTATACTTTAAAAAGTACATAAAAGCAATAAAAATGATGCTTCCCAATATATTGACTAAAAGTGAAATTAATTTAGTTAGACTTTTATTTAAAAGGCTTATTTCATAAATCCTGGTATACTCAAGATATTTACAAAAGGCTGTACTGCACTCTTACTCAAACCAATAGAATATATCTAAAACAATATCAATACAGCTACACACAATGTGTGCTCTTTCAAAATTTCCTTCTCCAACTTTGATACTAAGTGTAATATTCATATACAAAGGCTGTATCTATTTCCTACAAATAAATGTGTTTTTTTTTTTGTTACACATAGAGCTTCTAGAAGATTTAGACCTCAGTTGAAAGCTAAACTTCAAACATTAATAGGAAAAAGCATAAAGCCAAATGTTTTCTTAGTTGCAAACCAAATTAAAATATTTTCATTTGGATTTACCATAAATTACACAAGATCTGTAAAACAAAGGTAGCTGAGGAAGCTTTTTTTTTAAACTGCAGACATCTGCGAAAACATTTGAGATACTCAATAAACCCAAAATATGGCCAAGTTCATCCATCCCTAAAAGTAATTAAGAGATAGTTTTAATCCCTTTGAATTAATATCTTCTTGAGCTTGAGTTATATTTCCCCTTTCCCCCCCAAAATTATAAAGGTCCTCATGACTGCAAATGAAACATATATAATTGTAGTTTTTCTTCCTTATTTACCTCTCATCATTAGCAGGGACAACTTTGGATTCCAATTCTGAGGGCATCCAGTTGTCGGTCTAGCAAGCTCCATACTACTGTCAGTGCGCTCAGTCTAGCAGAACATTGATTTTTGAACAGGGAGCCTTGAAGAAAATAATCCAATATTCTATTAGACAATGAATGCTGGCAGTCAAATGTGTAGAAAGGAATCCTTTACTCCATTTTAATGTATATTTATGGAAAAATAGCTTTTTTTGTTCCTCTTAGAATATTTGCCTGTAGATGTATTTAAGGGGTGAATCATAGAGAATCTTGTATTTATGGGGAAAAGGGAGTGAAGCAGAAAAGGGAAATCAAAGGCATAAAAGAAAAACTGGTTAAGTGCATTGAAGTTTTGTTGTCGTTTTTAATTTAAAAGTTCTCTCAGTTGACTCAGTAACTCTGTCCTTAACAGTTCAGCTAGTTTATGTTTGAAGCTTATCACAACTCCATGAACACTCTGACTCCTCAAATCAGGCAAGTTAGTTTAAAAGAACGTGTTTTCCTAACATATCCTTAGACGTGCCTTAAAAAAATGAATCATAAAGGAATAATATTCACCTATTCGTCAGAATCTTCACATTATTTTGACTCAGCCTTAGGAAACGCAGAAGGAAAGTAATCAAGTGAAAATTTATCAAAGAATAACATAATTTAGATTTAGAAAAGGAATGGACTGACTTTTTAAATCCAAAACATGTAGGCTATTCATGTTGTTACGAAACAAAATTTGGGGTGCCTGGGTGGCTCAGTCAGTTAGGTGTCCTGCTCTTGATCTCTGCTTGGATCTTGATCTTGGCATTGTGAGTTCAGGCCTGGCATTGGGTTCCATGCTGGGCATGAAGTCTACTTAAAAAAAATAATAATAAAATTCAACTCTGTAAATCTTAAAGCTCTAATTAGCACTATTCACTGATGCATGAATAGGGCAGCCTCCAATGTAGCAGACAGAAGGAAACTTCAAGAAGCTGTACAACATTAGAGTTATGTTTTAATTTATTTTAAATTTTATTTATTTGAAAGAGACAGAGTGAGTGGGAGAGAGGGGCAGAGGGAGAGAATCTCAAGTGGGCTCTAGGCTAAGCAACCCGGGGATTATGACCTGAGCTGAAATCAATCATATGCTCATTTGACTGATCCACCCAAGCACCCCTAAAATCTGAGTTTTATAGATAGAAGACAGCAGAAACAAAGAAGTTATAATAGGCAAAAAAGCAGGTTGGATACTGCAAGTTTTCTTTCCTTTAGGAGATGAAAGGGATCTGTCAGGTAGATTACCTCAGTAGTACTGGTCAGGTGATCCTTGATTGCCTATTTTAAGATTCCATTTTGGGAAAAATTTCTGGGAAAGCCAAAACTGTAATTAAGTTAAGTCTTGGTTTGGTGACATGGGGCTTAGTATAATCAACTCTGTTTTGGCCTGTTACCTTGTTTTTTAACAATGTAAATGTAGTTGGCAAACAAGGAATGAGCTAACCCTATACTATATAAGACATCTAGAAAGTCTAATATAAAAGTTAAGATACTTAGTGACAAAAAATTAACCTAAGTATGCAACATTTCCCTGGAACTTGCATCTTCTCTTCTTTTAGCTCTTGAAAAACTCAGAGAGTGGGGAAAGATGTGTAAGAGGCCACTCTCTGGCTGCCTATTGGTCAGACTTCTAGACTTATTAGCAATCTTTCCATTTTTTGCTGGAAAACTGAAACATGTAAGCTCAGCCACCTCACAGCTCTCTGATATCTTCTCTTTTACTTATAGGTATAAGTCTACAAGAATGAGATATTTCAATTATGCTTATAAATTGGTTTACTTTTAATTATGTTTGAAATGGTGAATACCTGCGATCAGTCATCTCCAGATATACGTTCATCACCCAGTGTTTCTAGCAGTAAGTTCAGCATTAATAAGTACAAGTGTTTTTAATATCTAACACTTAAAATTATTTCAAATAATAGGAATGAAACATAACATAGGAAAAAGCATTACTTAATTTCTTTAGACTTTGGTTTCCTATTTTGTAAAATTATAGTGTTGGATTACAAACCCTAAAGTCACGTTGGATCTACTAAGGTACTGTATATTTTGTCAAGTCCACTTGTCCAATTCACATTGTTTAATACTTACCAAAGCCCTAGACAGAGATACCCAATATCTACATACTGGTTAGAGTGAAAATTTGAGAATTAGCTCAATTAGGTTCAACAGACAGGGTTCCAATCTTATATTGGTTATGAACTTTGGAGAAATTATTTAATCATTTTAAGTTTCAGTTCCTCACCTACAAAATTAGGAAAATGATGGTACCTACTGCCAGGGCTGATATTCAGGGGGCACCCACCTTTTCAACCCTCTGAGTTGTTAATGGACATATTATTTCTAGTTGGTTAGTACCTATACTATGCCTCTTGTTAAGTATTCTGAATATTAGTTCTTAGAATAATCTTGGCATTTCTTGATAAATATTTCTTCCTAATAACCTGTAGGAGCAGTGGCAATATGGACATACTGATTTCTTCACTATTTTATATGTCAGAAGGAGTCAGTAAAGTATTATTTCTGTGCTTTCTTCAACATCTTCAATTCTGAATATAATTCTAGTAACCTTTACATTGGATGATTATTAAAGTATGGCAAATAACAATTTTAGAAAATGACTTAACATATTATTTAAAATAGATTCAAGACTTTTTTGATCATTGCTGAAGGAGTGGGGTTTATTATAGGAATCCTAATTCAGGATTTGGCTTAAAATATTATTCATTGTTTCTTACTCTGATAAAACTTCCTGAAGTATGGATGCATTTTCCCTTTCCAGAGGAAAATTAGGAGACACTAAAGAAAGGTGTTAAAAACAATTAGCACACAAGTAAAGGCTCTTTACATATGCATAATAAATTAAATTAAAAGTGACTTAATATTTTGTTTCAACCTAAGCCTTAAACACTTGTTGAATTGTAAGCAACTCAAAACCATTACCAACAAAAAGATAAAAATAATTGTTTATCTGTAGAAATTCTTGGAATATAGTCTCAGGCCATATTGAGAGTTTCCTTTTCAGAACCAGGGTGTGACCAGGCAGACATGGAATATCCATAACAAAGAATTCTGACAGTGCAGATTTGAACTGGCATGGCAAAAATGGAGAAGTGACATTATTAAACTAAAATAGTAGGAACTCCGGTTGTACAGACTTTAACCCATGATTACAGATATGTATCAATGGGTAGATATCACTTCGGATCTCCCTTTGCAATTTAATATGTTCTTCCTATTCCAGCTATCTTAGAATTTGCTAACAGGCTACTTCCAAATGCTGCTCTCCAACAGGTGCAGGTTCTTATCACAAAGTGAACTCATTTGCACCTGCTTACAGTTCTGCACGGAATATAGTAACTGTGTCAGTAGTGCTTCTGCTTATCCAATTTACATTTCAAAGTGGCTAAATTGTTTTGAAAGTGTATCCCAGTGTGGAGTCTTTTGCAATCTTGGCTTGATGTTTAAAATGCCTGATATCTGTCGAAAAAAACCTACATGTTCTTGACATTGGATAAAGCACAAAGGAAAAATAAAATTGCTCCCCCAAAGGGCAAATTTACAAGTATTTCTTTCTACAGATACATATGGCTTATATCACTATTAATATTTAGCATAAAACGGAGTTAAATGTTAGATGTTGAAGGGTTTTTAGATGACATCTATGTCATTGCATCCTCATTTCATAAATGAAAACACTACATTTCAGAGAGCTTATGACATTACTAAATTAATACAGTTTGGAGTTGGATATGTCTTGGCTGATCCCTGATTGTCACTTAAGTTGTGGGAGTGCTAAGCCTCAGTTTCATGATCTGCTAAAGATTAAATAAAATAACTTAAATGATCAGTTATGGATAAACTAAGAAAGGAAATCCGGTTGAAAGGAGCTGAGTAATAGCAGTGGCAGACCACTGAGAAGATATGAGAGGATGGTTATAGGCCTCACAGCAGGAGGTGGGGGTACATAACACAAAATATGTTTAATATCTATTTCCGGTCTGTCAGCCTGACCTTTGACAGACCATGCCAATGGTGCTGGATGTTTTTGTTTGACACTCCAGTTTATTCCTCTTCCTTCCAGCCTATGTCCTAGAGTGCTGGCTAGCCACCATGGACCACGCCAACATCTTTCCGTATCTTCTAGCAGCCTGCTGTTTTCTGGTAAGGACTCCATCCCTTTATCATCTCAAGCTAAGGCTGGAAACAGGCTATACTATCTGTTGTAGTCCTCCCTTACACATACCTCTGTAAATAGTCTGAGTAAATAAATCTTCCTTGAATTATCCATTTTCAAAGGTCTGTGTACTTCTGGCTGCATTGCTGACTGGTACAGTACCTGATGACAGAGTCCCACTATAGCTCCCTGGAGGTATGAAAAAGCTCAAATGACATAAGTCCAAATTGTTCCTCTGTTTTTCTATTCAGGCAAATTGCTATGGGATACACTTATTCTGCTTATACTTTTGAGCCCAGTTCTTGGCACAGCTTTCTGACTTGGACTAGTGAAGGAGTGATAGGGCTATACACATTAGGTTTCTGGGGTGCAAAGGCAGTCAGAGTCTGATCTGGAACACATAGGGACAGTTTTGAGAGTACCTAAGGGTTTTTAAAAAAATTATTTGTAAACATGAATGAGATAAATGGAATATTTATTTAGTGCTAACATGACATTCTTAAGAGTTTCTCTTAAAAGACCTAATTTCCTTTATTATGATCTATTATATTAGAGAATATACATTGTGTTGAGTTCAATAAAACACATGTAAGTTTCTAATTATATCCATAAAGACAAGGTCAAAAAATGTGGATTGGATTCAATCGCTGATTCAGTATCTATGTCCCTAAAATGTCAATCAATAGATTGATCTTAACATGGAGAAATGTCTCTAGGGAACTTTCCAGTTCCCCATGCTATTCAGAGACATAAAAAATTATATGGAATGTTTGATATATAAAGTGTTAGGCAACAATATTGAGAGGGAAAGCTAGTATATGTGAATTAAGACTCAGTTTATCTACAATGTGAAAAGGACTACAATTAAGAAGATATAATTTAGTAAAAGTAAAGGCAAACTCCTTAATTCCAGGTTTAGAAAAAAATGTAATTTTGCAAATACAACATCATTTTAGACTTAGTTTAGCATCAGTTTATATGAAATATATTAGAGTAGTTTTAGTTAGCCACAAGTTCAAGTAAGCTACACAATGATTTGACTAAAAAAATACAATGCCTGCCCTACTTAGATCCTAACTAGAATCACATATTCATTTTTCAGTGGCATATTTTTAGAGGAAGAGTTGAAGACCAGAGACATCAAGGTGGTAAAGGAAATACACTGAGAATGGTTTGAAAGTGCTTTGTATTGTTAAAACAAATTCAAACTACAAAAGCCTACTAATGAAATCTTTATTTGAAGACTGTCTATTGGGAGACAAAGGAAAACTATTTTGTGCTGCACCAGTGAACCAAAACCAATGTGAGGAAGTATAGTCTGATTTCAGCTTAGTGTACCAAACACAATAATTACAGCTGCTGGACAACATAAAAGTTCAACCCCCAGAATAGTGACTGCATGATCACAGAGCACAGAAGAAGGAATCCATGATCTGGAAGAGAAGAGATTAAGTTGGGAGTTCTGAGCCTCTTGAGGGCTAGACGTATTAAAGAAGAACATCAAGGGTGTGCTCAATTATAATCTATATGCCTGTGCTCCAAAGTTAAGACTCGAGATATGTATGTATGTGCATATTATTTTTTTTCACACCAGTCTAGGTAATATTTTGTATTTAACTTCACCACATGTCTAATATTTTTCCAGGTCTATTATATTCATGTCTCCTTTCTGTCTTGTAAAGTTTATTCATTTTCATCTTAAATCTGTGGAGGTTTCATCTTTGCTTTTGATTGTTAAGTTTATCTATTTCACAATTGTCAGCGATAAATACATTGCACTTTTGACAAAAAATTCATGTCTATGCATGGTTGTACCTAAGCCTCTAATCTGGAATTATACCTTCTAGTACTCTTGTAAAACATGATCTTCCCCCCTCCCCCAGGAAACAATTGATAACATTTGTCAAGTTTTACAATTTTGCCAAGGATGCATTTATATGAGCTTATTATAAAAATCATATACAATTAAGATGAACATGACCCTATTTACCCATTTTTGTGGGAAAAATTGTTATAAAATAATTTCATAACATGCTTGCTGAAAAGAGGCTGTCTTTAACTCAACAGAATCATACAGTGAGTCTGATCCTGAAGTCCCTCTGCTCCTAACATATCCAACTTTAAAACCCCTCTACCTTTACCTGTTTTCAATTATGTTAGCATTTTCTCCTAGATCCTATGAATTGGTGGGTTCCAGGCTAGTAAAAGATCTCTATCTATTCACTTATTCGAACAGACAGATGAGACAAACAGAAAATTCAGACAGTATTATACTACGAATATAATTTAAACCAATATTTAAATTATACCATGGACCAAATCATTAATATAACTTTACTAATCTTTTTCTTTGCAGAGACAAGCAAGGCTACCGAATTAACTGGAAACAAATATCTGGAAAAACAATATCCTTTGTCTCATTATGTATACATCTCTTTAATTTTTTTTTTTTAATTTTAACGTTTATTTATTTTTGAGACAGAGAGAGACAGAGCATGAACGGTGGAGGGTCGGAGAGAGAGGGAGACACAGAATCTGAAACAGGCTCTGGGCTCTGAGCTGTCAGCACAGAGCCTGACGCGGGGCTCGAACTCACAGACTGTGAGATCATGACCCGAGCTGAAGTCAGACACTCAATCGACTGAGCCACCCAGGCGCCCCCCAAAATTTTTTAATGTTAATTTATTTTTGAGAGAAAGAGTGATAGATTGTGAGGTGGGGGGAGGGGAGCAGAGAGAGAGGGAGACACAGAATCCAAAGCAGGCTCCAAGATATCAGCACAGAGGGCTAGACGTATTAAAGAAGAACATTTTTTTTTTCCCAAATCAGTATAGTTTTATTGCATCCTTAAAGTATCACAAGTAAGTCTGAAAAATCATCCGGCCTCTTGCTGTCTCTGTAGCTGGACAACGTAGATTTTATTCATCAGCCTGCTGAACAGTTCCTTTTTCAGAAACATAGATACCATCCAAAAATTTCCTGATATCCTTGTTTTTAACTGTTGTGGCTTGCTGAATCAAAGCAGCTGAGTTTGATACAAGTTCAATGTCATTTCCTTCAAGAATTAACTCATCTTTCTGGGCTTGAGATACGGAACAAGCAACACCTGGCCTCATCTGAACCCTGCGTATGTATTTCTCACCCAAGAAATTTCGGATTTCAACGAGAGAGCCATTCTCCTGAATAACAACGTTGATGGGGAAGTGGGCATACACAGACCTCATCTTGTAACAGAAGCCCAATGTAACACCCTTGATCATGTTCTGTACATGACTACAGATAGTACGGACAGTAGCCAGTTCTTTTCTATTTCCCCACCATTTGTCAACACGGAGCCTCTTCTTTTTCTTTCCTAGAAGACTGAGTTCTACATTGATGTGATTGAAGTCCCTTCGCAGGGCTCCTCTGGGTCCCTTCACAATAACGGTACGTCCCTTGAGAGTGATGTCGACATTTTCCGGAATGCAGGCTGGAACTAACAAGCTGTGTGATCATGACCTGAGCAGTGAGATCACGACTTGAGCTGAAGTCAGATGCTTAACTGACTGAGCCATCCAAGCGCCCCTATACATCTCCTTTTAAAAATAATAGTATTTTTAACTCTACCCTGTCCAAGCTAGATTCTAACTTAGGGAAATATCATTAAATAATTGACTAAAGTTTTAAGAGAAAATGTGGAGTAGGTACTATCATGGTACATTAGGATTTGTTTCAAGTTCATTTTGATAGGATAAAGAGGTGGCTTATAACTTTATTAGGGTTTTTAACACTTGAAAATCTCAAGATCTTTGTATTCTTTTGAAAATGCATGTACTCGGATATAGACAAAATGAACAGCATGGCCTGCTTGCTGTTCAACTGCTCACACCATTTTCCTCTGGAGCTAGAAAACTAAATCTAATCAAACTTACTTAAAAAAAGAAAAACACTGGAATAAGTATTTTAAGCCACTGGGAGAAGTATGTTTCATCAGAAACTTGAGCAGTACTTAAATCTACTAAATTAGTATAGTTAAAAGCACTGATATTTTCCAAAATAATTCTACACATGCCATACAGTTTTATTCTGGTGCACATGAAAGATGAAAGAGCAATACTCCTTGTAGGAAAGGAATAAGTAAGCCTATACATAGATATGCAGACTCTCCTAGCATCCTTCTTCTAGCACAGTTCATGTGGGCAGGAAGGTTTTGGCCTTAAGTCCTAAACAAAGTACTTTCCCCCCCAGAAATAATCATGAGTGCTGCAGACTGTCAAGAATTACGCTTGGACTCTGTCTCCCCTGTTCCCTTCACCCTCCCAAGGACAATGCCACTTTTGCACCTTTAAGGGAAATAAATATTTGAAGAAAGGAGAAAACTATTAGTTTAAGTACAGAACCAATGATACCAGCTGGTAGCTAATGCACCTTGAACATCAACCAGAGTAAGGGAGAATGTAAAGAGATTACTAAAGATGGGAACGATGACCTAAATGTTCCCCAGTCCCCTTTCTCTGCTAGATTATAAACCTCTGTCTCAGACAGTTTTAATTTCTCAAGGTCTAAGGCTGAATCTATGGTTAATGGCCAGATCAGCTGATTTCAGCCTTAAATACAATGAAATTGGTGATATGCTTTACTGCTATAATATGTTTAGTCTCTCTTATGGAGAGTTTCCTTTTTGTAGGTTTTCAGTAGAAAGTATATTTTGGATGGTTTTCAGGTAAAAGCAATGCCTTTATGTTGACACATCCAGATGATTACCCAGAATCCATGGTTACTAAAAACACCCATTCACAGAATGACTGACTTAGAAAATGAGTCAACTCATTAACAGAACACAGATGACTAAAATTTTAACCTTTTAAGCATAACTTTTAGGCATTGTCTTCCAGGCAACTGAGCTAATGGGTCACAAATTTTATAAATTTACATGTGGTCTTTCCAAACCCATGGAATAAGCATTCAAGTTCATTCTAGGACATTTTATAACCAAGGACCCATTTTGGTGGTAGCAAGAATCTTTTTACGTATTTTCAAATTGAGTAGTTAAAAAATTGACATATTTTATGTAGATAATGGGAATTCATAAAGAGGCAAGCACAGATATTGAGAATGTTTTGGTGAACAGAGATAAGCAAGCAATGTGCTACATTAATTTTTAAGACTCTGCATATTAATATCTTCAAACAATTGCATCTCTCATGCTTGCCTAAGTTTTGAGCACATTTTGATAAATCATCTTTATTTAATAATACTTGATCATGCAAAATTAAACACATTTAGCATTTCCTTTTCCTTATAATAGAATAATGCCCACTTAAGATTTCTTTTTGCCTCAGGACAGTTTCAAAGGTCTATGGGGCCTAGATTCCTGAACGAACATGAGAGAAATCTTCTAAAAACTACAAACATGACAGAAATCTTCTAAATATTGCTGAATCAAGTTATTTTCTCAATTTGAAACTCTACTGATCCATTCTGAGATGTTGTTTTGCAACTTCAAAGATCTGAGCAAAAATAAGAGTCCCCAAATCATACTCTTGGTCACGCAGAACCATTCAAAAACTGAAAAATGGGGTTTATTTTGGGTGTTTATAGACAGGGGGCAATTTTTAAAATAAAATAAATAAAATAAAATAGAGAAACAAAAGTATAAGCATATGTGTTAATATTTATTTTCTTCTAATTTGCATAAATTATCTAAATTATTTATGGTTGCTCATTATTTTCTAGTTCTCTATCTTCTTTGCCTTTCCTTTCCATAGTCAACTTTGAGACTAATGAAACTGCTTGCTGTTTCTTAAAATGCTGTACTATTTTGTTCCTGGATGTCTTTGTATATGCTTTTGCTTCTAAATGCAACAATTTTTCACCAGAATTCTTCTGTATAAATCATCTTCAGGACCAAAATTGAGAATTTCTCATGGACATATTTTTTGTGACTCCCCGAAATCATAAATGTCTTCAGGTTGCTTTTTGTATAGCTCTAAGAGTATTTACTGCACTGTGTTGAGATCATGGATTTTATTATTTGTATCTTCTAGTATATGTGAGCTCCTTTCGCAAAAAGATCCTACGTGGTTCATCTAATATTGACAATCACAGATCTGGAATAGAGGTTATAGAACTGAGTAAATGAGTGAAAGAACAAATTAAGAAATAGAGCCACAAACTTCGGTGATTCTGTATGCATTGTCGTATGATTTAGCCAAACACCAAAACAGACACACATGAGAAACCAAAGAGGAAATCTCTAAGCAAGAAATCAAGTCAATCAACTCAATTAGTTATCAGTATTGCCACCAAAAAATACACACATGGGAAACCAATGAGGAAATCTCTAAGCAAGAAATCAAGTCAATCAAATCAGTTATCAGTATTGCCATTACATTACAGACCAATCATTTCAGTTATTCTAATGGCCAAATCAATTTAATCACTAAGTTACTATGTATTCCATCCCCTATTCGGGAGTCAAAACTGGCCAGGAAATTTAGACTTTCCTCTTGAAAGCTGAAATTACCACTGGATAAGGCAGAGATTAACCAAATGATTTTAAAAAATCACTAGAAAGTTGGCACAGCAGTTATGTCTTCTCAGCAGTAAGATGCGGTATAAAGATGTAAGTTTCAGAGCCAGATAGATATGGCTTCAGTTCCTAAAAACTTTACCTTCTAAATGTGGGACATTGAATAAGACCTTTTTTAATGTTCTGTTTATTCATTTATTTGTATTTGAAAAAAAGTTGAATATTAATACCCATCATAAGTGGGGGTGGAGAAAGGGCATGAGACAGATGAGGTAACATATGAAAAATGCCTAGTTCCATGTCAGACACAGAGCAATTAATAAATACTAGTTTTATCTTTATACCACCACCTTTTCTCTACTAACACTTCTTACTGATCTCTGTTTGCCTTTGGAAACAACTGAATGCTGGAGCTCTTTGGTGGAGATTCACAGATGTCACCCAGACTTCCTTTGTACTTTGAATGTAGCAGAAGTTGAACTGGTGTAAGTGCACTGAGAAGAACAATTGCAGTTGACCCTTGAATGACATGGAGTTTAAAAGCAATGGATCCCTCCTCCCATGAAGTTGAAAATCCACATATAAGTTTTGACTCCCCCAAAATATAAATACTAATAGCCTACTGTTGACCAGAAGCCTTCTGATAACATAAACAATTGATTAACACATGTTTAATATGTCATATACATTACATACTATATTTTTAGAGCCAGAAAAAAGAATAAGTTATTAGAAATCATAAGGAAGAGAAAAAAAAAAATTACAGGATTAGATTGTGTTTGTCAGCAGAAATCCGACCCTTGTAGTTTAAACTCATGTTGTTAAAAGGTAAACTGTATTTTCTTTCCTCCCTCTATCTCCCTTTTTTCCACTTTTCTTTCTCTCTTTATCCTCTCCTTCCTCCTCCTTTTCCTGCTCATTTTCCTTTTTTCTATGAATCTATTCAAATCTAAGAAATGTAAAGACATTTTAAAATTAAAAGTTCGGGGCGCCTGGGTGGCGCAGTCGGTTAAGCGTCCGACTTCAGCCAGGTCACGATCTCGCGCTCCGTGAGTTCGAGCCCCGCGTCGGGCTCTGGGCTGATGGCTCAGAGCCTGGAGCCTGTTTCCGATTCTGTGTCTCCCTCTCTCTCTGCCCCTCCCCCGTTCATGCTCTGTCTCTCTCTGTCCCAAAAATAAATAAAACGTTGAAAAATAAAAAATAAAAAAAAAATAAATAAAATAAAATTAAAAGTTCATCTTTATGAAAATATTAGGGTATCTTCTCTCACTCCATCTAAAGTAGTCAACCATCTCTAATCTTTACTTCTATATAAATTATTTTCCATATTCATAGTAAAGTGCTTAAAACTCATCAGAAGCTGATTAAAATATTTGTATTCTTCTCCCATCAAAAATGTACTTAATGTACTTAAATGTACTCTACAAATCTGCAGTTTGCTATTCACCTTAGTAAAAAATTTAGTATTAGCTAATTTGTTTAATTTTGTGTAAACAAAACAACCAACTGAATGATGAATATTTCACTTTTCAGTTCATTGTTTTAACATTAGGTAGGTAGATACAAATTAAATTATGCCACTGAAGCAGGCATGATAGGGAAGCATTTTCTAGTACTGGTAGTGATTATAGCTGCTGAGAAAGACTTTTAAGGTATTAGACAACTATTTGGTGGAAAATGGGTAATAAGCACTAATTAAGTCAGCTACAAAGAAAACTCTTGGGGGAAGATCAATATTATTAAGTGTTTAAACTGGCTTTTTACATTTACCGAATCTGTGTGCAACTGGGCAAGCTGCAATTCCTTCTTTGCTTTCCTACTTTCTTCTCCTCTTTCATTTAAACTGAAAATTGGCTTGCAGCTTACCTTTCTAATCATCTCTTACCTTCTAAAGGAACTTATTTAAGTTGCCACATATATGTTGCATGTTTCATAATCTTGTCCAACTCTGAGTCACTCGTATGGTCAATATGTAAAGCTGATAAATCTGGTAGGACTAAGAATGAATATTAACAAAATAAAACAAAAGTTTCCTACTTCCTTCCCCCAAGGTAGAGCTCCAGGGTAAAACTGCAAGGTAAAATTATGTTGGATTGACAGGGAAAGTGAGAATAGTTCTGATATCAGCACTAACTGCCATGATGTAAAGCAAAGTAATAGTTAACTGGCCATGAGCAGGATTACTAGCTATACAGGATCTGAAGTACAATGTGAGTACAAGCTGCCCTCAACTAATTATTGGTTACTTAAGATGCCCTCTAGAATAACAACAATAACAACAACAACAACAATAATAATAATAAATAAAAGTGTGACTGGGACACATTATGTGGCAGGTACTAAGTTTTTTACTTTTCATTCTTGTGACCACTATTTGAGGTAGGCACTATTAGAATCCCCATTTTACAATAGGGATTCCCATTTTATATGAGTCATCCAAATCTCAAACAAGGTAGGTAATTAAAAAAAATTACATTGCTACTAGATGATAAAGTTGGGATCTGAACTCAGACGACATGGTTCTAGTGTCCAAGCTCTATCTAAGACAATTTTTCTTTTCGCTCAAGGAAACACGTTCTAATTTCACTGAGGCTGGTGTCAAGGCTATCAACAGTACCTTAGGAAATCAATGATGACAGGTAATGGAGTTAGTTATATAGGCAAAATTCAGCAAATATCTATTTTGTCAGAACAAAAGCTGGAAACACTGGACCAAAAAAAAAAAAAAAAAGGAAAAGAAAAGGGCAAAATGACCAGAGAAAACACACTTAGAGGCTAAGATCTCAGAAATCTCTGCAAGAACATTTACCATTTTCTAAGATACTAATATTCTAGTTTTACTCTTCTCTCACCAGGCCACCTGTAGCATCATCTGCAAGGGCCCTTATAGTTTTCGATAACACCCTAGTACTACAAATAAAGCCTAATTTTTTAAAACTTACTATGTGCCTGATAGTGAAAAAGGGCATTATGTACATTACTTCACTTATCCTTTGCAGTCTTGTAAAAGAAATATTTTTTGACTTATGTTAAAGCTGAATTCACTGAAACTTAGAGGATTAGCTACATTTTTGAAAGTACAAAATTAAGCAAGGAAATCATAAAAACACAAATTTCAACAAAGTTATTTTATAAGCATCTGACTGGTAACAGTAGAAAGATGTATAATTTCAAGCGTTGATGTGGATAGGAAACACACGATACAGGGCCTCATACAGTGCTTGCGAGTATAGACTGGGGCGCTTCTCCTGGTAATCATTCTGGAAGGTAATCAAATTACCCAATAAATTACCAATTTTAATTTCAGATATATATCCCAAGATACATATCATAAAATTCTATAAGGATGTTTATTACATCATCGTTTGTGATAGAAGGGAGTTACAGGTGTCCATCACAAAAGTGTCAAAAACATAAATTGTAGTAGAAGACCAAAATGGGCTGTCATGCAGCAGTTAGAAGCAAAGGTATGTGTGCACATGTGTCAGCATGGATAGATCTAAAAACATTATATAGGATGGGATAAAGTATTTATAAATCTTATGTCTGATAAGGAACTTGTATCCAGAATATACAAGAAAACTTACAAACCAATAATAGTAAGACAAATTAGCTAGTTAAAAATGAGCTAAGGTTATGAATAGATATTTCTCCAAAGAGGAGATACAAATGTCAATGAGTACATGAAAAGATGCTCAATATCATTATTCATTCAGGAAATGCAACTCAAAACCATAATGAAATATCACTACACACCCACTAGAATGTGTATAATAAAAAAGACACACAAAAAAAAGTATTAGTAAGGATGTGAAGAAATTGAAACTCAAATATTGTTGGTGGTATTGTACAATGGTGCAGCAATTTTGGAAAATGGTTTGGCATTTCCTTAAAATGTTAAAGTTGTCATGTGATCCAGAAATTCTACTCTCACATATATACCCAACACAATTGAAAATGTATGTCTATACAAAATCCAAATATTTACAGAAATATTACTTACAACAGCCAACAGTAGAAACAACCCAAATGTCCATCAACTGATAAACAGGTAAACAAAGTATAAAATATCCATACAATGAAATATCACTCATCTTTCAAAAAAAATGGAGTATTGATACATACTACTATCCACAATAGGAGTATGTATCCATATTGTATGAATCCATATAGCATGTATCTGTGTACTCACTGATACATACTACTATCCACAGTATCCATAATGAACTTTGAAAACATTACGCTATGCGAAGGAGGCCAGTTAAAAAGACCACATACTGTTAATCCTATTCATATGACATGTTCAGATTAGGAAAACCTACAGAAACAGAAACTAGATTAATGTTTTTGTGGGACTGGAAAGATGAGTGGGGAGACTGGAGAATAACAGTAAATCAGTATGAAGTTTCTTTTAGGGACATGAAAATGTTCTAAAATTGGTCCTGGAAATAGTTGCACAACCCAATGCAAATATTAAAAACTATTGGATTGCACATTTTAGATGAATGAATTGTATGGTATGCCAATTGAAAATAAATATTTCTTTAACATACTGTTAAAACATAGTACTGAATAATGTAAGCGAAACGGCAGAGTGAGCACCTCCAAGCTCCCATCACCTAGCAAAACATTCAAAAGTAAGCAGAAATTGTCAGAACTAATTTTGTCAGAGTCCTGGAAAAGGTTTACAGCAACCAATTGAATGCTGAATCAAGAAAAAGGCAACTTTAAATAGTCAGAAAATTTCATGGAATTTTTATGTGTCCTTGTTCTACCCACTCCCTGACTCAGTGGCAGTCTTGATGAGGACAGCCAGTATTCCCATAATCATCCCTGATCCCTAACTCTGAATTCAGAAGAGATCTTATCTGCAAATAATTGTGTAGATCTATTCTAATCTGTCTGGGGCTCCCTGAAGGAGCTGTCTCTGTTTTGCCTAATTTTGAACTTTCCCTGGCCAGAAAAGCAGCAGATGATTGGGGCAAAAGATTAGGATTTACTCATAAAACAGACCATCTAAGTCCTGGTATAAACAAAGAAACAAACACAAAGAAACAAGAGTGTATGGCCCATCCACATGACAGAAACTGTGTCTGCAGGAGTCTACACATTACATTAACAAGATAACAACAGTCTTAAATATGAGCTAAAGAAAAACATGGACAAAGAATTAAAGGAAAGCAGGAAAACAATGTATAACTGAAATGATAATATGAACAGAGAGACAGAAATCATAAAAGGAAGCAAACAAGTTCTGGAGCTGAAAAATACAATTAAAATGAAGATTTCACTATAGAAAATCAACAGCAGATTTGAGCAGGCAGAAAACAGAATCAGGAAATACGAGGATAAGGCAATTGATATTTTCCAGTCTGTGGAGTATAAAAAAAGAATGAGAAGGGGCACCTGGGAGGCTCAGTCAGTTAAGTGTCCTACTTTGGCTCAGGTCATGATCTCGCAGTTTGTGAGTTCGAGCCCTGCATTGGGCTCAAAATGTAAATCAGGGAGGGACAAAGAGAGAGAGAATCTCAAGCAGGATCTGCACCATCAGCACAGAACCTGAAATGGGGCTTGAACTCAAGATCCATGAGATCACGACCTGAGCCATTATCAAGAGTCTGATGGATACTTGATTGAGCCACCCAGAAGTCCCTCCATGACCTTTACACTTAATCCACCTCAGCTACCCACTCCAAGGGCCTCACCACAGACTTTCACTTCATTCAGAATTGCTCATTCTCTAAAACAAGAAATCCAATTGCCCACGTGTTCTACACAACCTCAATTCTTTATGACTATCTTACTTAGTTACTCTCATTACAATTATTCCTCGGTATCAAGACCCTCAGCCTTGTGATCTCCCATATTTTTGATCCCTCAGTCCTATTTTGTCTTTCTCTTTTTCTTAATCCAGTTTTGATTTTATACTCTCCCTTTTCAAATGTGTTGAGTCTTGCCATTAACATCATATTTTGCCAAATTCAAACCTTTTCTAATGTCTGTATATTGGCTACTGTTGGTTATACACACACACACACACACACACACACACACATCACACACACACACACACTGTTGGTTACACACATGGATATGCGCGTGTGTGTGTAACAAACAGTGGGTGTGTGTGTGTGATGTGTGTGTGTGATGTGTGTGTGTGTGTGTAACCAACAGTGTGTGTGTGTGTGTGTGTGTGTGTGTATAGTAGTATATGCATTTACTACATTGAGATCTAGAAATGTGTGGCCTTCCTCTTCAATCAGAGGATCAATTCTTCTATATTTCCTTAGTTTATTTATTTATTTATTTTTTTTAATTTTTTTTTTCAACGTTTATTTATTTTTGGGACAGAGAGAGACAGAGCATGAACGGGGGAGGGGCAGAGAGAGAGGGAGACACAGAATCGGAAACAGGCTCCAGGCTCTGAGCCATCAGCCCAGAGCCTGACGCGGGGCTCGAACTCCTGGACCGCGAGATCGTGACCTGGCTGAAGTCGGACGCTTAACCGACTGCGCCACCCAGGCGCCCCCTTAGTTTATTTTTTTAATTCTTCCCAGAACCATATCTTCCACAGAATTTCTTCCTTCTTTATAAAACTTTAACAACGTCACCTCTCTCCTCACTCTTGATAGACAATCTCAGATAAACTATAAATTATCCCTTCCATGTTTTTAACGTGTCATTTATTATGGCTCTTTCTTATCAACATTTTAAACAAAAAAATATTCTCCAACCTTAACATATCTCCCTAAAGCTCATATCCAAGTGTCCCTGCCTCAGATATCAACCCATCCCCCATTTTACAAGTGCAAGCTTCTTCATTGGATTATCCTTTAGGATATTCAGTTTATTGTCTTTACATCCTAACTTACCTCTTCTTAATGTATAAATATGGTTTTCCCTTCTCAACACCCAAAAGCTGACCAATGTGATTGTTGAGTTACAAGTGGCTGAATTCAACAGATAGTCCACACATATTAATGCTACTTAGTCGTCTTTAATATTTGCACTATTTACTAGTCCCACTTTGAAATACTCTTTCTTTGGCTTGCATGATATCCAATGCCCTTGGCATTCTCAAAAACATCTCTTGGTTTTTCTTTCCAGCTCTTAAATATTGAGTTTAAGGGATGATTTTCTATATCTTTCTTTTCTTTCACTCACTCAGTGATTCTCAATATTTTGGAGGTTTTGAGTAAAAGTCACATCATAGTAGGAGACTCATGAGAGCAACAGATTTTCATCTTCTTCATCAATAACAATTTCACAAGACACTTAGTTCCACCATTGGTAAGAGTGACAAAACTTAAGAACAAGAGATTTACCTCAACAGAGCTGTTGCTGGTAGGAGGAATGAAGAGGAAAGGATAGTGGTTTTGAAATCTAGGCTCAACAGGTATAAAAGATGTCTTCATTCACTATCAGGTAACAGTTTGTGGACATATGGAAGAACCCATGGAAACTAATAGCACTATTTGCAGAAGGAGACATCTACTTGAAAAGAAGGTGGGAAATAAAACCTTTCAAATTTGGATTTTTCTTACAATACTAGGTGAAATGTAGCACATATTGACAGAACACAGAATTGAATAAGTACAAATATCTAATATAAAGAAAAGTAGTTTCACACAGTTGTCATTAAGAGAAATAAATGTGAAAGCAAACCTCACTCATTCTCCACTATAATTCCCATCAAAAGAATTCTGTTTTTATTATTCATTTATTTTATTTTATTATTTTTTAACTTTTTATTTTAATTGCAGTTAGTTAACATAGGGTGTTATATTCGTTTCAGGTGTACAATACGGTGATTCAACAATTCCATACATTATCCAGGGCTCATCATGACAAGTGCACTCCTTAATTCTCATTACCTATTTTACCCATCCTCTCCACTCCCCTCCCCTCTGGTAACCATCAGTTTGTTGTCCGTAATTAAGGGTCAATGTCTTGGTTTATCTTTCTTTCTCTTTTTTTTCCACCTTTGCTTGTTTGTTTTCTTAAATTCCACATAACAGTGAAATCGTATGGTATTTGTCTTTCTTGGACTGACTTATTTCACTTACCATTATACTCTCTAGCTCCATCCAAGTTATTGCAAATAGCAAGATTTCATTCTTTTTTTCATGGCTGAATAATATTCTATTGTATATGTATACCACATCTTCTTTTTACACTCAACAGTTGATGGGCACTTGGGCTGATTCCATATCTTGGCTATTGTAAATAATGTTGTAATAAACACAGGGGTTCATGTAACCCTTTGAATTACTGTTTTTGTATTCTTTAGATAAATACCCAATAGTGTGATTGCTGCGTCATAGAGTAGTTATATTTTTAACTCTTGGAGCAAGTTCCAAACTCTTTTTCACAGTGGCTGCACCAGTTTGCATTCCCATCAAGAATGCACAGGTGTTCTTTTTCCTCCAAATCTTCACCAACACCTGTTATTTTCTGTATTTGATTTTAGTCATTCTCAAAGATGTGAAGTGATATTTCAATGTAGTTTTGATTTGCATTTCCCTAATGATCAGTGATGATGAACATCTCTTCATGTGTCTGTTGGCCATTGTACGTCTTCTTTGGAGAAATGTCTGTTCAAGTCTTCTGCCCATTTTTTAGTTGGATTCTTTGGGGGTTTTGGGGGAGTATTGAGTTTCAGAAGTTCTTTATATATTTTGGATACTAACCCTTTATAGATATGCCATTTACAATATCTTCTCTTATTCTGTAGGTTGCCTTTTAGTTTTATTGATTGTTTACTTTGCAGAAGCTTTTTATTTTGATGTAGTCCCAAAAGTTTACTTTTGCTTTTGTTTCCCTTGCTTCAGGAGACGTTTCTAGAAAAAAGTTGCTACAGTTGCTACTGATGTCAAAGAAGCTACTGCTTGTATCCTCTACTAGGATTTTTATGGTCACACGTCTCACATTTAGGCCTTTAATTCATGTTGAATTTTTTGTGTATGGTGTAATAAAGTGTTCCATTTTCTTCCCTTTGCATTTTGCTGTCCAGTTTTCCCAATATAACATGTTGAAGAAACTGTCCTTTTCCCATTGGATATTCTTTCCTGCTTTGTCAAAGATTAGTTGACCACATTGAATTAGCTCTGTTTTTAAAGGAGATATTGTACATTTACCCTTTTTCAGCTCTATCCTGTAAAGAATTATTCTCTTTGCCTGTCGAAGCCTCTCCTACTACTCTCAGGACACAAACTGAGGTTACAGAGTTTTCTCACATAAGTTTCAATTATTTTTTAAGATAGTAATTTTCCTCTATTTTTTTAATTTAAGTGAAATTTTCCTCTAACAATTATATCAATAAGGCATCTTTTTGAAGTGAAATCTTCATAGATTTAATATTGATGCATTAAGAAGCAAATTGATTTAATTTTAAAACAAAGAAGAGTTTCTTGAAAAAATAATCATATTAACATGTAGTTGGAGAATTTATTAGAGAACGGTTAATCTTTCCATAACATGTCTACTGTCATAATAAATATTTGCTCACGTCAATTAACTACATCTGTGATAGTTTAAAAATTTTACAGGTAGATACCAAGTCTCTCCAAAGGAGTTACCCCAACTTTTATCCCTGGCTTTTTTCTCTCATAAGACTTACTGAAGAAGCAAAAAAACAAAAACAGCCTTGCTTTCCAATCAGGCAAATACATTCTTTATCACCTAAACATGTATTCTCATTTCCAAATCTGTAATTTTATTTATTGTACCGTGATCTTTCTTGGAAGGCCTATCTTACTCTTCTTTACCTCCTTAAATACTACTTATACCTCAAAACCTTGACTATGTATATCCTTTTTAAAAGTGTTTAGCACTCAGCCCATTGTGATCTATTTCTTCTTAGACTTCCTTGCATAAAATAGAATTATGTTTTAAGTAAGATAATATATAAAACATGCTAAACCTAAGCATACATGTTTTCCAAGTGTTTATATTTGGAGGGTATGGCCATTGCAATTACTGTCATTTTGACTATCCCATAACAGTATATGCTGTCTTTACTGTTATTTAACCTTTCATGGTTTTCAATGTCCCCCCAACTAGGCTATTACCTAGGGACCAGCTTTACCTCTCCACATTGAATACAGCTACTAACACAAAAGGTTCAATGAATAATTTAATAAATAAGAACTGAATAAAAGAAAAGAAAGAAGGGAGAAAAAGAAAGAAGAAAAAGCAGAAGGAAAAAATTATGAAACATGGAACAAGTTAAGTGGTCCTTATCAATCACTAACTTCCAAGTCACTTTATAAACAAATTTTCAAAACAGCCTAAAGACTTAGGTTGCTGAATTAATGTTTGTAAAATTGCTTAAATATTAATATACAATGCTATACAGATGTGGGCATTAAAAACTAATCTAAATCTGATACCAGAATAGCTTCTGCTCTCAATACTGTTGAATGTAATTGTCTTTTGAATTAGTCCCACACTACTCTGTCCCTTAGTAAATTTAGTGAAAATTGTGCAATACTTATGGGATTTAGAATGGTTCAGAGTGAATTCTAATGAAATTCTGTGAAGAGTCAGTCATCCTATTACTAAGAGATACTTGTCTTTCTTTCCAAAGAGACAACTTAAAAGTCCTTAACTACAGACAAAAGATTTGCTATAGAGCCAGGATGTTAAAAACTCACTTTAAATTTTGCCACTTTAAATATACATTTGAGAAAGCAAGCTATGACTGCTAAAGGGGTTGTTTTATTTTTAGGTCACTCAAAAGTCCCCACATTCCACAAAAGTTATTTTACAAATACATAAATATGTATTTACACAGAATATAAGATCCTTTACAAAAATGCTTTTAAAATATGGTGTAAATATCTATATATTTAAGCAGGTTTTCTAATGCCAATTGTATTTGCTATAAAAATAAACAAACCACAGAGTTGCTATTAAATCCTTAGAATCATTTTAAATAATGTATGGAACAAGAGGAAGAAAATGAAAAAAAAATTTTTTCATTGCTAGAGAGATTCAATTAGTTAAAAGGGGACACTTTTTAAAATATTTTTTTTTAATTTTTTTAACATTTATTGATTTCTGAGAGAGAGAGAGAGACAGACAGACAGAGCACAAGTAGTGGAGGGGAGAGAGAGAGAGAGGGAGACACAGAATCCAAAGCAAGTTCCATGCTCTGAGCTGTCAGCACAGAGCCTGATGTGGGGCTTGAACTCACGGACTGCGAGATCATGACCTGAGCTGAAGTCCAACACTTAATGGACTGAGCCACCCAGGTGCCCCAAAACGGGACACTTTTAAAAAAAAGAAAGTTTATATGTTTTCAAAATATTAACATAATTTTATATACATATGTAAAATTTTAAAGTCCCTTCTATTACCTTCTGAGTGTTCTTAAAAAGCTGTCCAGCTGAAATTCCTTGTTTGCATTTTTTAGCTGATGGTTTTCTATTTAAAATGGTTTAAATTTATTCTTAGAGGGCATTTAAATTTAAATATTGTAGCAAAGGTACTAGTTTGGAAGTAGTCTTTGCAATAATGGTTCTAAAATACAGTAGCTTAAAAAATACACAGTCAACAGAATACTACTTTCAAGCAGTGTTTTTGGCAAGATATTCTGAAAAGTCTCCCTGCTACAAAACAAGTCGATTCTCATGAAATGAGATTTCCAGTGCCTCTCTGTGTTCAAATTTCCCCTCTTTAAAAAGACACAGTCATATAGGTTTAGGGCTCACCCTAATGATCTAGTCTCAACTTGATCACCTGAAAAGACCCTATTTCCAATTAAGGTCATACTCACAGGTACTAGAGGTTAGAATATTAGTATGTTTGCAGAGGTGGGAGGACACAATTCAACCAACACCATAATATAAAAATATTAATTAAATTAATACATAATTTTATGGAACAAATCTGCCAGAGACTAATTTGAGTATCTCACAGATATACACAAGTAACTATTAAAACTCTATTAAGATATTTATAGTTTATATTTATTAATGTGATAACAGATTATATGCTTCAAGATAGAATTCTAAATGGAAACACATGATTTAAAACATAAAAAAATGAATCATATTTTCACTTTGCAGAGCTGTGATATATATTTTCCTTTTTATCCTTTCTACTTTGTCATTAAAGTCACATAGATTCGCAACAGATGTCACACTAATTGAGATATCGATGAACTTGATGTAAAAAAGGTCACACTTAATCAAAGCAGATCAGATATTCACCAAGCCTTGGTCTTGGCCATAATATAGCATCGTAGGTTTCATACTGAATTTATATTGTGTATTCATCTGTTAAAAGTTAATTAAATTCTGTTTATTTAAAGGTAACATAATTTGCAAACATAACATTCATAAGCCTAAAAGAGGAAAATCTTCACACATATCCACATATATGCTGAAAATCTGAACCAATAAACAGTTTTTATCCTCTTTAGATAGATATCTAATATTAAAATTTCAAAAAATGCTATCTTTATTATGATTAATTAGAATGGCTAAATAAAAATAGAAAATGTAAAAATAAAGTTGGTGAATATAGTGAAGTATATTTGCCAATATATTTATATAAAAGAAAGACTCAAATCAATTGGCACAGAATTTCCTCAAATATTTCAGTCTAGATAAAAGTATTCAAAATAGCAGCTACAAAACAAGTAGGCTGTCCCTCTATTAACTCCATGAAAATATGATCCCTTATTTAAAGTGCCAGAAATTCTTTGGGGATGTCTTCCATGCTTTTTCTAAAGGGATTATGTAAGTAATTACCTCCTCATTTTCCTCCAATCTTGTTTTCTGTTTGATGTTGGGTAACAACTTTATTTATTATAAAGAAACTGAATCAGTTGGATCCATGCCAAGAATATAAAAACTACTCTAGGTATTCAAAGTAGAATATAATACAAGGAATTACTTATAGGATTGATGGATGTGATAAGAAGCCAAACAGAAAATGGTGAGATAAGAGAAAGATTTTCCGTAATAGGAAGCTGCTAAGAACCCTAGGCTGGATGGACAAAGAACAGAGGTGGTGTTAGCAGAGCCCACGGGCCATGAATGCCCAACTAGAATGACTGTGGACGTCTGGAGCTAGTGTCACTGAGATGATGCGCTTGTTGCCAGAGACCATATATGTTTCCTCTTTCTTCATTATCTTGAATATTCTGCTTCCTATTGACTGAAAAGCTAGTGGACATGAAGTCAGAGTATATCAACTAAGGTCAGGCCAGGAAAGAAGAAATATTCTATTTAAACAAACAGAAAGATTTTGATACAGAGAATTGGTTACACTGCTGAAAAGAGAACTAAAAGCCATCATTCAGGTGATAAAACAAAATCAGAAAGTCTCTACCATTACTAGACTGAAGAACCTTGGGAAGGAATCAGTGCTACCAGAACCCAGGGCCATCTGGCAGGAGTCAGAACTGCAGGAATGGATACTGGGGCAATGGAGACAACTTAGTCTGTTGGAAACTTGGGAGAGGGGGACATCTTTGCTTTCCCTCCATTTCCTCTGGAACAGATGCTGATGTTATGTAGATTCTGAGGCTGCCTTGGTTTTATCCTATCTGCTAATATTTGTAGATTCATGAGAATAACCTGTGACTCACTTTTGTTGTATAGATCATCCATGAATCTCTGGTTTTGATATCTTAAGAACTCAATTTTTATGAGGAGATTCATAGAAGTTTAACAGCTATAAAAGCAAAAAACTATTCTATTGTCTTCATGTTTCCAGAATCCTTTCCTATATATTTTCATTCCCCTTTTTATTTCATAAATCACTTTAAACATATTTATTTATAGTCTCTAAATAAGTTTCACCAAATGACATATCCCTATTCCTGTTATCTAATTGTTGTATTAGTAGCATCTGCTGACTCCTTTTAATTGTGGAATTTTCCTTGTGGTTTTATTCATTTTCGTCTGTGTGCTCACATACTAACGTCTACAAACAGTAGAACTACTGGTAAGCCCTGCAAATTAGTCTCTCTAGGACAAGTTAGTGTTTGTTCAGATTTATCAAAAGTTTAGAACAACCTTAATGATTAACTTTTGACTTGCGGTCCCTAGATCATATAGCTACTACAAATTCAACCCTGCACCACTCCCCACCCCCACACACATCCTGTTGAAAGACAAACCTTTTCATAAATTCTGAGAAAATTGTTTTTTCAACTTGTGCTGGGTCCAAAGACAAAAACACTTCCTTGTTGATTACTTGAGCTTATTCACTTATAAACTCAGATTTATGAGGAGATACCACTACTAACTCCTTCCTCACTCATGATCTTGGCCTTATTTTCTTCCCTTCTGATGACACTAAGTCCCAACCATTGCTTCAGGGCCTGCCTTTGATTTTTTTTTTAAATAATTCTTTATTTGTGACCTGTAGGAATTTTCTTTCCAGCCTTGTGAGCTCAGCTTTACATTTCTAAGGATTTTGGCTACATTGTTTAAGTATTTTTTAAACAACAAAATTTGCAGGTTGACAGAAACAAGAGTCTATGGCACTTGCACAACTGGGGATAAACAAAGACTTTCCAAAAACAGCTTTTCCATTTCCAGATCCTTATTCTTTTTTTTTTAATTTTTTTAATGTTTATTTTTTAAGAAATGGAGAGACAGAGTGTAAGAGGGGAAGGGGCAGAGGGATAGAGGAAGATACAGAAGCCAAAGCAGGCTCCAGGTTCTGAGCTGTCAGCACAGAGCCTGATGTGGGGCTTTAACCCACCAGCCTTGAGATCATGACCTGAGCCAAAGTCAGACGCTTAACCAACTGAGCCACACAGGCTCCCCTCCAGATCCTTATTCTTTATCACTCTCCTAAAACTCATCTACCTGATAGCACCTTTACTGTTCTCAGTTTACACCACCATGTTTTGAAATTACCCTTCTCCTACTTTAATATTCAAAGGTCTAAGTCCCATTCGTCCCTTATTTTGTAAGGTACATTTCCATGGCTACAGAAAACCCTGGCCTGCCCAATAAAGGGCCAATTCGGGTCTTTGCTGAGAAAATCAATGACTCCAAAGACAGGGTAACAAATAGTTCAGTAAGTTAAATGCTTTCCAATTTTTGCTTAGTTCAACAAAATTGGAGTGGAACCTGATTGACTGGTTAGTTCATGAAAAATAATGTTTGATGGCAAGTCACAATGTGACTTTTGGCATGAAATTCACAGCGTTCAAAGAATGAAGCAAAAGTGCTATAAAAATTCAATTTCTTTTTGTACACTAATTTTTGTGACTATGATTCTTCAATGATTCCTTTTACAAACAACCACCTACACAAACAAACAAAAAAGCAGGGAAAGAATTACTGCTAAAACTAATTTCATTCTTAAATGTCCATCAAAATATGTATGAACTAATTGTGAAAAGTGCACTTAATCATGCCAATAAAAAATGTATTTTACTATAAAATTTTACTTTTTAGGATTATTTTCAAAATTGTAACATATTTAACTTTTTGATAAGTTATATACTAATAATAATTGCAATTGCAATAATAATTTAATCCAAAAGAAAAACCTTAATGATTTGAGTATTACAGTTCCCAGAAAATTAAAATAAATTATACACCTGTTTTGTAATTTTATAAAAGAAAATGTAAATTCATGTATGTGTGTGTGTGTGTGTGTGTGTGTGTACACACACTTGTTGCAGTGCAGTTTAGTATAGAAATTACAAAGCACTTTCAAACATAAAATAAGTTAGGATAACTTTCTATGGGGAAGTGAAAAAAATATACATAAGTTTTAAGTGAAAAAGTAATCGCTTAAAATTTCTAATTATAAAAAAAGAAAATTAATGCCTTGACAGTCTTTTTAAAAAAGGATTATGGTGGATATTAAACTGACATAATATTTATATTCCATGGAATACATTTTTAAAATAATATAATTTCATCTGGCAATACCTGTACTCAAAGCAAAATATAAGTTACATTCTTTGCAGAAATTTAAATTTCAGCACAGTATGCTAAAATTTAGATAAATACAATGTGTGAATGTACAGTTGTCCAGAATTATTTTCTGGAAGTGTGAGCAAAATGTTAGAAAGTCACTAATCTTATCTGCCACAGTGATGGTTATAGAGATTTTCTTATGCCAATTGGATGCATCTTTACAGAGATAAAATATTTTCCAAAACTGCACATCACATAAGTGATTCAGCTGGACAGGCTGGTATATTCTGCTTTCCTTTTCAGAAGTATCCTATATGAGACCTAATTATAAGACTATAAAATTATTCCCCTCCCTCCATACCTCACCACCACATTCCTAAAGGCTTATTTATAGACATTTCATTCACCCAGTACATTATGTCTGGAAAAATTACAAGGCATACCAAAAAGCAAAAAACTCAATTTGAAGAGACAGAGAAACCACTGGAAATAGACATGGAAGGGATGTTGGAACTATCAGACTGGGAATTTAATAAACTATGATTAATATGCTAAGGGCTGCAAGAACAGATGGGCAGTGTAGGCACAGTGAAGGACATCCTAAGAAAGAATCAAAAAGAAATGCTAAAGATAAAAAAATGTTGTAACATAAATGAAGAATGCCTTTTATGGGCTTATTGGTAGACTGGATATGGCTGAGGAAAAAGTCACTGAGATAAAAGCAATAACAAGAGAATCCTTAACAACAGAAAAGCAAAGAGAACAAGTATGGAAGATAACAGGAAGATAATATCCAAGGATTGTGGAAAAATTACAACAGGTAAAACATATATGTAATGGGATACCAGAAATAGAAAAAAGAAACAGAAAAAAAAATTGAAACAGTAATGGCTGAGAATTTCCCCCAAATTAACATCAGAAACCACATCACAGATCCAAGAAATTCAGAGAACACCAAGCGGGATAAAATCTAAACAAATAGGCAAAAACTCCCAAAAATCTACACCTACACATATAATTTCAAACTGCTGAAAATCAAAGATAAAAAAATCCTGAAAGAAGCTGGGCTGGGTGAAGGATGGGGAATCCACCAACCTAGAATTCTTTACCTTAAGAAATTATCCTTCAAAAATGAAGAAGAAATAAAAACTTTCTCAGACCAAAGAAATAAAAAAAGAAGGAATTTGTTGCAAACAGACATACTTTTCAAGAAATATTAAAAGAAGTTCTATAGAGGAAAGGGAAAGAGAAGTCAGAAACTTGGATCTATACATACACACATAAAAAATATTGAATAAGGAATAAGTGAAGAAAAATATGTAACTCAGAACCTAGAAGATCCAAACAGAAGAAAGTGAATTTGGAGGATGAAGATAAATGAAATGTCCCAGAATCATACTCACAGAACAAATTCTCTAGATCAGGAAGGGATCTCTAAACAGAGAAATGGAAATAATAGCTTACTTGAGGTGTTTGACTTTAGAAACAAATTTTATAATCGATGGTGTGGAAATAGTGATAAATGCATGGAAAATGTCATGGGCTATTTAAAGTTTCCTGTATTTCACTGTATTTCACTGAATTGTATCATACCACTGAGTTCAACTTATATAAAGTTGTAAAAAAACTTAACAAGCAGAAAATTGTGCATTACTTGAATGAAATATGTGGACAGGTTTTTGATAATACTTATTAAATGAAAACTGTACACGTAAGTATAATGAGAAAAACAAAGACACTTATGTGCATGTTTTATAGGCATACTTAGTGTTTAATAATGATGAAATTTGGAAAACAGAAAGAGATTTAAAATTTTTAAATAGTCGATTCTTTGAATAATGTTTTTAAATATATTTGTAAATTATTTATAAAGTAAATGAAGTTATTACTTTGGGAAGCAGTCTTCCGTGGTCCCTGTACCAATATAGCCTGATTAAGTGTCCAGAATCAAAAGGCCATGATTTTTCTTTCACCAGTGCTACCTGATGAATTTCTCAGAATTGTTTAATCAGTTTAATTAGTTTTTTCTGAAAAGTGAAATGATGTACCACACAAATGCATTAAGTAATCATGAACTGTGCCTGTTACCCTATGGAAAAGAACAGTCTTGCTTATTGTTTATTAGAAAAATGGCAGATTTCCTAAATTCAGGAATCCTCTCCTGTTGTTTTGCCCACTGTGTTAGCAGGATCCACTTCATGCTACTCTGTAAGATTTGGCAAACCAGCACAATGATGTTACTCTGTCTACTGCTATTACTATGAATAATAATTTGCCTTTTATCTATGACCCAGGAAACATGTCTTATGTCAGCATGCATGAAACAGTATCAACTCATAACTTATTAACTCATATGGTTATTTTAATGCGCAGTCTCCTGCTTCTAGTTTTCCTCCATATTGTCAACTTATTTAAATAGGATTAGATTCCTACAGTAGCATGCAGAAACCTATGGGGTTTGTTAAAAATATGTTGGATTCTATCACATCATTTACCATTATTTGTGTTTCAAAATTGTTGGAGATCACTGAAACAATGGAAGTTGGGTCAAAGATTATCCAGATAAGCAACTGACAACTGAATTGATTGTATTGACTTACTTTTTAATTTAAAATCTATTTACTGAATAATTAGGGTTAAAGAAATTCTTCCAAAGAGACTCAAAGCAAATTCAAATATTATTTTTCTTTATCTTCAGAAGCAGATGCAATTAATCATTGTATATCACGTAGAACAAACTTTCAATTTAGAATGGATGAGAGAAATTTGTTTTCAAAGATAATATAGCCAAAGAGTTCGTGGCCAAAAATTCTCAAGAAAATAAAAAGTCCAGAAAAATAAAAAATAGACAATTTTTGACAGAGAGTCAAACCTATTTCCCCTATCTTATGAAAAGAAGCAAATAAAATTAATATTTATTACCAGCCAACATTTGCTATTTTGCTGATTTACCATAATTACAACACAGTGAAAAACATTTAAAAATGTTGAGTTAAAAGTGAAAGGGACAACAATTTAGAGGTTTGGATGAAGTGAAGAACAGGTGTGGAAGGAATATTCTCTACCACAAATTTCAGAGATGAGCACCGTATGGTTAAGGGTTAAAAAGAGAAAATTTCAAAATTCCATGAGAAATAAAGAATTTAAAGCACTAGAAGGCTGGATTTTGGACAGGTCATAACATGGACACTTTTGTCATCTGGAACTATTGTGAGATTACAGGCCAGATGTCAAAGCCTTAGTGAGTGAAAAAAACTGGGAAGAATGGGAGGAGATGAGGATGGCAAAGCATAAATCAATCATATGGCATGAATCTCAAATAAGCAGAGATCTTTACTCATGGAAAGGATCTAGAAAGTGGTAGCTTCAGGGAAATCTACGTTTTGATCAAAATCATGAGATTGTAGAGTTTTATCAATAGGATAAAGCTATGTGGGTGTTTGTCTGCCATGAAATAAGAGTTCCAGAAAGAACAATGAGAGGGAAGAACCATAGGCAAAGTCAGACTCAAAATTCAAGGGCACAGGGGAACCTGTGTAGCTCAGTCGTTGAGTGCCTGACTTTGGATTTTGGCTCAGGTCATAATTCCATGGTCGTGGGATTAAGTCTGGTGTGGAGCTCTGTGCTGACCGTGAGGCTTGCTTAAGATTCTCTCTTTCCCTTTGCCCCTTTCCCCACTCAGGCTATTTCTCAAAAAAAAAAAAAAAAAATCAAGGGGCATATAAAGATGAGAATTAATAAGCTTATTTTAACCTGACAAACCTATATTTTAAATTGTAAGGTAAAATAAGATAGGATTAGAAGGCTAAAATTAATGAAATTGGGGAGAGGGTTGTCTCAGGTCTCTTTTAGGACTATATTTTATATTTTCATTTAAAAGTGTAGACTTCTCACATTAATATGAACATTTGAGTCTAACTACATTTTCTTCATTCACACTGAATTTTAAAAAGTACATTGATTATAACTGAAAATAATGAAGTTGTTTTCAAACATTTTTTTAAAAGTAGAAATATGGACAGGCTGAGAAAGAAGTGACTTTTTTCTTCATGCTATTTTAATGCTTCTCATTTCTCAAAGAGAACCCTCAGGCAGTCTTGTATCTGTTATAGAGACATTAAAAAAACACAACACTCAGTTCCTATAATACATTTGCACATTTTAGAAAAGAGTCTTTTCTGCATTTCATTAGTATCATCAATGAAAAGGATGGCAGGAAAGATATAATGATTAATGCATATTAAATGCATCATATTTTACTTTATTCTATACTTAAAGACAGGAAAATTAAGCTAAAATTTTCTGCTTTTATATCTCTTGCTTCATGTATGATATGATAAGTGAAACTTATGGTTCTAATGTTTTGGTTAAAAGAGACTTTTTTCATGCCACTAAGCCCATAGGAAATAACACTAATGAAGTTTAAAATATAATTCCAATTCAATTTTAACAAGTACCTTATTTTACATGATTCTTACCTATATACTTAATTAGCTGAACAAAAAATAATTCATGGGTTTTATTTTTTGCCTGCGTTTTTCAAAAAAAAGATGTGACTTCTTTGGAAATGAATCTCTCATGTGCTTACCTATCCTAATTTCTACCCCAATACTTGCAGACAGAACAATGAGAACTCTAAGCAAACCAGAGCTGGAAAAACCATATGGTGTGACCATCATGTATCAATCAGGGCTGACTATTTTCACAAAGGTTGTAGGCACTTTGATTAGAAAGGAATGATTATTTCAACCTCTAAATTAGAGCACAAGCTCAAAATAGAAAGTGAATAGAAATGATTATTAGATTTTCTCTCTTATAATAATATATATGGATCATCAGCCCATACCTGAACTAAACATTTAAGTATTTACCAATTACTCTGCTTAACTGAAAGCTTCTTACTCTGCTAGAGACAACAAATTGCTGCCCACTTTATTCCTTCTTCTCTCTTCCTTCTTTCCCTCCTTTCTCCCTTTTTACATTCCTTTATATATTTTTCTTTTTCTTTAAAGCAATTGTACATTTGTGTTCCCCAAAGCATGAAGGACTACATTTAGGAGGAGGGTAGAGACTGTCCTAGGTATGATGGAGAGGCTAAAAGATCAAGGGTTTAGGCCCTCTACCCCTGTTTCATTCAGAGAAGGTTATCTTCTATATATTTCAAATATTATGAAAAATATTAAAAATGTGATGAAGCATGGTCTTAAGATTATCTAAGTTAAACTTGATTCTTATTGTCTTATTAGCAGAAATTAATTTCGTAGTGAAAAAAGACTTTAAATAAATAAATAAAGTTAGGAGCTTTTGTTAGACGGAGTGAGGAAAGAGTACAGTACAAAAGTCGTTAGGACGGGAAGTCCCAATAAACCATTAAAAATACTGATTGACAGTTATAAGTATAGCAGCTCTGAGAGGCTGCAGTGAAAAAGCTAAAATGATCTTGACCTTCTTTGAAAACAATATGAAGATTTTCACTTAAACACTGAAATTTAATTCAATAAAAAGCTGTCTATTATACACCATTTTCTATTCAAAAATGCTATATCTCAGTGATAAATAAGATGCAATCCCTATTGTCAAGAATCTTTTCTTAGTTTGAGGTTGGTGATCTACTCATTTTATTTTCCCCAGTGGATCGTCCAGTTGTGACAATGTCAAGAGTGACTTTTGAAATGCTGAAGGAAAAAATATAAGAGAAACTCTATTTTGACTATGATGGATTAACCGGTATCAGACAAATATCTTGCTGAGAAAATTTAGTAAAACTTGATAATATGAAAAATGAATTGCTTTGAAGTCATTGAAGAGTTACTAAGACACCAGAATTTTGACATATCAGGATCTCTTGGAATTGGAAATGCATTCAAGTTAACCTCTCAGTTTTTGCCTTATGGCATTTGAAGATTCAAAGGGGAAGAGAGGCTGAACACTTGAATGGAAATTTACAGGTAAGTAGAAGAAAAGATAAACCAAGCATACAGCCCTTCCACAATTCAGGACAGATAAAAATTAGAGCTCAGGGCACACCAAAATTGAGATTCTCTAAAACTCTACAACTTAGTTTAAATAGATAAGGCTTTAAAAGTTTTGAAACTCAGCTTGTATAATGCTCACTGTTTAAATAAATTAAGAAAATACATGCTTTCTCTACCTGTCTGAAATACGTGTTAACTTTCAATGAACACCTTATCTAAAGATTACTGTTTTTTCCTAAATCATAACTATGTTCAATCAAAAATTGCTAGTCATAAGGGTAGAGTAGATAGGATCAAAACAACAATATGATAAAACAGATCTATAGTTTCTCCAAATATTGGAGATATCAGAAATCAGTTTAAAAATAATTGCTACTGGTAATTTTAAAAAAGAGATGAGGAAATGGAAACAAATATCAGAAAACTGAACTTTAGAAAAATAGAATCAAATGAAAATCAAGACCTAAATTACATAGCAACTAAAATTAAGAACAGTAATAGATTTAACATAAAATTAGACAAAGCAAAAGAGAAAATAAATAGATAAAGAACAGTAGAAATCATATTTTCATATGAGGGCTGAAGCAAAAAGAAATAAACAGAATTGGAAATACAAAAAAGTATGATAACACAGATAAGATAGTAAATTATATATATATATTATTACAGTTATATATATTATTATAGTTATATGTATATTACAGTGTGTACATTTTATTATACTTCTAAAAAGCAGATTAGGTGGCAGTGGCAGAAATAATTTTTAAAGAGATAATAGCTAAGAATTTCTAAATTAGATATCTAGCCATAGTTTGAGGAGCCACTATTAACCAAAAGCAATTTCAAAACAAACTATGCCAGGCATATGATAGCAAAATTTGTGAAAATTAAAAACAAACGAAGTTTTAAATTCTGTCAGACAATAAAGACACACTACCTTCAAAGAAGCAAAAATAGGATTTAACCTGATTTTTCAACAGAAATGATGGAAAGTAAAAGGTAATGGAATGGTATCTTCAAATTGCTAAAAGATAAAAACAGCCAACCGGGAATTTCATTCCCATTGAAGAATTTCTTTAAAGAGTAAGGTGAAAAGAAACATTTGGAATAACAAAAACAGAAATCTTCTCCAGCAGACATTCACTAACAAGGCATTTAAAAATGCTAAGGGGAGGGGCACCTGAGTGGTACAGTCACTTGCAGGGTTTTGAGATCGAGCCCACATTGGGCTCTGTGCTGAGTGTGGAGCCTGCTTGGGATTCTCTCTCTCCTTTTCTCTCTTTCTCTCGCCCTCTGCCACCCCCCCTCCACTCACACTCTATTTCTCAAAATAAATAATCTGAATAAAAACATTAAGGAAAGTTCTTAAAATGATTATTAGGCATAACAATGCAAGAGTGAATAAAAAGTAAAAGAAAAGATAAATATACGGACAATCTAAGTAATATTTTTAGTGTAAACTAATAATGATAAATATATCATTATTATTAGGAGGAGGAATACAATGTATGTTATTAGGAACATATGTTATATGAGGAATATAATATATATTTAAATAAAGTAAATTACAATAATAACACAAAACATTGGAGGGAGTAAATAAAATTAAAGTAGTTTAATAAAATTAAAATCAAGGTACTAGCATTGTCAAAATATGTTTATTTATTTGTGATTTACTGTAAGCACTAAGAATGTATATTATAATCTCTCAAGTAAAAGTTTAAAGAATAATCAAGTGCTGTATAAATAATAGAAACCTGACAATTCCAGCATCCCTGCTATTTCACTTTCTAATGCTTACTGTCTCTTTAAGTTGTATTTTTTGCCTTTTGGTATGCCTTGTAATTTTTTCTTTATACTCAGACATGATGCAGTGAGCACAAGTAACTGTTGTAAATAGCCCCTTACTAATGTGGTACTAAGTTGTCAGGGGAGGGGAAGTGTTTTATAACTCGAAAATTAGATCTCAGTCTTTTAGGGAGCCTATGCCTCTGGAATGTGAACCTTACAAACATTGTCAGTTTTTTCTCCCCCTTCAGTAGACAGGAAGCCTAGAGTGGGCTGTAGTTTGGCATTTCCGTTCTCTCACTGAAGGTTAGAGCTGACTGGAGTTGGAGATTTTCCTTTCTCCAGGTCAGTTAGGTTCCTATCATTCCCCAGCAGATTATGCTTTTGTGAACTTCTTTCTTCTGAGGTCCTGTTAGGAAGAAGAGAGTGCTCTGGCAGATTTCAAAATGGTTCTTTTCCCTCTCTCTCTTTCTCTGCTGGAAGCATGAGGGGATTTTTCTCTGATATTTACTGTGAAAACCTGGTTAAGCTATTCAACGTAAATCTCATAAAACTGTAGGAGCTCCTCTATGACAGTCCCTCTGGAGTTTCTAACTCTTAAGAGTTGTCCACACTCAGCCACCAGCAATTCACAAATTACAGTTCAGGTTTTCCCATCAATTACCAGCTTCCCCTGCAGCCTCCACTCCCAAGTCTCTGTTCCAGGTACTGTAACTCCCTGTATATGCCTCACTGTTAATCTGATATTGGGGGCAGTGGAACCGGGAAGAGTTGCCGGTCTTCAGTCTATTAAACTTTTTACTTGTTAAGATGACGTAGTGACTTCTGAGCTTGGATGAGGTACTGGAAATAGGAAATCTGTTGAAAACTTTTAATTTCTCTTGAGGTACACATGAATATGTGGATTAGTGTATTATATTTTTCTTTTGTATGCCTCAAATATTCCATATAAAATATTAAAAAAGAAGCATGCCTGCAATAACAATATGAACTTGAGAATTATAGAAGAAATTAAAATATTATCTTGTTTTAAGGTTATTTTATCAAAAATTGTTTCAGGGGCGCCTGGGTGGCGCAGTCGGTTGAGCGTCCGACTTCAGCCAGGTCACGATCTTGCGGTCCGTGGGTTCGAGCCCCGCGTCGGGCTCTGGGCTGATGGCTCAGAGCCTGGAGCCTGTTTCCGATTCTGTGTCTCCCTCTCTCTCTGCCCCTCCCCCGTTCATTCTGTGTCTCTCTCTGTCCCAAAAATAAAATAAACGTTGAAAAAAAAAAATTAAAAAAAAAAAATTGTTTCTGTGGAAAGGAAATCAATCTCAAGGGGCACATACGTTCTTCAGCTTCTGAAAACATTCTAATGGGCATTTAAAAGCCCTGTAAGTAAGTATATTGAGTGGCTATAATTTTTATTTCTAGAAATTATTTGAAATTATCAAAAGGTAACATATATGAGAACACCTATAACTTAGGTTAACAACTGAGCAACTGTTCTGCTCTACAAAACTTTGATTTGTTGTATTTGTAGCATCACTGTTGCATTTCTTTCAAATGTACTTGCTTTAGTATTAAAAACCTGTGGTGTTCAATTTGTCTTCCCCAGGAATCCATGACTGTTGACTACAAGATACTGACATATCCAATATACCTCTTAAGCTGTAGTCTAATGCCCCTTCAACAGAGTTGCAAAATGTGACTACAATTTTAATCAGTTTAAGAACTAGTAGAAAAATAAAATTAGGGGCGCCTGGGTGGCGCAGTCGGTTAAGCGTCCGACTTCAGCCAGGTCACGATCTCGCGGTCCGTGAGTTCGAGCCCCGCGTCGGGCTCTGGGCTGATGGCTCAGAGCCTGGAGCCTGTTTCCGATTCTGTGTCTCCCTCTCTCTCTGCCCCTCGCCCGTTCATGCTCTGTCTCTCTCTGTCCCAAAAATAAATAAACGTTGAAAAAAAAAAAAAAAAAAGAAAAATAAAATTAATTTAATAATAATTAAATTTCCTCATTAGAAAAGATCTACGTGTTCATTATAAAATAATTGGAAAATAAATTAAAATAGAAAAAAGAAAAGAAGCACTGAAATTGCTTCTACTTAGAACTAGCCAGTGCTAACATTTCAGTGTCACCCCCACACCCCGCTTTTTTCCCCAGTAAATAAGCTTCTATATAATTATGATCTTTTGGCCTTTAAAAATATATTTATGGGACATCTGGGTAGCTCAGTTGGTTGAGTGTCCGACTTCAGCTCAGGTCATGAGCTCACGGTCTATGAGTTCGAGTCCCGCATATGGCTCTGTGCTGACAGCTTCGAGCCTGGAGACTGCTTTGGATTCTGTGACTCGCTCTCTCTCTCTGCCCTTCTCCCACTCATGCTCTGTCTCTGTCTCTGTCTCTCTCTCTCTCTCAAAAATAAATAAATATTAAAAATTTTAAATGTATTTATCAACTTAATTCTTTTAGTAATGATAAAAATGGCATACATATTATAGAACAGCAGCAAAATATAAAATCTGTGAAGAACAAAATGTAAATCACCTTTGAGCAGATACTGCTGGCTGCCACCTCAGTATCCATTCTCCCCTTCTTTACTATGATTCTGCTCAAGTAGTGTGGCTCTTTCTCCCAACTACCTGCCTTTGATATTCTTAATTGGGGACGATGTGAAACCTACAACCATTCAACCATCCATCCATTTTTATTTGGTGCCAAAATGCTGAAGTGACTTCTACTAATTGTTATTACAATTAAACGGAAGTAAACACATAATTGGTTGGCTATTAATGATTTCCTCCGTAAAAATAGAGTAAACCTGTCAGTATCAGAATGTTTACCAAGTATTTCATTTCTCCAATACACTGAATCCACAAATGTAAAAATGACATAAACCAGAAAAAAATATATAGGAATGTGTTTATTGTGCTGAAGCTAAACTTTCAAACACATAGAAAGAGAAGGCTGATAGAGGAGAACTCCATTTCCAGGGAGAAAAATTTATATTCTCTGACCCTTCCACTAGCCACATGCAATTTTAAACAAGAAGCTCTTGTTTTTAACTATCTTTCCAATTTTCCTTTGTTATGTAAGGAATAAAGCCAGATGGAAGGCAGTGCAGGCATTTTCTGATTGCTTTTTGGTTTTCCATTAAGCTTCTTAGCACAGATTAGATACATAAAAGGATATGGAGTAATTTTTTTTCTTGTTGCCCCAGAATTATTAGTGTGGCTCAGAGCTAAAAACAATGTTCTTCACAAACTACTGATTACTGCTAAGTGTTGAGACCGGGAACATTTTATCATAGTTTATTAAGAGTTAAGAGAACCCCTTACCTCCACTACAACTTTCTTGACTTTATAAGAGAGGAGACTGAAAGGGAGAGTCAGCAGGTTTACAGAAAGAACCATGCAGGGTTCTCCCTAAACAACATATTGGTAAACTCACGACCTTGTTGATGACAGAGAGGGAGAGGAGAGTGCTTCTTTTCAATCTCAAGACAACAGAGTATAGAGGGAAGAAAATAACTTGTACAACAAAGGTCTTAGAAGTGCCTGAAATTAGAGGGATATATTTTCCACGCCTTACCTGGATGTCTGTTTAAGTATCCAAACTCTTCACCTGTCTGAGCAGCAGAGGTAAGTGAAGAGAGGTAGTAGGGAGAGAGAAAGGATGGTGAAAGAGCTGCACATGCCCTGCAATGTGGTATGGAAAGGAATGCATGTTTCCTTTCAAAAGTCAAATGGACATCACAAACCATGGACTATCTTTCCGGTATTCCATCTCAAAGTGGGAGGATCTCAGCAAGAGCATATGTGCTAAGGGAAGGAGATGAGTAGACTCTTGGCAGGAGTTCAGCCAGAGCCAGACCTTCTACAGCAGAGAAGTGTTTTGTGGACAGATTCCACAGGATCTCCAATGCAGTGATCTGAAAACCATCCTGTGGACACCTTCCAGAAAGAGGGCATCAGTGTTTCATCAGAGTAAGTCTAAGAAACAGGAGGGAGCAGTGTGAGTGTAACAAGTCCCCCTTCTCCTTCCCAGTTCATCTATATTGGAGAACCAAGGCTTTAGTGGGAAGGGCGAAGGACCCATGCCTTTGCTACAGAGAGAAGTAGATGATTTTGAAACTTAGATTACAATTTAAATTATAAAGTATCCAGTATTTTAATGATCAAAGTTTCTGGACTCCTTGTAAAATCTGCCTAGATTCCATTACAGGACAGGAAAGGAAAATATATCAAAGCTACGGTGAAGGTGATGATTGTAGAAAAAAGTAACGATTTCAGGTTCATATTTCACTGATTTGAGACTCCTTAAAAAGCTGTTGCAGATAAGAAATAGGGACAAGACCAACGAAAATGTCTCTTAGCACATTTTTTTTTTACTATTAAAACCCCTAGAGCAAAGGATTAAAATAATGTACTACTTTTTGCTCTAGCTTAACTAGTCTGAATACAGTCTACTTCTAACAACTTCCAATTAAAGAAGCTTTGACAGTTATTTGAAAAGTTGGCAGAGAGGGAAGAAACTAAGTGAAGGAGAAAAAAAAAAAAACCCAAAACACAGGTGCTATTAAACACACACACACACACACACACACACACACACACACACACACACAACCTGCTTTCCCATCCTTTGCACTGTTACCTTTCTACAAACTCTCATTTCATTAGCAATTTCGTGTTTAGCATGTTGGTTACAGTACCTAAGTGTTAATTGGCTATTTGGCATGTTATGCCAAGATGAACCTGATTAATTAAAAGAGGAAGCACTATCCTTTGAGCAACATGACTAGGGCACTGATGTTGATGCCTCAGGTTGAGTGTATAATGAGACTTGTAGCTTCAGGCAAAGGGATGTTGCATGCTTTCAGTCTCTGGCATAGCACCGAATTAAGTATTAGCTGTGTAGTGGACCCCTGCTTATCAGCAACCTTGCTATTACTCTCCCGACCCTGATGTGCATAAGCAATATTTTCATCCTCTTCCCAAGAGATTTATCTGGCTGTTGAAGTAGAAAATGAATATTTTACAGTTCACTTGTCTGATCAATTACCTACAAGCTGCTGCAGTATTTTATAGCCAGTGGGAGAGCTGTGTAGGTGATGATAGAGAAATCTGGAGGGAATCTCTTAGCCAACTACACAAAAGGGAGTAAAACCGTGAATGAGCCATCAGTAACAGTTCTTTGTTCATCCCAGCCTGGCCAGAAATTACAGTGTAACCAATTAATGTACTTAAATGATAATCAGCAGAATGTGAATTCTAGAGGTGAGGAAACTTGACTACTTGATTAGAGGATAATGAAGTGCCGAATGGTTCAAAGCCAACCCTTCTCTAGGCAACAACTCCCTTAGTCCTGCCATTTTTGTCTTCAGTAATTGGATGAAAACCTTTTTTCAGGGACACTTTGGAAATTAAAAAAAAAAAAAAAAAAAGGTAAGTAAAATGTGCACATTTGAAAATGTTATGGTCCCTGTCTTATAGGAAAGTATATTATCACTGTCAACTTTAGAGGAAACTTGAAATTTTTTAAATGACCATCTTGAATCATTTTTCTAATTTAATATTATTTTGCATGATTTTTATTGAATAGTTTAAAATGACTTTTTCAAAAGAACTTCTTTCAGTTCCCAAAGAAATATTCTAAAAGACTCCCAGATGCATTAAAGTTAGTTTAATTCTTAATGTTTGGGGTTTTTTTTATTCTTTTTAAAATATTTATCAATTATATTACTAGAATGATATTTACTTTTCAACATAAATTTGTCTCAAGCTTTATAAACATGTAGTCGAATTATGATGCAAAATCTGAAATGATAGAATACCTGGGATCTACCATCTGTTGAACAAACTCCACTATTCTCTTCAAAATACAAGAGTGGCTTTGACTGACAGAATGAAAAGTATGGACTGTCCAGTAACTTTCAAAAAAACCCAAAACACAACAATATGATATTTCACTTTGTTTCACAGAGATAAATTTGAGTAGATTTTATATAGTTACAGAGATGATACAAGGTATTTTTAGTGACTATAAAGATCATCTTAAAAGGAAGAGACAAGTTATTTAAATATATGTTACTTTGAAAGAGATTTATCTGTATTTGAAAAAAATTATACTTTAACATTTTCATAATTAAATTTTTCCTTACCCACCCAACAAAATATTTCATTACGCAATAACTTTAAATTGAATTAAAAAAATAAGGTTTATATCCAAAAGATTACTGTATGTGGAGCTATGATGTGAATATATAACATATTTAAGGACTGGCATTTTTTTCCTCAATGTATCATTTTCTTTTTTCTTTTGTTTTGGTTTTTTGTCCATCATAGCTATGAGTGAGAAAAATCTATACTAAGAAGTAGATATTTTAACCTCTTTGATACATTAAAATTAATCTTGGATTAAGTATTTAAAATTTGAAATGAAATTTAAAATGCTCTGTATTTGCAATTGTACTAAATCTTCATGCATTATCTAAGGCTCGGAAAATATTTTATTAGGATAAGAAAATTCCCTTACAAAGAACTTTTATTCCTGAACCAATATTGCACTGTATGTTAATTAAAATTTAAATTAAAACAAGTAACTTTTAAATAGTAAGATTAACCTATAACACAGATTGTGAAGTGTTTCCAAATAATATAAATTGACAAAATATATGTGAAAAATAAATGTCAACATATCTAAAGCCCTTGATATAACAAATCTAACTCAAAAGTATTTGAGCAACTATAAAAATTATGGAGCTTTTTATTTCACTGTATAATTTTGAAACAATTCTATCAGTTAGCTGATGTCTTTTGGTCTTATTTCTAATCTACCTACTCACTTAGTGCTTGCGGCAAAAAACAAAAAAAGAGTCCATCAATCTTTGCTTTACTGATTTTATAACTAGGTCATTTTACCTCATTAGTTTCGGTGCCTTTGAGGTTTTTTTTTTTCTGAATATTTTAAGTCCCTTCATTTCCTCTTTATTTATTTTATTTTTCTTTCTGGTTTTTCTCTTCTCAATAATAGAATGATGATGAGTTTATTGTAGAAAAGCTTATTGCTGCGACTATAGGAGTATATAAGGACAACATGAAACCCTCAAACTTGGACTTTCTTAAGGCTGCTCCAGCATTTAGTTAATAATAAAATACATCCTAAAATTAATATCTGGTAGGTTTTTTATGTTCCTCAGATTTCAAGTCATATGTTATGAGGTATGCATATTTTCTTATATTAAAATTAAATTAAATTTCTCTCATTAAATGATATTTGAGAGGCAAATTCATGGCTGTTAATTCAAGGATAAAAGAGTCAATGGATGAAAAACACTGAGAAAACTGTCTGTCACATAGTAAGCATACATAAAGGTTAGCAATTAAAGAGTAGTTTGAACACATTTTCAGCTTCAAAAGAATGATTTATGGTGTACAAGCTTTATTTGAAAGTCTCTAATGTTTCTTTGGGAAGATAGACTCTTTTTGTGATTGGCCACTATAGAGTATTTGGAGCCCATTTTTACCTGTGGATCCTGCTGTCAAAATGGCCTTTGCTGCTGATTCTCCCTTCCATTGATGGCCTCTTTGCATGAAGTCCATTGACAGCCCAAGAATTTGCTTTTTAAATACACAGACTTTTAAAACCCAGTCCAGCATAATAAAGCTATCAGTTTTCTCTTCTATCAAAACTTAGTGATATATCGAGGCAATTATTAATTTCTGTAGAAAAAAAATTACTTTTATGTGCATTACTTTAATAGTGAAACAAATGTTTCTAATTTCCTATAAAAGAATTTTAGACGTAGGCAAATATGACTGTTTAAACCATCTCATTACAGCCAATTTTCTAATTTGTTAAACAAGTCCAACCCTGGGGTCCAGAGGCCCAGCCGATACAATGATCCTAAATAATACCTATGTTTATAACTTCATGGAGTTGAATTGGTTCTCCAAAATGGAAAGTTGTAGTCTAGACTGTAACACAGCAGAACTGAAAGATCAGGTTCACAATTTTAGCTCTGCTTCTAAAATAGGATAGTTCTGAATAAAGCTTTTGCATACATCCCCTGAAATATATAATAAAAAAATCTCTAATCCATGGAAAACATGTTTCTGTAGATTTCATGAAAGATTTATTGAAAGTAATAATTTCTAGCACATTCGCATCACACATATTTCTGTATTACAGCTTTATTTTTACCCTGATGAACTAGTATAATTCTTTATGAAACTCATAGCATTTTTGTTTTTGCCTTGGTTGCTAGGATGCATGGAATGTTTCTATTAACAATCTTATTTCTTAAACATATATTTTTGGGCAAAGTTAATTTATCTGATTTTTACTTTTTTCCAACTCCAACTGAAAAGTACAATGCTTTTAATATACTACCTTTTAGTAAATAAGAAATATAGGAAAACAATAAGTGGTTAGATAATCAAAAGGAAATGTTATTTTTTTCTTCAAAATAGTGATGAAAAAGGTAATGAATTATCTTTAAAACAACTTCAGAAAAGAAAGCATTTTATAAATACAAAATTATTTAGATATGAGAAAGATGATATAATTTTCCAATAATTTTTGCTTATTGCCAGTAAAAATTCACCCACACAAAAAGGAGACTTTATATACTATTACAAATTAAAACAACATTAAGAAATCACAAGTACACTATTACTATGTCTATGACTATGGTTTCCCATAGAACAATTTTTAGAAACTACACCAACAGAAAAATAGATTCTAGTGCCACTATGTAGATAAAACTTTGAGATGAGGGGAGCATTTAAGGAAAAAAAAAATCTTGTCTCTCTTTAACCAAGCAAACAAAAGCACTTCTTTTTCACTTTTCTGTTTGTTGTTGTAAATAAGAAAAAAAAATGTTTTTTAAAGGTAGGCAAAGAACAACATGCCTAAGAGAAGCAAGAGAGCTTTCACTAAGATGTTATGATTATTGTTTTCACATATTTTCATTGGAAGTCAGATCCCACTTTTAGTGCTCTGATGGATTTGGCTATAAAGAAAGCCTGCAAAGCTACGTAGGATTTGAAGATTATAGCTTTATTGTTCAAGGATTTTCTTATTTTATAGTAAAGCCTATTGTGTTATGAGGCAAACAGCATACCTATGAAACAAAGTGCCCCTAGGCCTTCTAATTCACCTTTATAGCCACAGCAGCTCAACTGAGGTTTGGAAAAGCACAGAGAAATTTCTACAAGTGAAAATTAAATATATATGAAGAGACAGAGAGAGAAGATACAAGATGTACACGAACACCTACACAGAGAAGATATAAGATGTGTGTACAAATACCTACAGACATTATTTTCTCTGTAAGTCAGCTCCATTGCTGTATTTCTCCAGATTTATGCATTTTGCATAGACAGAACATTTTGGTGACTGAGAAGGTGACAATAGCCTGCGTTGTTCATTATTGGAACCACTGATTTTTTTTTTCCTGTAATTTGGAAAGTGAGGAACAAGGATATAGTTAAATGACTTTGTAAGTCTCCTCTGACCCCACAGACCTATGATTAGTTCACATATAATTTGGCTTTATTTATTCATAGAAAATATTTAAGATAAAACTAAATATGGATGATAGCTTTCATTAGGAAACAAAGCTATTGCCTTTTTTAAGTTCTGCACAACCAAGTGCTGACATTTAAATTTCTAAGGTTAAAATCTTATTTTAGCCAATCAAATACTAAATAAACAAATAGTTTTTACTGATAGACAAATTTTTGCAAAAATAATTTGCTAAAATTTTAGAACCTCAGCAATTGAATTCTGGCAACTAAAACTTAGAGAAATAAAAATTGTAATCTATCTCATTGTAATTTTCCTGAACAATGAAAAAAATCACCTCTTGATGATATTTTATTCTTTGTGTGTGGCTCTCAGGTGACATCAAAGTCATTTTTTTTTTTTGCTTTAATTTAATCTTATTTTTATTTTTTTTATTTATATATGAAATTTATTGTCAAATTGGTTTCCATACAACACCCAGCGCTCATCCCAAAAGGTGCCCTCCTCAATACCCATCACCCACCCTCTCCTCCCTCCCACCCCCCATCAACCCTTAGTTTGTTCTCAGTTCTCAACAGTCTCTTATGCTTTGGCTCTCTCCCACTCTAACCTCTTTTTTTTTTTTTTTTCCTTCCCCTCCCCCATGGGTTCCTGTTAAGTTTCTCAGGATCCACATAAGAGTGAAACCATATGGTATCTGTCTTTCTCTGTATGGCTTATTTCACTTAGCATCACACTCTCCAGTTCCATCCACGTTGCTACAAAAGGCCATATTTCATTTTTTCTCATTGCCACGTAGTATTCCATTGTGTATATAAACCACAATTTCTTTATCCATTCATCAGTTGATGGACATTTAGGCTCTTTCCATAATTTGGCTATTGTTGAGAGTGCTGCTATGAACATTGGGGTACAAGTGCCCCTATGCATCAGTACTCCTGTGTCCCTTGGATAAATTCCTAGCAGTGCTATTGCTGGGTCATAGGGTAGGTCTATTTTTAATTTTCTGAGGAACCTCCACACTGCTTTCCAGAGCGGCTGCACCAATTTGCATTCCCACCAACAGTGCAAGAGGGTTCCCGTTTCTCCACATCTTCTCCAGCATCTATAGTCTCCTGATTTGTTCATTTTGGCCACTCTGACTGGCGTGAGGTGATACCTGAGTGTGGTTTTGATTTGTATTTCCCTGATAAGGAGCGACGCTGAACATCTTTTCATGTGCCTGTTGGCCATCCGGATGTCTTCTTTAGAGAAGTGTCTATTCATGTTTTCTGCCCATTTCTTCACTGGGTTATTTGCTTTTCGGGTGTGGAGTTTGGTGAGCTCTTTATAGATTTTGGATACTAGCCCTTTGTCCGATATGTCATTTGCAAATATCTTTTCCCATTCCGTTGGTTGCCTTTTAGTTTTGTGGGTTGTTTCCTTTGCTGTGCAGAAGCTTTTTATCTTCATGAGGTCCCAGGAATTCACTTTTGCTTTTAATTCCCTTGCCTTTGGGGATGTGTCGAGTAAGAGATTGCTACGGCTGAGGTCAGAGAGGTCTTTTCCTGCTTTCTCCTCTAAGGTTTTGATGGTTTCCTGTCTCACATTCAGGTCCTTTATCCATTTGGAGTTTATTTTTGTGAATGGTGTGAGAAAGTGGTCTAGTTTCAACCTTCTGCATGTTGCTGTCCAGTTCTCCCAGCACCATTTGTTAAAGAGACTGTCTTTTTTCCATTGGATGTTCTTTCCTGCTTTGTCAAAGATGAGTTGGCCATACGTTTGTGGGTCTAGTTCTGGGGTTTCTATTCTATTCCATTGGTCTATGTGTCTGTTTTTGTGCCAATACCATGCTGTCTTGATGATGACAGCTTTGTAGTAGAGGCTAAAGTCTGGGATTGTGATGCCTCCTGCTTTGGTCTTCTTCTTCAAAATTCCTTTGGCTATTCGGGGCCTTTTGTGGTTCCATATGAATTTTAGGATTGCTTGTTCTAGTTTCGAGAAGAATGCTGGTGCCATTTTGATTGGGATTGCATTGAATGTGTAGATAGCTTTGGGTAGTATTGACATTTTGACAATATTTATTCTTCCAATCCATGAGCAGGGAATGTCTTTCCATTTCTTTAAATCTTCTTCAATTACCTTCATAAGCTTTCTATAGTTTTCAGCATACAGATCCTTTACATCTTTGGTTAGATTTATTCCTAGGTATTTTATGCTTCTTGGTGCAATTGTGAATGGGATCAGTTTCTTTATTTGTCTTTCTGTTGCTTCATTGTTAGTGTATAAGAATGCAACTGATTTCTGTACATTGATTTTGTATCCTGCAAGTTTGCTGAATCCATGTATCAGTTCTAGCAGACTTTTGGTGGAGTCTATCGGATTTTCCATGTATAATATCATGTCATCTGCAAAAAGCGAAAGCTTGACTTCATCTTTGCCAATTTTGATGCCTTTGATTTCCTTTTGTTGTCTGATTGCTGATGCGAGAACTTCCAGCACTATGTTAAACAACAGCGGTGAGAGTGGGCATCCCTGTCGTGTTCCTGATCTCAGGGAAAAAGCTCTCAGTTTTTCCCCATTGAGGATGATGTTAGCTGTGGGCTTTTCATAAATGGCTTTTATGATCTTTAAGTATGTTCCTTCTATCCTGACTTTCTCAAGGGTTTTTATTAAGAAAGGGTGCTGGATTTTGTCAAAGGCCTTTTCTGCATCGATTGACAGGATCATATGGTTTTTCTCTTTTTTTTTGTTAATGTGATGTATCAACATGCAGAAGGTTGAAACTAGACCACTTTCTCACACCATTCACAAAAATAAACTCCAAATGGATAAAGGACCTGAATGTGAGACAGGAAACCATCAAAACCTTAGAGGAGAAAGCAGGAAAAGACCTCTCTGACCTCAGCCGTAGCAATCTCTTACTCGACACATCCCCAAAAGCAAGGGAATTAAAAGCAAAAGTGAATTCCTGGGACCTCATGAAGATAAAAAGCTTCTGCACAGCAAAGGAAACAACCAACAAAACTAAAAGGCAACCAACGGAATGGGAAAAGATATTTGCAAATGACATATCGGACAAAGGGCTAGTATCCAAAATCTATAAAGAGCTCACCAAACTCCACACCCGAAAAGCAAATAACCCAGTGAAGAAATGGGCAGAAAACATGAATAGACACTTCTCTAAAGAAGACATCCGGATGGCCAACAGGCACATGAAAAGATGTTCAGCGTCGCTCCTTATCAGGGAAATACAAATCAAAACCACACTCAGGTATCACCTCACGCCAGTCAGAGTGGCCAAAATGAACAAATCAGGAGACTATAGATGCTGGAGAAGATGTGGAGAAACGGGAACCCTCTTGCACTGTTGGTGGGAATGCAAATTGGTGCAGCCGCTCTGGAAAGCAGTGTGGAGGTTCCTCAGAAAATTAAAAATAGACCTACCCTATGACCCAGCAATAGCACTGCTAGGAATTTATCCAAGGGACACAGGAGTACTGATGCATAGGGGCACTTGTACCCCAATGTTCATAGCAGCACTCTCAACAATAGCCAAATTATGGAAAGAGCCTAAATGTCCATCAACTGATGAATGGATAAAGAAATTGTGGTTTATATACACAATGGAATACTACGTGGCAATGAGAAAAAATGAAATATGGCCTTTTGTAGCAACGTGGATGGAACTGGAGAGTGTGATGCTAAGTGAAATAAGCCATACAGAGAAAGACAGATACCATATGGTTTCACTCTTATGTGGATCCTGAGAAACTTAACAGGAACCCATGGGGGAGGGGAAGGAAAAAAAAAAAAAAAAAGAGGTTAGAGTGGGAGAGAGCCAAAGCATAAGAGACTGTTGAGAACTGAGAACAAACTAAGGGTTGATGGGGGGTGGGAGGGAGGAGAGGGTGGGTGATGGGTATTGAGGAGGGCACCTTTTGGGATGAGCGCTGGGTATTGTATGGAAACCAATTTGACAATAAATTTCATATATAAATAAAAAAAAAAACAAAATAAAAAAAAAACTTGTTGGATCTCTGAGAAATGTAGAGTTGCTGTTTTTTTTATACTCAGTTCATAGTATGTTATTTTCTGTTTACAAGGTTGATCAGACTGTACAGACCAGCAATCCGTGTATCATTTTGTTTTTTATTATATTCAGATGAGTGTGTATAATAAAAGTTTCCAACTTTTGGTTGAGCTTCAAATATTCTACAAATGTAGGATTTCATTTTCATTTTGAAAACATATTTAAATATTGTAAATGTTATGAGTAAGCTACACACACATTGTGACTTTAGCATCTGTAACACATTGACTATTATTAACTTTTGTTGGCAGTTTAATTCAGTTTTGTATAACCCAGATAAAATTGTATTGCCATCCTTAGCACATATTTATTTTTTCTGTGTATCATTGAGTAAGAAGTTTCTAACTTTGCACATATCATTCTTTGAACTTGGGTCTGCATGACTCCTTTCTGCAAGCCAGTGTTCTTTCATGGCAGACATGAAATGGACTTAATTAAATGCCAGGCAAAGCTCCATGCATACTCTTTAGAATTATGTAGTAACAATGAAAATATCATTTACCATGTCCTAATACTGCTGCATTATGTATTAAAAATGGTTTGGGACCTTACTGTACCTTTAGAATATATAAATTTTTTGTTTTTGATAAACCTGACTAAATTTATGTTTACAATGTTATCTGTTTTCAAGTGTGGTACACAATTACTCTTAAAAATAGACTCTATCATCTTTTAAAAGCAAAACATTTAAAAATAAGATTTCATGGTGACCAATGACTCTGACATGATTAAGCAGACTTGAGATCAAAGGACAATTTTTATTCAACTCCCAATGAGTATTTCTTATCCTAATATCAACCACATCAACAATAGTGATAAACTAAAGGGGCAGCCTCAAAATTTTCATGTGAGTTCACTCAAAGACAGAACACTGTCTTTTGTGTTTTCATAAATGAAGGCACTGTCCAAATTCTAACGAATTTTAAGTTGTCCACTGTTACACAATAGTGTTGTAGTCCCTGCAAAGTTACATATAATTTTGAAAGATAAAATAAAGAATGTAAACAATTAGAGCTTCTGCTTCCTTTATGCTTATTGTGAAAAGCTTACGATTACTAAAAAAAGGTTTAAGTAACAGATAAGGTGAGTTACACTCATCACATTTGAAAGAGAGACAGATAAAATTAGGAAAAAAAATAGTTAAATCCTAGATTATTAACATTGCAACAAACATGTGCTATGGATTGGTTGGGAGGGAAATAGAATTAGTGCCACTGTCAGATAACCCAGAGCAGAAAAGATTCCAAGAATGATCATGCAATAGGACTGATGCATTTTTCCAAAGTCTGAAATATGGATCTTTGTGAAACTAGATAACATTTGGGATATTAAGTTTATATTCCTTTTCCTTTCTGTTTCTACTTCATAGTTATTTTTGTCTTTTCCCATTTTCACCCCTGTGCTGACTATAGAAATGGAAAATGATAGAAAAAGTTTAAAAGGCTATTGTTTCCACATTGGTTTTTATCTTATGACAATTCCTCATCTGCCATTCCCAGCTCCAACTACATTGGCCTTCTTGCTATTCCTAAAACTACCCAAGTCCAGCCTACACCAAGGCCATTTCGCACACTGATTTTGGCTTTCTAAATTATTTATTTCATTCACACATTCTGCTCAAATATCACTTTTTCAAAGAACTTGTCTCCATCTACCCTCATATATCGCATTATCTTCATAGAGATTCACATTATCAGAGAACATGCTTAAAATATATGTTACATTGCTTATTATTTTTTTTCAAGAATATTAGTTCCATGAAGGCAGAGACTTTGTCATTTTTCTTACTGCTAAACAGCCAGAGAAGCATGGTTGGCATTTAGTAGGTATTTAAGTGCTTGCTAACTAAATGAATAAATATTCCAGAAATCGTAACCTTATAAAACTTGGAAGATTTGAGTTTTGTGGGATTTTTTTTTTCTTTCATAAGAAGCAGAGAGAAAAGAATAATACATTCTGTTCTTAGAGTTAAAAAAAAAAAAGGTGACCCCAGGCAGGAAGGAAAAATAAAGAAGAAATGATGAGAGTGGGGAGTTAGTGGAGAGAGGAGACCTGGGCCTTAAACGCATGGAGAGTGCCAGAGAGGCACAAAGATTCCTGAAAGGGAATGACTTTTGAGAGCTGTGTCATGGTATGGAAGGGTGTAGATTCCCATGTGCAGATTCCTATGCCCTAGCCCTCTATACCCTAGCAAGCATGGAGGTAACAGAAGTACTCACAGGATCTGAAAAGGGAAGTGAAGGTTTCAGCAGTCACTAACGGAGCTCACGGATCAAGTACAGGATGTGGCAGACCTAAACTCACTGAAACCTTAAGACACTTCTGAGCATAAGAAGCCACACTCAGAGAACTGGTTAAGCTACTTCCACTCCGGTAAATGGGGGCTTGGAGTACAAAGTTTCAGATTAAATATTTATATTCCTCTGCACTTGAATTTATGGGCTGAGATTCATAACTGCCACATTTACAGTTCAATTGAATGAGAATGCACATATTTCTGATTTCCATTTGCTTGTTTTTTACTGTACATGCAGGTGCATGTGAGGAGGTTGCATTAATATAAACACTTGACACTTGGACAACAGGGGAATTTTTTTGCTAGTGTTTGGATCAGGTTTTAACACACCATAAAGGATGTTGGCAAAAATGTAGTGACATCTGTACTGACAGTGTGAAAGCACTGAGGTCAACAACTGCCGAGATGGCAAGTATGAATCTACTGCCCAAATGTGTTCAAGTCAGCACCACATGTTGCAAAAAAATTATAGAAGCCAGCATCTTTCAAAAACAGTTTTGGGAAATGTCACAGAATTGTCAAATGTATTAACAATCTTATTAAATAGAAGACTTTTTCAGAAATAGTTCTAACAGTCTAGGTGGAGGTTTAAATATGTCATAGAAGACAAACTCATTATTTTTGCTGATGAAAACAACCCATTTGATTAATATCTCAAACATACAATCTCTCCCAAACATGTCTGTACGATACATTTAGAATAGGTTAGATATATTTATTTTTTCCTAAGCTCATTTTGGCAGTGGGGGATTGGATTCCTAAAGTACAATGTTGTAGGTAAAGTGTTAGTGAATGGATTCTGGATTCAACTTGACAAACAGAATAAATATTGAGTGCCCTGATGTAAGAGAATATCTGAGACAAATGCACTCACCTGATATTTAATTTAACAGATCACTCAATTTATAATATTTAAGATATATTTGAGAAATTACTCAAAAATAATGTTATAACCTGGCTAAACAGACTTATACTCATTCTAAATGTTTCACCTATCAGAAGACCTAAGAAATTATTAGAGGTTGCTATGGATTGAACAGTGAAAAAAAAATCTGCTATTCAGGATTCTGCTACATTTTAAATGAAAAGCATCCTATGAATAGAATGCTAACTGTTAGTGCTTCAGTTGTCTAACTAGACATACTTGGATTTCTTTGTTCAATTAACCAAAACAATATTTCAAGATAAAATGGATGCTAAGACTTATTTGTGCTTGATTTTTTTTTTTTAAATGCAACATCTCCTAATTCAACTTTTTGGTTATTTCCTAAGATATTTTGTTATTTCAAATAGCCACATTTTTGATAACTTCATTTTACCTAAATCCTATAAAACTGTACTTAATGTATACTATTAATATGTTACTTCTATTTTCTTTATTTTCTAGGGATTTATGTGAGATTTTAATGAAATATTTCTATTGCTAAAATAGTTTGAAAACACTGTACATTTTTTTGGTTTGTCAGCTCACTTTTAGAATTTTATTCTTTAGATATTGTAACTGGCTTTGAGCAGTAGTGGTGGGAAAAAATTACAATATGGACACTGTCATTTCTGGAACTTACAGTCTCACAGGGGAGAGAATACCACACATCAGTGTGAAATTACAACTATCATAAATGCTATAAAAGAAAGGCACATGTTGTATGAGAGTCTGACAGGGATTTTTAAAATAAGACAGAAAGACAAGGAAAGCTTCAAGGAAGCTTTGTCCCAAGGAAGGTCTGAGGGAGTAACTGGACTAGGGCAGGGAAAGCCTTGTAGAATGAAGAGCATGTGAAGAAGGAATGTGTGGCTGCAAAGCTGTGACCGATGTGGTGGAATGGGTGGCAAAAGTCGAAATGAGAAGAAGCCAGGGTTCAAGTTAAGGAGCTCATTCTTCATCTCAAGAACAGTGGGAAGCCACTGAAATCATTTCAGTAGGAAGTGATCTGGTCATATATGAACTTCAAAGAAGTCACTCTGGCTTTATGAAGAGAATAAATTAGAGGGAAAGGAGAGAGAATGATGGAAGCAAAGGTAATAGACTATTGGAGTATTCCAAATGAGAGAAAATGGTAGCTGGGGCAATCAAGCTTTGAGAGAAGATAGTAGAGAGACTTTAGAACTGTTTTTTAAGTGGCAAATTACTAAACAAACTTCCTTTAAGTATATAAAGAACTCTTTAATTTTGTTTGTTGTTTGCATTTTTAATTTGATTAACAGCATGGATGGTGATGCCATCCACACATCATTCTAGGCCTCTGTTTCTTCTGGTGTAAAGTGAAGGGGTTGATTTCTAAGTTGTCTCCAGGTCTAACATTACACTATGGACTTAACCAATTCAATAAGGACTCAATAAAATCAACTTACCAATAGTGTCCCATCAAATCATCTTTCCTGAGTCTCTCTTAAGCAATACCTCATGGTCAATCTTACTTACATGAAAGGAACTAAAATAAAATGACTTCTAGTTAATAATGAAAAGGTTAGAGTTAAAATGGATTTCTGCTGAGTTTTTTTTTTCAGAAAAAATGAAATAATTTTTATCTCATTTAAAATTTTCCCTGAGTTGTTGCCTTGTACCATTTACAGCTGTTTAATGCACTGCCTTCTTTGAGAAGTATGGAATCACTCAGTTCCAGAAGCCCACCTGAGGCAAAAACAACTTCTAAAATCTCCTAAACTTATTCACTTTGCTCCAACAACCCTTTGAAGAGCTTAAAATTCTTAATCAATATTTGCTTGAGGTTTTGAGAATGAGGGCATTTGCATAGTTACAGTATAGACTTTATACTGTATGCTTTACCTGTTGAATATACCTGTACTCAGTGATATTTGCCTTTAGAGTAATTATCATGTTGACCATGGAAAATGAGAAAGTAAGCCTTGGTGATAGGCATATTATCAGCTTCCCTACGGGAGATTGCAGACACAGCATGAAAATAAAGCTGGACATAGTTATCTCTTTAATACCTTCTAAAAATGTACTTTCATTCTAATTTCTAGACTCGTATCTCTCCTTAAATGATATTTAGAAATATAAAAAATCACTAAAAATGAATTCTTATGGCATACACTTTCATTTAGTTTTTCATTCTTTCTATTTAGCTCTCCATACATTAAAAAAAGATATTTAATTACTTCTGAAAATATTTATTTATGGTCTCATTCCATAAATCTCTATTTGTGTTCCATGTTAAACTGTACACTCCATGTTAAATAATACAAATTCAAATGAATATTCTGACCAATTCTTTCTTGTGTGGAAAGGACTTGGCATTTACCAGTCAATAAGCTGCTATTCAACATAAATTTAAGATAGAAGGTTTCCTCTTTGTGATGAATTTTCTATTTTCCTAGTTTAGGGGAGGCCATTGTCTGCCCTTAAATAAATGCGGTCTATATAAATTGTTACACATACTTTTCTAAGTTCTTTCTAAAGAGGCAGGACTGTATAGGCAGGAAACAATAGGCAATGAGTCAAAGAACCTCTTTTTACTGCAAGCTGTGTAAGCTTCCCAAGTTCCAGTGTCCTCATAAATAAAACAGGTATAATATCTTAATTGCTTACTTTATAGAATTATTTTGAGAATCAAATGCGATAATAAAGTAAAAGCACTAAAAACTATAAAGGCTATGGTAGTGAAATATATAATCATTCTTAAAGGGCAGCCTTTTATTTATAAATAATGCATGGTTATTAGTTTTATTATTACATGATTATGAAAATATTGACGATTATTACATTAGCTTCTTATGGCTACTATAACAAACTACCACAAACTTGGAAGCTTAAAACACCACCAACTGATTCTCTACTAGTTCTAAGCGCTGAAGCTAGCTTCACTGGGTTGGTTCCTTCTAGAGGCTTTAGGAGAAGTTCCCTTTTCCTTGCCTTTTCTGCTTCTGGACGCCAACTGTGTTCTAAGCCAATGACACTTTCCTTGCATGAGTCCAACCTCTTTAGTCAGTCATCAAGTTGCATCTCTTTTTCTCTCATTAAATCTTCTTCTGCCTTCCTCTTCTAGGGACCCTTCTGGTTATATTTTGTGTCCACCATGATAATCTAGAATAATTTCCTCATCTCAAGAGTCTTAACTTAGTCAAATATGAAAAGTACCTTTCCTCTAAGGTTACATTCACAGGTTCTAGGGAATAGGATGTGGATGCATTTGGGGCCATTATTCAGCCTACTCCAATTATTAAAAGATGATCATGGTAGCTAAGTATCTTCAAGGATAGGGAATCAGGTGAATGCAGCTAGTTACTGTTTATGGGAGCATTTGCCTGCAGTACATTGCCCTAGGGTGGTGACAAGCTTCCAACCAGGGACTAAAAAATCCCTGGAACCTATTCAATATAAACATCCATTGATCCATTCATCAATAGATACTAAAATTATTACTATTGCAATGTGGGCAGCCCTAAAATGTTTTTACTTGTAAATGGCCCTTATGTTAGGAAGGCTATGAGTGTATGAGCCCTAACAGGGGAAGCTAGGGTCAAATGAGCGGAGGCATCAGTAGAACCAGGCTCTGTACTCCCACCCTCACTTTACAGCTGCAAGAATGCTGTCTGCTTTAAGTATTGGACTTCCAGATATGCTTTTGGTTTAATAAAGGGCAATGGAAATAAAATAAAATAATAATAATAGTAATTACTGAAAATGGATATTCCAAAACACTATCATTCTGTTCTGCAAGTGAGGAACTTCTTGTCATATATAAACATTAATGATTACAGCACTCCCTTAAAGGGACCACCACTACACTGACCCATAATCATTCTAATACTTCTTTTCTGTAAAAGCGCTATCTAATCAGAAAGATTTGGAGTTTTATTTTTGTTGTTTTGTTGTTTTTTTTTTTTAACTTTGCTGTTCCTTAGGAAGTAATCAGTTATGATAATGGGTCTTATTAGAATTCAAGAGTAAATAGAAATTTTGAGCAAATTACAACTCTTTGCAATGGCTTAATTCCTAAATGAATTCTCCTATGTTTAGGCCTATGCTAGTCAAGCAATATTGATGTTAATCTAAGTGGCTTAAAAGTAAATTAGCATCCTTTCTCATACGGCCCACCATTCACTCTAATTCTTAACCATAGTCCAAATTTATTTAACACTTTGATTGAGTTATAGGTAGAACAATAACCATAAAGCAGTTTTTCAATTTGTATACAAATTATGTCGTTGTTAAATTTTAACTTAGACATTTATGAAATCCTAACATATGAATTAAAAATAGCTAAGTCAAATTGATACAATTTAAATGCTTGCCTTTTATTTTTATCTATATTGACTACATAAATGTTTGATTATTCACCAGAAAAAATAATCAACAGTTGTTCATAGAACAAGAAATCTAACCTTCACAACATGTGTTTTGGAAAAAAAAAAATACTTCTGACTATGCCTGACTAATAGGTCAAAAGTCAAGAAACAATTTAATATAAAATATTCATCTTTTGGGGCACCTGGGTGGCTCAATCGGTTAAGTGTCCGACTTAGGTTCAGGTCGTGATCTCATTGCTCAAGGGTTCAAACCCCACATCAGGCTCTATGCTGACAGCTCAGAGCATAGAGCCTGCCTCAGATCCTGTGTCTCCTTCTCTCCCTGCCCCTCCTTCACTCATGCTCTGTCTTTGTCTCTCTCAAAAATAAACATTAAAAATATTTAGAATATCCACTTTTATCTTTGTTTTTTGTTTGTTCTCTGCAAATGAATCTCATTTCTGACTTCCATCTGCTCATTGCTACTGAGCCTTCTTAACATGATTGCAACCTGAGCCCATTCCCCCTCAGTTTCTACATTTTCCTGTGGTTATCAGTGGTAACATAATTCTCCCAAGCTTCAAACCTATGAATATGAGTCACTTCTAACTTTTTCCTGTTCTTTATGCCAAAGTGCTGGTAAACATCTAACACACCTTTTTCTTTTATATATTCTTAGACTTTTCTTTTATTTTCAACTAGTTATGCCATCACCCTAGACAGAAGCCTTATCACTACTTACTTTGGCTTTTCCAATGCTCAGTTAATGTAAGGGCTCAGGCTTAATTCACCTTTCCAGCCAATTATCACATAAATTCTTTTCACGTATTGATTTTATCATTTTACTCTTAAAAATGCTTGATGATAGTTCCTCAAGTCTGTCACCATGTTTTTGAGTCCTTTTGTTTTTGAACTTCATTTTACTAATGCAATGTTAGTTCTTCAGCCCAGGCTTCCATGACCTGGGAAAATTTTAATTTTCCACTATCCCAAATCTGTGCCTCTATTTATTTTGTTGTGATATTATTCTATTAAAATTCCACAGCAGGTTCCTGGGTGGCTCAGTCAGTTAAGCGTCTGACTCTTGCTCTCAGCTCAGGCCATGATCTCACATTTGTGACTTTGAGCCCCATGTATGGTTTAGTGCTGGCAACATAGAACCTGCTTGGGGCTCTCTCTCTGTCCCTCTTTTTCTGCCCCTCCCCTGCTCTCTCCGTCTCTCTCTCAAATATAAATAAAAACTTTAAAAAATTAAAAAAAAACTCCACAGGAATTCAGATTATTCTCTATATTTTTCCTTAATGTTTGAAGTATTTTACACAGCATAAAACACCACTCTGGCTGTCAAGACTGAAGCAGTACTTGAGTACTGCTTGGAGTACTCTACATGACAGGTGGCTGATTCTTCACTGCTAGCCAGGCTTTGCACAGAAATCAGATAAGTTAGTAGATGATGTCACTGTGCTAACTTTCCTGATGATAATCATCCAATTTTAGAATGAGATTTTTGCTGAGTTTTAGAACTCTATAAATATTTCTTGACTTTCATTACTAAAGGTAACTTAAATGTAGCCAACAGATTTAGGCAAACACTTGTTTTCATAGAATTTGTAAGTCATCATTTGATAAGATCAACCCCACTTATATTTTTAACATTTTTTGTAAGTTAAAGAAATTTGCAAAATGTATTTGACTACTAAAAATGTATGCTTCAACATTAGAGTGGATACATCTACTTTCTTCAAAATTTCAGAACTAACAATAAAGGATTATAAATGTGGACTAAGTTTCAAGTTGTGAGATGTTTAGCTGTAAAGACCATAGGTTTTAATATTTCAAATATTCCCCCAATACTTTCCTAAAGGAATCAGGTTGACTTCTTCTGGAGAACACCTTGTACAAATATAGGCACTACAGTTATGAAATGAGCATTTGCTCTCCTCAATAACCAATGCCCTATCATGAAGTCAGTAAAATCGAGATTGTTTTGAAGAATGCAAAGTAGTTATGCTTGGAATTTACAAAATTGCTTTCAAACTGCACTCCTTCTTTCTCTAAATTAACTCCTCTGATGGATTTTTTTTTTTTTTCTGGTAGTCTTTTTCAGCTTCCTCCAGCTATAATTAGTCATTGAAAATTGTCTTAGTGCATGCCTGGAAGACATAAACTCTAGTGATGGTTCTTCCTCCTTGTTAAGAAAAGCCTCTTTCTGAAGGATATAATCTCAGTAACCTAATGACCAGAAAGCGATTTTGGAACATCATGACCACTATTCCTCTTTACGCGACTGTGTCAGTAACACAGGTATAAAAGTATTTGTACTCTGCCCTTTTAAAGTTACCAGTAAAGCGAAGTGCAGCTAGTAAATCCAGAACAAAAACCTTGCCTAATTGTGCAAATTTTGGTGAACAGAAAAAATAACCCTATTTTAATAAGTATTTTGTGTCTGTATCCAGCTATAGGACTAATAAACTATAAAGGCAGATAAAATCAAAACCAGTCATTCAAAATGTATTTGCAGTTACATTGACACTCATTTCCAGTATCAGGCTAAAGCAAATTTAAATGCTAGATATTTTATATCTGCAGTTTTGAAAGGAAATGCTGAATCAGTTTAAAGCAGCTTCAAAGATCGTAGATATTCATGTGGGAATTAATTGGCATGAACAAGAAGGAAAACTGCTGAAATGATTTACATTTACCTGTTTATAAAATCTCCCGGGTTTCACACTAAACATTATCCAATGCTTAGTTGTAACTTCGAGCATTTTTTTTCCCATTAATCACAACTAAAACACAGAAGTTCTGATAATGACAAATATGGAATGTATCCCACTTTCTCTGTGTAGTTGTGATGAGGAAAGCAATATAAAGTAAAGGCAGTAAGTCACTACATAAAGAGAACAAATCAGTGTTTCAGAAGTAGGACAACTTTCTTCAGCAGTCCAAACTCATAAGATCAGACTTTCTGTGTCCTAATTTGGGAAACAGATTTTACTAAAGCTGAATGCTTCAGTTTGGCTTTCAAACATAATACCCCTTAGTCGGTAATTGCTGAGTGTTCTGCAATTGCTAATTCTTGCTGAGCCTCCCTCCAGACCATACATAATGGGAACTGATTAACATGAAAAATATAATATGTATCCTCTACTACGAGTCAAACTTTTGGTTTGATTTTACACACCCTGTGTGTAGCAGAGTACTTTGCAATAAACTATTACTAAATAAAAATAAAGTCGTAATAAACAAAAATTCTAGTCTTCCCAAATAATCTTTCTAAAATTTTCAAACTGATCTTAATCATTCTCTTTTAGCAAACCACCAATGTATAATGCATAGTATTTTATGTTTTAAAGAAGATAAACTAAACAGAATAACCAGGATATGTGTTCCTACAGATTCATAGCTAATGGAACAAGAGAAGACCTTTAATAAAAATGACATAGAAAGGGGCACCTGGGTGACTCAGTCGGTTAAGCATCTGACTGCAGCTCAGGTCATGATCTCGCTTCCTGCGTTGAGCCCCACGTCAGGCTCTGTGCTGACAGCTCAGAGCGTGGAACCTGTTTCAGATTCTGTGTCCCCCTGTCTGTCTCTGCCCCTCCCCCCTTGTGGTCTGTCTCTCTCTCTCTCAAAAATAAATAAACATTAAAAAAAAAGATACAGAAACTGTAGGAGAAAAACCACACATATATGGCAACTAACAAGAATAAATAATATTAAAGCACATAAATTATGCCTTATGAGTTTAAAGTGAAATGCAAGAATAAAATACGCAATTAGAACTTTAGAAGATGAACCAGAAGCAGTAGTTCACAATATTGAGTAAGAACAAATTTTAACTCAAGAATAAAAAGGAAAAGAATTTGGGAGCGCACCCAGGAGATAAAAATAATTGATTAGGGGCACCTGGGTGGCTCAGTCGGTTGAGTGTCTGACTTAGGCTCAGGTCATGATCTCAAGGGTTGTGAGTTCCAGCCCTGCGTCGGGCTCTGTGCTGACAGCTCAGAGCCTGGAGCCTGTTTCAGATTCTGTGACTCCCTCTCTCTCTGCCCCTCCCCCAGTCACACTCTGTCTCTCTCTCCTTCAAAAATAAATAAACACTAAAAAAAAAAATAATTGATTAAAGAAGTTATCAGAAAGCTAAAAGTAAACTTGTGGAGGAAAACAATAACTGAAGAAATAATCAATTGAAAAACATGTTTTCATTTATATTGAAAGGAATCACTCATGACCAGACAGGATTCATTCCTTCAATAGTTCAACCTTTCACTAGTTACTTGTTCAGCACATACCACATACCAGACACTCTTTCCAAGTCATAAGGATTTGGTAGAGAGTATACATTGTCAGCAGGGGAAGACAGGCAAGAAGTAAGTTAATAATTACTGTATCATGGAAAGACAGTGAATGTTAGAGGTTTAGAGAATGCTGGAGAGATGCTCTTTTTCTATTGTAACTTTTCCTTTCCACTTGATCTGACTTGGACACAGAGCGATGTATAAAAGCTTCTTTTAAGCAGAACAAAAAAATTACAGAAATAAAAGACTTGAATTCCATACTGAAAGATCCTACTATATTTCAGGAAATAATGATTTGCAATGATCATTGCATGTCCTTTTAGTTCTTTGTTCATATTTATGTGAACTTTGTCTTCTGTGGTTTCTCTTTCATAGAGGTGGTTGTTATGGATAGATGATGTTGATGATGATGATGATAAATAGATAGATGCTAGTAGAGACAGAAAGATAGGTAAGTGACCGAAAGACATAGCTTCTATATAGACATAACTGCTATATCTTTATTATAAATGATGGCTTTTAGCACTTAAAAAGTCCTCATTAGGGTTAGGGCTAATTATTTTCCATTGAGTTTTACTTTGGCTGATTCCAAAATCAAAATCTGTTCTTTTTACTCTCGTTTGTTTTATACTGTGTATTTTTTAATTTTTAGAATAGCTGAATCATTTGTTTTGCAGGTGTCTCCTTTATATAGCTTATCATTGTGTTTTTCTTTTTGAGCCCAATTGAAAATTGTTTTATTTTATAAGGTTAAATTAAGCCCATTCAATTTATTGATATGGGTGTGATGTTTGATCTATTATTTTTGTTAAATTACTATGAATATTATATGATATTTGCTTTCTGCAGTTGAATGATTTTCCTTGCTTTCTAACAGGTAAATTTCTTTTGAAATTTGGAAGGTGCACATATTTGTTCTAGTGGTCACCTTCCCCTTTATACCTTTTTAAAAATGTCCTTAACTCTCTGTTCTTAATTTTTTTTACTACCTGTTTTGTCAGTGGTTAATTCTATCTTTGACTTTCACCTATTGCCTATTCTATATTGCTCTGTCCATACCCTTTGTCTTCTCTCATTTTATTTTCATTGTATCTACTTTCTCAGAATATAAAATGTACACATTTTATTCTTTCCTATAAAGTATAGGAAAGAATATAGTTTTTGTGTTGTTTTTCTCTCTTAAATTCAGCTTTGTGTGAGTCCTCAATCTACAAGTACTGTCACCAATATTCATTTTGCCAAAGTCTCCCTTCTCATGTCATACTTTGATAAAGTTCGTTCTCTAATAGATTGCTGAGTAAGGGTTCAAAGTTAAAGCATTTTCTGAGTTTTTAAATGACTAAAATAATTGTCCATAGCCTTGGAATTTGAAGGATGGTTTAGTTAGCTATAGCCTTTTGTGTCACAATGTCTTCTCTTGAGTTTTTCCGGGCTTTGCCTGCTGCTTTTGCCAGAATCATGCCAATTTAATCCTCTTACCCTTGTATATTAGTTGATCTAATTTGTCTGAAAACTTTGAGGATTTTATAAATCTTGAAGTTCTATAGTTTTATGAGGATATTTCTCAAAGTTGGCCATTCAGTTCTTCCATTTCTAAAAATGTATTCTGCATGTATGTTCATATGGTGAACAGAACTTTTAATACAGAGCTATTCTTGTAAGCAATGCTTGTGTTAGCAAAAGACTGGAAACAACATAAATGTCAACATAATACGACTGATTAAATAAATTATTATACACCCATAGAGTGGAATAATCTATAGCTATTTTAAAAAGTGACGGTCTTTTATGTTCTGAGGCAAAACTGCATCCACAATTTATCCTATTCACCTTTTGCAATCTGTCTTCTAGTCCCATAGCTCCACTGAAACTGCTCTTATCAGTTACCAAAGGTTTTCATGTGGCCAAAATCAATGGATCCTTTTCTGTCTTTATCTTACCCTACCTATAAATGATTTATCTGTCAATGAGCCACTGCTGCTTTCTTGAACACTTTTCTCCTTGAGATCTTGTGATACATGCTGGCGTTTCTTTTCTTCTATACCTTACTATTTCTCCTCATTCTCCTTTATAGGTTTCTCCTCTGCTCAACTTTTTAATGGTGACTACCTTGGGACTCAGTCCTGACTCCCCTAATTGTCCCTATAAGCACTCCTTCCCAGAGATCACACTCATCAGACAGAATTGAAACCACAATTAGACATGTCACTCTCAAACCCAGAATTCTTCCTTAATATTCCATTACACTTATTATAAAATCCAAATGCCTCACAAAATCTGTAAAATACAGATTCTTTTGAGCCTGCCTATCGCTCTATCCTTACTTCCTCTATTCCTCCCCGACACCATCAGCCACCATGATCCAACAACACTGCCTTGTGACATTTCCTGAGACACATCATACTCTCACGTCAGGAATTTATACCTGTAATTATCTATTCCTGGAATGCTCTTTCCATGGCCTCCCAGGGGCACTTTTTGTACTTCAGAACTAAGCTTAAATGTCACCGCGTGAGAAAAGACTTCCCTAACACACACTGAGGTATTGTTTTAGCCTCCAATGTGGGATGTGTGTACATCATGGGAAGGACAAATAGATGCTCCAATGGGATATAGGAAGAAAATACTACATTGTTGCTTTGTATTTATTTTTATTACAACCTTTCAAATATCTATGGTGTATATATTTTATATTACTTATACTACAAAATAATTGTATACTCTCACATGTATATATGCAAACATATATACACTTAAACAAATATGTTTCTACAAGGGGTATACAAAATTATTAGCTACTATGTGTATTTGATAATGTATGTTTAAAAACCACTACTCTAGAGGCGCCTGGGTGGCTGAGTCGGTTAAGTGTCTGACTTAGGCTCAGGTCATGATCTCGCAGTCCGTGAGTTCAAGCCCCGCATCCGGCTCTGTGCTGACAGCTCAGAGCCTTGAGCCTGTTTCAGATTCTGTGTCTCCCTCTCTCTCTGATCCTCCCCCATTCAAGCTCTGTCTCTCTCTGTCTCAAAAATAAATAAACGTTAAAAAAAATTACTCTGTTTCTATCTTTTGTGAATTGGTTGTGAGCTATAATTATTTTTAGTGCATTTACCTATGTTTTGTTTCCCAACTAGAAAACTCCTTAACAGCAGAAATCATAAAGGTCATCTTCATTACTGTATCCTCAATACCAAGCATTACTTCGCTGATTAAATAAATAAATGGAATGTACATATATTTATAAATATATATAACACATATAATTAATTTATTTGGTATGGTTTATCATATATAACATCAACTATAATAAAATATTATGCAATTATATATGTAATATAATTTTTACATTAGCAACAAAAGCTTTAACATTATTATGAGTTTTAATAGAAAATTTACAATACCTATAAGATGAAAAAAACTAAACTTTTATTTAGAGACTTGACAGAAACCCTGAGTAGTTGGAGAGAGATACTGTTTTCCGAGGTAATACAACGTAAAAATTACAAAGTGTCTTTCTTTTATGAGTATGTGAACTTGAGGCAATTACTATTAGAGTCCTTTTTTTTTCTCCAAACTGGACAAAATGATTCTGAACTTTATTGGAAAAATTAGTATTAAAAAATTGCTAAGGATGTTTTATTACATATATATATATATATATATATATATATATATATATTTTTTTTTTTTAATTTACTTATATTGAGAGAGAGAAAGTGCGCAAGCAGAGTAGGGACAGAGAGAAAAGGAGAGAGAGAATCCCAAGCAGGCTCTGCACTGTCAGCACGGAGCCCAACACAGGGCTTGAACTCATGAACTGTGAGATCATGACCTGGGCCACAACCAAGGGCCAGAGGCTCAACCGACTGAGCTACTCAGGTATCCCTGTTAATAAGAAAGTTTTAGAAAAAAAATAGTAGTAAATATGATACTAAGTAAATAACTAGAGAAGAGTTGAATACAGATTTATGCATCATTCATCAAAAGTTCCAAAATATCTACTCAGATTAATTCCCAAATGGAAAGGGGTCAGTTAATAGTACCAATGGAATGGAAATTGACTATTGCATACACTACTGCATGCTAAATATTAACACACATTTCTCCATCATTGTGGTTTAAAAAGGATAAAGATTTTTTCTTTATCCTTTAAAAAGGATAAAGACCTTCAAAGGGTCTTAATTTAGCATGTATCAAGAAAGTAAACATTTTTTCTAAAATTTTTTGAATTAGTAAATCCAACTGATAAATATTTAGGAAACAAAGGAATAGTATCCAAATTTCTGGATAGGAGTAGGTAGATATGCTAACAGAATATTTATGGTTACATTTTCATACTGAAAATGGAAGTAAACTGCTGCTTTTAGAAAACAAACCAGAGAAAGTAAAACTTAACAAAGTCTTCTTTGCTGGTGGAAATACATTGAAGATGGTTCATTTCTTGTCAGTGAAATATTAAGAGAGCTTGCACTCCAACCCAGCCAAGCCAGGAAGAAATATGAAGATATACATAGATATAGATACATGGAGATAGATAGATAGATAGATAGATAGATAGATAGATAGATAGACAAGTACTAAAAGATCTATTGATCGATCGGTCTATACACATATATATCAAAAGAAGACTTGTGACAAATAATTCACTCATATGGGAAAGGAAATGTTGAGTTTTTTAAACAACTTACTTGTTTTTTTCAAATGTTAGCCTGTGATTAATATATTAAAGCAAACTGTATTAAAGATTTCAAGGCAAGAATACAAGAGAGGTGTTATATACATAGCCCACAGAGAGAATATATTTTTAAAATCTCTGTTAGATCTCTCCCTTCTCCAAAGTCTCTCCTGACCATTCTGCTATCATGTTGTGTGTGTGTGTGTTTCCCAAATATATGAATGTATTTATCTATATGTATATATTTAAACTCATATTTCTCCCAGACTCTGAACTACACTGCAGGTTCTCCTGTGTATTATCCAGTCTCAAAGGCTTGTCTCATTCTCTGTCACTGAATTCCACCCCCCATCCCATTAACTTCCAATTTTATGCAGAGTAATTTACTCCACTTTAACATCTAATCTCAAACTTGTACAACCAAATCATCAAAGTGATCAGATTAAGCAAGCCTTCAAATTGTTAGGACACATTCTCTTGAGAGTATGAAGTGAGTGATGTAAAATATGCACTTGTTCTATCTTCTCTCTTTCTCTCTCCCTTGAGACCATTCTCTCAGCATGTACTTGTGCGGTCACACAGGCTTGTGCTCAGAAGGGTCCCATACTTGATTCAATGCTCTGCTGTCATCTTCTTGAAATTCTTAATAACTCTTGAAAAAGAGGTCCTGCATTTTTATTTGGCACTGGGTTCTGCAAATTGTGAAGCCCATTTTGCTCTCCCTGTTGTTTGTCTCTGTCTCTGTCACACACGCACACGTGCACACGCATACACACACACGTGCACGTGCATACGCACGTGTGCGCGCGCACACGCACACACACTTTCAAGGAGGGTTTGGCAGACTAAATACTCATAAGTTTAAGCCCGTAAAACTGAAACAATGATGTTACACCAAGAGGAATGTGTGCATCATACAGAACAGACTTTTATGGAGAGGGACTGAATTCATATTCATATTTAATCATGTTTCAGATCCCAGTAAAGCTTGGTATTTGGAATACAAGGTTTTAAAAAGAACAAAGAGACCAGAAATGTTTAACGAGACCAGAAGTTTTAATGTCAGTTTTACACCTATAACAATGCCAAACTTAATCAGTCCTGAAGATTTTGAGGGAAATTCCAGTAGGAATTAATTAATAACAGCTCAGAGAGTTTGAGTTCCTTCACTAAATGACAGATTAGTATTGATTTTATATCTGGAATCTAGAAATGATTTCTTCTTCCTCTATTACTTGTATCATCACATCTCATGTGAACTAACTCTATGTGGAATTGAAACTAATGCTATAAAGTATGCAAACTTTAGAGAATCTGAGTCATCTTTCATTGTGCCTGATTTCTAACTAGTCTCATTTTCATACTGTTGCTAAGTGCTTTTCCATCTAATTGCATAGGGACTGATTTGTTTAGCAACCTTTGTTCAGAGTTTGGCTTTTTCCTCTCCACTGTGGACACCATTCTGGCATTGTTTTTTTGCTTCCATTGTTTCCTAAAGCACATTTCATCATTCAGCTATCCTCCCCTCACCCCGTTCAGATGTGAGTGATATTACCCTTTGGCCCTAAATATATGCTTCTAACAGCTGCTTTGAAACACTCATTGCGAAAACAGAAGCAGAACCCAAACATTTATGTTTCTAATGTAAGCCCACTTTTCCTTTAGGAATTTTGATGACAAAAAGCATGAGACATAGACCACAAAAGGAAAGTAGGTCTCTGGAACTTGTAGTAGCCTCAGTGAGCTAAGGAGACCATAACTGGAGTTCAGGGCTATACGAACAGTAAGAATTTGACAGATCAAGCTTTCTAGACTAAGAGAACTTCAGAGGACTGGTCACGGCATTGTGTAAAAATTTCCCTGGAGGCATTAGCTGAGTGATAAAATTTAAAGAACAAAATGAAAATAAAACAAGCAGAAAGCAGAAGTTGAGATATTAAAAATGTAAGCACACATTTGGGCAGTCTTGTAGTGCTGGGGAGATGAAAATTGGAGTTGAGGATCACTACAAAAATATAATAAAAATTTCAGACTTTCATTTGAGACTCCTGAAGAGATGACACCTATGGACTAGAAGCAAACCAGAAATAGAACATGCTCAAGTGAAACAAGGCCATCTGCACAGACTTTACTGGCCTACAAGAAGATGGAGGGAATATGATCCAGAGTCCCAGTACTTTTTCACTGACAACGTCTGGCATTCAGTCAAAAATTACCAGACAGGCTAGAAAACAGGACCAAATGACTGAGAAGTCTAAGAGTAAAAAGGCAAAAGTAAACCAACAGAAGCTTTAGATATTTAAGTTATGAGGAGTAGATTTTAAAACAACTATGTTTAATATGTTCCACATATAAATGTAAAGATGGACTATTTTCACCAGAGAATTAGAATTTAATTTTAAAATCAAGTATAGGGGCGCCTGGGTGGCTCAGTTGGTTAAGCGTCCAACTTCAGCTCAGGTCACGATCTCGCGATCCGCGAGTTCGAGCCCCGTGTCGGGCTCTGGGCTGATGGCTCAGAGCCTGGATCCTGCTTCTGATTCTGTGTTTCCCTCTCTCTCTGCCCCTCCCCCGTTCATGCTGTGTCTCTCTCTGTTTCAAAAATAAATAAACGTTAAAAATTTTTTTTTAAAAAAATAAAATCAAGTATAAATCATGGACCTTACAAAAAAACTGAAATTTAGATATAGAGGAATTGAACAGATTAATCACAGTAAAAGAAAGAAAATGTATACCTACAGCATTCTATACATAGACACATACAAAGTACATAGTTGAAGAAATCAAGTAAGAGAGATGGAAAAGAAAATAAAAGATATGTGGAACCTTGATAAATAAGCCTCACATATATTACTGGAATCCAAGGAGAAAAGACAGACAGGGAAATTGAAGCATAAGAAGAAATACCGGCCAACAATTTCCCCAAATTGATGAAAAACATCAAGCCACTGTAATATTCAGAAAGCTCTATGAATCACAGCCTGGCTAAATCCAAAATAACACCTAGATACATCATGTAAAACCACTAAAAAGACAAAAGGAAAAACTTTAAAACATTTAAATAAAAAAAAAAAGACACATTAGTTTCAAAGGACTAATAATAACACTGAAAGCTGACTTAAAATTTTTTCTTATGTTTAATTTTATTTTTGAGAGATCAGAGCATAAGCAGGGGGAGGGGCAGAGATAGAGGGAGACACAGGATCTGAAACAGGCTCCAGGTTTTGAGGTGTCAGCACACAGCCCTAAGCAGGACTTGGATGACTGAGAGATCATGACCTGAGCCGACCTGAGCTGAAGTAGATGCTCAACCAAGTGAGCTGCCCATGCGCCCTGAAAGCTGACTTCTGAAACAAAACAATGGAAGAGAGAGACCATTCACATGCTGAAAGAAGCAACTTAATTGATATTTAGAAAAAAAAATTCTTCAAAAATGAAGGCTAAATAAAGACTTTTGGACAAATAAAAACTCAGAGACATTAAAGCCAGAGCTCTTGTCTTAAATGAAATATCAAACATAATTCTTTACACAAAGAGAAAAGAATCCCTGATTAAAGTATAATAATATAGGAAGAATAAAAAGCACCAGAAAGGGGAAATGTTAGACAATATTAAAAAATAAAACAATAATAATAACATACATGCACTTCAAAATATATGTAGAATTAATATTTGCAGAATGAATAGTGCAAAAGTTGTGGGGGACATTTTTTAAGCACTTTAATCAGAAAATGTAGAAGTAATAGGGGCGCCTGGGTGGCTCAGTCGGTTAAGCATCTGACTTAGGCTTAGGTCACAATCTCACAGTTCCTGGTTTCCAGCCTCACATCGGGCTTTGTGCTGACAGCTCAGAGCCTGGAGCCTGCTTCAGATTCTGTGTCTCTCCCTCTCTGCCCCTCCCCCACTCGCACTCTGTCTCTCTCTCTCAAAAATAATAAACATTAACAACAAATTTTTTAAATAAAAGAAACTGTAAAAGTAATAAAGATATATTATAATCAGTAAAAGATGCCTATTGTAATATATAGGTAAGCATTTAAAGAACTAAAAGAATAAGAATTTATTTTTTAAAAACTACATAATGAAATATGGAACAAAGAACAGATGGGATACAGATTAATTATAAGATTATATAAATTCAAACATGTAAGTGTTATATATATTAAGTACTCTAAGTCATAGACAAAGAAAGATTGTTATGCTGGATAAATAAAAATACAGCTATTTCTGCTTAGAAAGATATAACACATATAAATATATTATAGTATATTATATTTTATATTATATTATATTAATTATATTATATTTGCACATATATGTGAATAAATACAGAAAGGATGAAAGCATGAGAATATTAAAAGATATCTTAAAACAGTTATAATCAGACAGGGCAGACTATAGGAACAAAATATTACAAAACACAAAAAGGGAAGTTTTTAACAATAAAGAATCAACTAATAGCATTATATTTTTTATGCAGCAAAAACATATCCTCAAAATACAAAGCAAAATTAAAATTTCTGAAATAAAAGCAAAATTCACACATCCAAATAAATAATAGAAGACTTTAATATATTTCTTCCAGTAACTTACATAAATAGGAAAAAAATAGAATAAGCATGCAAGAAAATTAAACCTGTCATTTATAGAAAAGCCTATCCAACAACTGCAGATGACCATTCTTTCTGAGCACATTATTTTCAAGTAACAGTTACCAAAATGGATCATATATTAGGCCGTAAAATAGTGTTCAATAGTTTAAAAGATTAAAAATATGCAAAAGAAATAAATACTTTGATCACAGTGAAATTAATAAAGAAATCACCATTAAAAGTAACTCAAGAAACCTAAATGTTTGGCAATCAAAACATCACATTTCAAATGACCAGCGGAACAAAGAAGAAATCACAATGACAGAAATATTTTGGACTGAATCATACAGAATTTCTTTTTTTTTAATTTTTTTAACATTTTTATTTATTTATAAGAGACAGAGAGAGTGTGCAAGTGGGGGAGGGGAGACACAGAATCCTAAGCAGGCTCCAGGCTCTGAACTGACAGCACAAAGCCCAAGGAGGGGCCCGAACTCACCAACTGTGAGATCATGACCTGAGCCAAAGCTGGATGCCTAACCAACTGAGCCACTCAGCCACTCCAATCATACTGAATTTCTGACATATAAAACTGGTGAGATGCACTCAAATTTATACTCAAAACAGACAAGCTGTGCCCTAAATGCATATATTGAAAAAAAACCCCTGAAAATTCATTACCTTAACTTCAATCTCAAGAAGAAACAAAAAGAGGAGCAAATTAAGCCCCATAAATTTAAAAAGAGGAAAATAATGAAAGAAAAATAGATAAAATGAAAGTACCAAAAAGACCTGGAAACTCTTACAAAGGGCAATCATAGGATCTCACTTCATTTGTTCCCTGTTTCCCCCAAATCACTTTCTTTCATTGCCTAATGCCCAGTATCATAAATGCAGCTGTTTTTCTTGTAATATCCCCATTCTTGAATGTTTGGGGAGTAAAGTGTAAATCCAATACCTATAATTCCATTTTACTGTAAGAAAAAGTATTAAAAATATTTAAAAGCAACTGTGGTTATTTTTAAAGGAAAATAGAAAAATACATTAAATTCTAGCTAACAGAATCAAAACCAGGTCTAACATTTAGTGGGGAAAAAATGTCTTTCAAGTTGCGATGGGGGGGAATCAATCTACTACTATCCTCTTAAGAAATGATATCTTCTTGTCAAGACAGCTGGAGAAACCAGATGTACATATTCTCAAGATTTTCAGCTATGTAATATCTTAGTTATGTAATATACAGTTATGTAAAAGCTGATTAATACCCTGATCTTTTTATTTATTTTTTTTTTAATTTTTTTTTTTCAACGTTTATTTATTTTTGGGACAGAGAGAGACAGAGCATGGACGGGGGAGGGGCAGAGAGAGAGGGAGACACAGAATCGGAAACAGGCTCCAGGCTCTGGGCCATCAGCCCAGAGCGTGAGGCGGGGCTCGAACTCCCGGACCGCGAGATCGTGACCTGGCTGAAGTCGGACGCTTAACCGATTGCGCCACCCAGGCGCCCCTACCCTGATCTTTTTAAAGGCAGATCTGTGTAATTAGTGACCGAGCCTGGAAGGTATTCTTGTCTAATGAGCTACCTCCCTGACACAATACATGAAATGCCTTCTTGAAGGGCATATAGTTGACAATGTCCTTTATAAACATATCAAAATCTGTACAAGAAAACGCCTGATCTTCACTGACTTGCATCATAGGAAAGTCCAAATACATTTATTAGGAATACATTCTGTTTGCTGAACTGACACATGGTAGTTATGAGACCATATTTTCCTTTTGATAGTCTCAGACCCGGTAGTAGTGATTCTGTTGTTAAAGTTGGGATTCTTGAGACTTCTCGATAAATGGGATCACTATTTTGCCTTTCAGGCTACCCTTAATTTAAGACAGTACATAGTTAGGAGAAGGGATATTCAAAATTAAATTCTAACCCTACTCTGTGATAGACCATCAAAGACTTACTCTAAACAAAAGGTGTTGGCAAGGCAGACCAGTTGTATCAGAGTTGAAATAATGGAGACAAAATAAAAAGAAACTAGATTCTTAAGTAAAGTACCAAAAACAAGAAACAAGATATGATAACTTGATATTCACAGAAAAAAATTTCTTTTTCTTATTAATTTTTTTAACGTTTATTTATTTTTGAGAGGGAGAGAGAGAGAGAGAGAGTGAGAGAGAGTGAGAGAGAGAGTGCAAGAACAGGGAAGGGGCAGAGAGAGCTGAAGACACAGAATCCAAAGCAGGCTCCAGGCTGAGCTGTCAGCACAGAGCCCTTTGCAGGGCTCAAACCAACAAACTGTGAGATCATGACGTGAGCCGAAGTCGGATGCTTATCTGACTAAGCCACCCAGGTGCCCTGAAAATAAATTTCAATTAACTGATACTCTAAATTCCTTTTGTTTTATTATTAAAAAATCAAAGTTTTATTATTCTGCATATCCTTCCTGACATAGAACATACGTTGCCAAATATAATTTACTCTTTCTTTAATGACTGTGTTAGATTGGCTTCTCCAAAAGCAGATTTTGAAACTAGGATTTCAGTGTGAGTAGTTCCAGAGATGACTTCAAGAATCACTGGTGGAATAATAGAAAAGTGAGACAGAAAAAAGGAAGAGAGTCAGTATAGTGTGTGTAAATGAGCCAATATCTACTGTAAACAACTGGGGTTTAATTTTGCTGTAGACTTAAAAATTTGATAATAAGATTAAGGTTCCAAGAGTACTTGAGAGTACTGAGGCGTTGACACTTGCAACAATACGGATGGACCTAGAAGGCATTGTGCTAAATGAAATAAGTCAGACAGAGAAGGACAAATACCATATGCTTTTACTTATAAAGGGAATCTAAAAAACAAAGCAAAGGGATTAACAAACAAATGAAAAGCAGAACAGATGCATAAAAACAGAGAACAAACTAATGATGCCAGAGGGGAATGTGCTGGGGGAATGGGCAAAATAGGAGAAGAGGAGGGGGAAAAACAGGCATCCAGTTATAGAATGAATAAGTCATGAGGATAAAAGGCACAACACAGGGAACACAGTAAAACCTTTGTTTGTGAGAATGTTCCTTTTGGAAACATGCTTGCAACCCAAAGCACTTACATAGCAAAGCAAATTTCAAGAGCCATTGGCTCAGTTGTGATGATGTGATGTTAGGCATCATGTACTACTCATTCATATTGCAAGCCACTCATTTATCAAGTTAAAATGTATTAGAAATATTTTCTCCTCTTGCATAACACAGAACAAGGATTACTCACAATTCAAGCTTTTACTGTATAGTCAATGGTATTGTAAGATGCTTGTGTGGTGACAGATGGTAGCTATACTTGAGGTGATCATAGCATAACATATAGACTTGTGGAATCACTGAATCCCTATACTATACATCTGAAACTAATGTAACATTGTGTGTCAACTCTACTCTGATTAAAAAAATACTGAGGGGAATCATCGTAACATTTGCCATAAAGATTGAGGAGGTTTTTATTACTAGTTTCTTTATTCTTTAACAATAATTATACAATAAATGAGCTGTTTTAGAAACTTCAGGAAGGTTAATTCTCTACTGAACACATACCACACCTTGAAAGGTTCTATGTTCTTTAGAATGTATATATTGGTGAAAGAGGGCTAGGTGAATGCATTTCTTGTTATTTTGTTTTCAGATAGTCTTAAAAAAAAGAAAGTGGCAAAAACTGAGTTATTTTCTGGGTTCTGATAATTTCGACTTTTGTTTTAAGAGCACTTTGACTCTGTTACACTTGATGTCCTAAACTTTTATCCAAAAACTGCTTTCACTTGCAATAAAATTGTAAACAAACATTGCCCTCTATATAATGTTCCACAAGGAAAGATTTCAGCATATAGCCAGGAATGCAACATATCCCTTTAGTAATTAATATGTTTACTCCTTTCTATCATCTTGCTTTATTTTGAGTTCTGACTTCCAGAATGCTCAGAGTTAAATTTTATTCCTCAATTATAGCAACAATGTTAATGGTAGTGACCGGATGTTTATTTCTTCCTCTTTCTTTTTGCTTCAATTTTTTTAAGGAAAGTTTAAGTGCTCTATGTACTTGAACACAATGATTTACCAATGTTTAAATAGAGCATTTTGTGACCTATGCCAGAAGAAAATGTTTCTAAGCCAAATACTCTTGTGTGTAACAGGAAAAAAAAGACATTTTCTACAAGTGAGCTCTTCTCAGTCTATAGAGAGTAGTGAGATCATGAATCTTTGGTGATTTTCCATTCAGCCTAGGAATAATGGTTAAAGGTAGAAATGGTAACCACAAAGAAGCAGGAGCCAACAGAGGACTTCACAGATTTAGTCTTCATGTGCCTCATGGAAGATCTACCCCACGACTGGCAGTCTGCATTCTTTCTCCCAAGGAGTACATAATTGAGGGAAAAAATAATTAGCCATCTTATCTCACAGCTATTTTAGGGATTTTTTTTTTATTCTGCAGGCTACCCTGTTGGTGAAATGCTCTGTATACCTTCATACCAAGCCATTATGCAAGATTACTCAGAGCCAGGACTTAGACCCAAGAGAAGCCTTCCAAACTACTCACTGAGTAATGAGTGAAGTCAAGATTCAAGATCAGGATTAGTGATTTCCAACAGAGACACAGAAGTCAGGATATAAGAGAATGAAAATACTACATACCTTAAATTGGTCAAAACACTGGCCGCTTGAGGGAGGTGATCCAACCAATAAGAGAAACATAAGGGGCCTCCACTCCTGCTCCCCTAGTGCCCTTAATTACAGTTAACCTCATGTAACAATTGTTGACATGTAAGTCTGCCTCTCTCGCTGGACCGTGAGCCCCTACTGGGCAGGCACCACATCTTACTCAGCTGAATAACACCCATTATGCATTTTTGTCTTAAATATAGTAACTTGGTCCCCTGAGTATTTAACTCAATTGTGCTGAAGCAAAGGTCAGGAAAATTAGCCTTCACAGATGTAAGAGAAATATTGCCATTCAAATCACAGCTGTGTACATGACTTCAATAAAACATGCTTACTTCCTCTAAAAGAAAGAATAAGAAAAGACTGCTATGCTGTTACTATAATTATTTCACCAGGAAATGGATAACCCAAAAGAGCCTGTTTGTGGCTCTGCTGAGAAGTTCTATGTATCAAATTAAGTCATTTTTCAATGAGATCATTACTGTACACAAATATATGACTGCCAGCATGTTATTGTAGGAGTATCAATTCCTTTGACATGTCAGCTTAAACAACAAAGTACACTGGAAGAACTTAAGCTAAATATTCATCACCACTTCCCACCCACATGGACAAGAGTCACAAACACTCTGATCTGCATCATCTCTATCATATCTGATTTCTCTTAAATAGTATCACTTTCCTGCATAAGCTCAAAGAAAAAGCATTATAGAGACATCTACCACTAAACAACTCTATCAGGTGTTTCCAAATGTTTTGGAGAGGTAATATGAAAAAGTAGGGAATTCAAAGAATTACAGAATGAATAGTATGAGTCTAAAATACAATCAATCACATGCTATGGATAGTCTTATCATATTTCCTTGCTGAATAAAAAGCTGAGGTTTTATACGAATGGTTATAATAACATGATAAACATTACATTCCTAGTACATGTTTCGTCAGTTGTAGAACAAGTAAGGTAAACTAAAGTTATATTTTTTAATGTCTTAAAGTCTGATATACTAAACTTTAAATTTATCCCATTGACAGGAAGAATTAAATCTTTTATGATTATTACATAAGTTTTATATAATGTTTTATTTATAAATATTATGTAAGATTTATTTATAAATATTATATAAGATTTATTTATAAATATTATATAACATTTATTTATAAATATTAAGATTTATTATATACATCTCACATAATCATATCACTTATAATTATTAAATAATTATATAATTCTACTGTGTGCTTGTTTTTGAAGTTGTTAAAATAACCTGGCTCAGAGAAACGAAAACAACAACAACAAAAAACCTAGCATGCTTAGAGGATATACATGGTTTTGTTTTATTATTATTATTTTCTTAATATTTATTTATTTTTTGGAAGATGGCGGCGTAGGAGGACGCTGGGCTCACCGCGCGTCCTGCTGATCACTTAGATTCCACCTACACCTGCCTAAATAACCCAGAAAACCACCAGAGGATTAGCAGAACGGAGTCACCGGAGCCAAGCGCAGACGAGAGGCCCACGGAAGAGGGTAGGAAGGGCGGCGAGGCGGTGCGCGCTCCACGGACTGGCGGGAGGGAGCCGGGGCGGAGGGGCGGCTCGCCGGCCAAGCAGAGCCCCCGAGTCTGGCTTGCAAAAAGCGGAGGGGCCTGACGGACTGTGTTCCGACGGCAAGCGCGACTTAGCGTCTGGGAAGTCATAAGTTAACAGCTCTGCTCAGAAAGCGGGAAGGCTGGAGGACAAAGGGAAGGAGAGCTGCTGAGCCCCCGGACGACAGAGCTCAGTTTGGTGGGGAACAAAGGCGCTCGCCAGCGCCATCTTCCCCGCCCATCCCCCAGCCAAAATCCCAAAGAGAACCAGTTCCTGCCAGGGAACTTGCTCGCTCTGCGCAAACACCCAACTCTGCGCTTCTGCGGAGCCAAACCTCCGGCAGCGGATCTGACTCCCTCCTGCTGCCACAGGGCCCCTCCTGAAGTGGATCACCTAAGGAGAAGCAAGCTAAGCCTGCCCCTCCTGCCCCTGTGCACCTTGCCTACCCACCCCAGCTAAGACGCCAGATCCCCAGCATCACAAGCCTGGCAGTGTGCAAGTAGCCCAGACGGACCACCCCACCCCACAGTGAATCCCGCCCCTAGGAGAGGGGAAGAGAAGGCACGCACCAGTCTGACTGTGGCCCCAGCGGTGGGCTGGGAGCAGACATCAGGTCTGACTGCGGCTCCGCCCACCAACTCCAGTTGTACACCACAGCACAGGGGAAGTGCCCTGCAGGTCCTCACCACGCCAGGGACTATCCAAAATGACCAAGTGGAAGAATTCCCCTCAGAAGAATCTCCAGGAAATAACAACAGCTAATGAGCTGATCAAAAAGGATTTAAATAATATAACAGAAAGTGAATTTAGAATAATAGTCATAAAATTAATCGCTGGGCTTGAAAACAGTATAGCTGACAGCAGAGAATCTCTTGCTACAGAGATCAAGGGACTAAGGAACAGTCACGAGGAGCTGAAAAACGCTTTAAACGAAATGCATAACAAAATGGAAACCACCACAGCTCGGATTGAAGAGGCAGAGGAGAGAATAGGTGAACTAGAAGATAAAGTTATGGAAAAAGAGGAAGCTGAGAAAAAGAGGGATAAAAAAATCCAGGAATATGAGGGGAAAATTAGAGAACTAAGTGATACACTAAAAAGAAATAATATACGCATCATTGGTATCCCAGAGGAGGAAGAGAGAGGGAAAGGTGCTGAAGGGGTACTTGAAGAAATAATAGCTGAGAACTTCCCTGAACTGGGGAAGGAAAAAGGCATTGAAATCCAAGAGGCACAGAGAACTCCCTTCAGACGTAACTTGAATCGATCTTCTGCACGACATATCATAGTGAAACTGGCAAAATACAAGGATAAAGAGAAAATTCTGAAAGCAGCAAGGGGTAAACGTGCCCTCACATATAAAGGGAGACCTATAAGACTCGTGACTGATCTCTCTTTTGAAACTTGGCAGGCCAGAAAGAATTGGCACGAGATTTTCAGTGTGCTAGACAGAAAAAATATGCAGCCGAGAATCCTTTATCCAGCAAGTCTGTCATTTAGAATAGAAGGAGAGATAAAGGTCTTCCCAAACAAACAAAAACTGAAGGAATTTGTCACCACTAAACCAGCCCTACAAGAGATCCTAAGGGGGACCCTGTGAGACAAAGTACCAGAGACATCACTACAAGCATAAAACATACAGACATCACAATGACTCTAAACCCATATCTTTCTATAATAACACTGAATGTAAATGGATTAAATGCGCCAACCAAAAGACAGAGGGTATCAGAATGGATAAAAAAACAAGACCCATCTATTTGCTGTCTACAAGAGACTCATTTTAGACCTGAGGACACCTTTAGATTGAGAGTGAGGGGATGGAGAATTATTTATCATGCTACTGGAAGCCAAAAGAAAGCTGGAGTAGCCATACTTATATCAGACAAACTAGACTTTAAATTAAAGGCTGTAACAAGAGATGAAGAAGGACATTATATAATAGTGACAGGGTCTATCCATCAGGAAGAGCTAACAATTATAAATGTCTATGCGCCGAATACCGGAGCGCCCAAATATATAAAACAATTACTCATAAACACAAGCAACCTTATTGATAAGAATGTGGTAATTGCAGGGGACTTTAACACCCCACTTACAGAAATGGATAGATCATCTAGACACACGGTCAATAAAGAAACAAGGGCCCTGAATGAGACATTGGATCAGATGGACTTGACAGATATATTTAGAACTCTGCATCCCAAAGCAACAGAATATACTTTCTTCTCGAGTGCACATGGAACATTCTCCAAGATAGATCATATACTGGGTCACAAAACAGCCCTTCATAAGTTTACAAGAATTGAAATCATACCATGCATACTTTCAGACCACAACGCTATGAAGCTTGAAATCAACCACAGAAAAAAGTCTGGAAAACCTCCAAAAGCATGGAGGTTAAAGAACACCCTACTAACGAATGAGTGGGTCAACCAGGCAATTAGAGAAGAAATTAAAAAATATATGGAAACAAACGAAAATGAAAATACAACAATCCAAACGCTTTGGGACGCAGCAAAGGCAGTCCTGAGAGGAAAATACATTGCAATCCAGGCCTATCTCAAGAAACAAGAAAAATCCCAAATACAAAATCTAACAGCACACCTAAAGGAAATAGAAGCAGAACAGCAAAGGCAGCCTAAACCCAGCAGAAGAAGAGAAATAATAAAGATCAGAGCAGAAATAAACAATATAGAATCTAAAAAAACTGTAGAGCAGATCAATGAAACCAAGAGTTGGTTTTTTGAAAAAATAAACAAAATTGACAAACCTCTAGCCAGGCTTCTCAAAAAGAAAAGGGAGATGACCCAAATAGATAAAATCATGAATGAAAATGGAATTATTACAACCAATCCCTCAGAGATACAAACAATTATCAGGGAATACTATGAAAAATTATATGCCAACAAATTGGACAACCTAGAAGAAATGGACAAATTCCTGAACACCCACACTCTTCCAAAACTCAATCAGGAGGAAATAGAAAGCTTGAACAGACCCATCACCAGCGAAGAAATTGAATCGGTTATCAAAAATCTCCCAACAAATAAGAGTCCAGGACCAGATGGCTTCCCAGGGGAGTTCTACCAGACGTTTAAAGCAGAGATAATACCTATCCTTCTCAAGCTATTCCAAGAAATAGAAAGAGAAGGAAAACTTCCAGACTCATTCTATGAAGCCAGTATTACTTTGATTCCTAAACCAGACAGAGACCCAGTAAAAAAAGAGAACTACAGGCCAATATCCCTGATGAATATGGATGCAAAAATTCTCAATAGATACTAGCAAATCGAATTCAACGGCATATAAAAAGAATTATTCACCATGATCAAGTGGGATTCATTCCTGGGATGCAGGGCTGGTTCAACATTCGCAAATCAATCAATGTGATACATCACATTAACAAAAAAAAAGAGAAGAACCATATGATCCTGTCAATCGATGCAGAAAAGGCCTTTGACAAAATCCAGCACCCTTTCTTAATAAAAACTCTTGAGAAAGTCGGGATAGAAGGAACATACTTAAAGATCATAAAAGCCATTTATGAAAAGCCCACAGCTAACATCATCCTCAACGGGGAAAAACTGAGAGCTTTTTCCCTGAGATCAGGAACACGACAGGGATGCCCACTCTCACCGCTGTTGTTTAACATAGTGCTGGAAGTTCTAGCATCAGCAATCAGACAACAAAAGGAAATCAAAGGCGTCAAAATTGGCAAAGATGAAGTCAAGCTTTCACTCTTTGCAGATGACATGATATTATACATGGAAAATCCGATAGACTCCACCAAAAGTCTGCTAGAAATGATACATGAATTCAGCAAAGTTGCAGGATACAAAATCAATGTACAGAAATCAGTTGCATTCTTATACACTAACAATGAAGCAACAGAAAGACAAATAAAGAAACTGATCCCATTCACAATTGCACCAAGAAGCATAAAATACCTAGGAATCAATCTAACCAAAGATGTAAAGGATCTGTATGCTGAAAACTATAGAAAGCTTATGAAGGTAATTGAAGAAGATTTAAAGAAATGGAAAGACATTCCCTGCTCATGGATTGGAAGAATAAATATTGTCAAAATGTCAATACTACCCAAAGCTATCTACACATTCAATGCAATCCCAATCAAAATGGCACCAGCATTCTTCTCGAAACTAGAACAAGCAATCCTAAAATTCATATGGAACCACAAAAGGCCCCGAATAGCCAAAGGAATTTTGAAGAAGAAGACCAAAGCAGGAGGCATCACAATCCCAGACTTTAGCCTCTACTACAAAGCTGTCATCATCAAGACAGCATGGTATTGGCACAAAAACAGACACATAGACCAATGGAATAGAATAGAAACCCCGGAACTAGACCCACAAACGTACGGCCAACTCATCTTTGACAAAGCAGGAAAGAACATCCAATGGAAAAAAGACAGTCTCTTTAACAAATGGTGCTGGGAGAACTGGACAGCAACATGCAGAAGGTTGAAACTAGACCACTTTCTCACACCATTCACAAAAATAAACTCAAAATGGATAAAGGACCTGAATGTGAGACAGGAAACCATCAAAACCTTAGAGGAGAAAGCAGGAAAAGACCTCTCTGACCTCAGCCGTAGCAATCTCTTACTCGACACATCCCCAAAGGCAAGGGAATTAAAAGCAAAAGTGAATTACTGGGACCTTATGAAGATAAAAAGCTTCTGCACAGCAAAGGAAACAACCAACAAAACTAAAAGGCAACCAACGGAATGGGAAAAGATCTTTGCAAATGACATATCGGACAAAGGGCTAGTATCCAAAATCTATAAAGAGCTCACCAAACTCCACACCCGAAAAGCAAATAACCCAGTGAAGAAATGGGCAGAAAACATGAATAGACACTTCTCTAAAGAAGACATCCGGATGGCCAACAGGCACATGAAAAGATGTTCAACGTCGCTCCTTATCAGGGAAATACAAATCAAAACCACACTCAGATATCACCTCACGCCAGTCAGAGTGGCCAAAATGAACAAATCAGGAGACTATAGATGCTGGCGAGGATGTGGAGAAACGGGAACCCTCTTGCACTGTTGGTGGGAATGCAAATTGGTGCAGCCGCTCTGGAAAGCAGTGTGGAGGTTCCTCAGAAAATTAAAAATAGACCTACCCTATGACCCAGCAATAGCACTGCTAGGAATTTATCCAAGGGACACAGGAGTACTGATGCATAGGGGCACTTGTACCCCAATGTTCATAGCAGCACTCTCAACAATAGCCAAATTATGGAAAGAGCCTAAATGTCCATCAACTGATGAATGGATAAAGAAATTGTGGTTTATATACACAATGGAGTACTACGTGGCAATGAGAAAAAATGAAATATGGCCTTTTGTAGCAACGTGGATGGAACTGGAGAGTGTGATGCTAAGTGAAATAAGCCATACAGAGAAAGACAGATACCATATGGTTTCACTCTTATGTGGATCCTGAGAAACTTAAGAGAAACCCATGGGGGAGGGGAACAAAAAAAAAAAAAAAAAGAGGTTAGAGTGGGAGAGAGCCAAAGCATAAGAGACTGTTGAGAACTGAGAACAAACTAAGGGTTGATGGGGGGTGGGAGGGAGGAGAGGGTGGGTGATGGGTATCGAGGAGGGCACCTTTTGGGATGAGCACTGGGTGTTGTATGGAAACCAATTTGACAATAAATTTCATATATAAATAAAAAAATAAAAAAAAAAAATACTAATTACTATACTATAATTACTACATTACTATAATGTAATAACTATACCAAATGTTATTATATATATTGACAGTGAAATAAATCAAAAACATTAAAATTAAAAAAAAAAAAATAAATAAATTCTGAGGGAAAAAAAAAAAAAAAATATTTATTTATTTTTTAAAGAGTGAGAGAGAGAGACAGAGTGAGAGCAGGGGAGAAACAGACAGAGAGAGAGGCACAGAATCCGAGGCAGGCTCCAGGCTCTGAGCTGTCAGCACAGAGCCCTACGCAGGGCTTGAACTCAAAAACTGCGAGATCATGACCTGAGCTAAAGTCAGACGCTTAACCGACTGAGCCACCCACGTGCCCCCATGCTTTTGATTTTTATTGAGGTATAATTGGCTTATAACATTATAGCAGTTTCAGGGGTAGAACATAATAATTTGAAATTGTATACACTGCAAAATGATCCCCACAATTAGTCTAATTACCATCATCACCATACATAGGTACAATTTTTTTTTTCTTATAATGGGAACTTCCAAGATTTACTCTCTTAGCAACTTTCAAATATGCAATGTGGTATTATTAACTATAGGCACGATGGTATACATTATACAAGCTTTAAAATAGGGGAAAGGATCTAAAAGTATTTTTGAAATGTGCAGAAGTATATTTTCACCTGACAAATTGGACTTTCCAATCTCACAGTTAATATTATTATGTTTAAAATTCAGTCTATTGACAAAAAGATACTTAAAGCTGAAATAAACTAAAGAATGCTATTTAAAATAGTAAAATAAATACAAGGTCCCTCTTCTTGTGTTGGGCTAATCCCTACACAGTGCTCTAAATCCCATCTTCCCCTCAAAGTATTGCTCAAGGTATTGCTTTGTGAGCTATTCCTTTTCTTTGTCTTCAATCTCCTCTTTCCCAATTATTTCCCCATTGCCTGTCACTGTGACCAAGCTTCTATCTTAGACCTCCTGCCATTAACCTATATATATATATATATATACACATATACATATATATACACACACTTGCAACATGCCCTCCTAGGGTTTACCATCTAATGCAGAGAATAAAAATTACCCAAATAATCACACAAATTACTATATAATTAAAATCTATCTAATTGCCAAAACCATGGAATTATTTTCAGTATGGTTCTGCTTTATCAGTCACATTGGTAAAGTGTACCACCTTCTTTGAAAAATCCCTCCTTTTGTTACTTTCTGTGAGAGCCCATGTTATCCTTGGCCTATTTCTCTACCATCTTTGTAATTATGTTTTTTGGTCTTTGTTTATACCTTCAGTGTAAGTGATCTTCCCAAGGGTATGCTTTTCATTCTCTACCTTGTATCAATTTCCAGCCCTCATTAGCTTCACAATTGCTTATTTTTAAGGCTACATTTACCTTTCCAAATGATAAATCCAGGGGTCACATTTCATGGTATATCCTAACTAACTTATGCATTGCTTAATTTATTGATTACATCTCCCATGCACTGCCCTTTCTCCATCCACCTGTGCATTCTCAGTCCCTTTCAGGGCTATTCAGGTCTCACAATTCTCCTCTATCTTTCTGATCATTACTATTCAATTTCTTTTTCTCCATCTTTGTCGTTCCTTCTCTGTTATTTTTTTAAGTTCCCAGCATTCTGTTTTCAGTATTTTCTTAATCTCACTTTATTTTTTCTTTCAGATAATTCCTTTCTTATAGCTTTAGCTATAAGCTTATTAATTCCAAATCTTTACAGATAATCCAGGCAATCACCAGAACTACAGAGAGATATTTTTACTTGTAAACTAGATATTATATCACATCTCAAACTTAATGCTACCAGGATAGAACTCATCATGCTATGGCTTCATGGGGATGCTATTTTATAATAATTACTTCACTGTGTTGAGATCACTGGTTTGCCTAACTCTCCCAATATAGATAGGAGCTCTTTAAAGGCAAGGACTTTGTGCCTCTATCTTCTTTAAAGTATAACATATCACCTGGCTCTTAGTAAGTGTTCAAAATATGTAATGATATAATGAATAATATAAATTCATTGAGAGCATAGCTTTATTTCTGACATGTGAAGCCATATTGTACTGAACATGTATTTGAGGCATGAAGCAGAGAAATTAAATAAATCTACAGAGACAAAAATTATAGAGTTGTCTTTATCATCCTTCCATTATTGCCAAGTTGACCCAAACTGGTTAAAGTATTCTAAAATTATTAGTTTCTGGTGTGGAATAAGTATTCCATTCTCTTAGCTTTTAACAGAATACAGAAAAATCCCTATCACAGCATTGGCATTACTCTTTTCTAATTACATTTTGTGTTTTTAAAACCAAATAAGGACTGTTTTTGTCCCTTGGCCTTCTGGATGTGCAAAATGAGCATCCAGCCCTCCCTTTTCACCACAACATCCCAGGGATTTCTGCATTCAAATAGGGTGAAACAGAAAAAATTTAAGTTCTCTTTGAGTTTAGATTCAGAAATAAAAGCTGTAACATCTTTTCCCTGAAATAAATAAAAATAATTATAGAGGTTTGAGAATATAGAATAAAGCAATGAGATTAAACTGTGACTCTCTAAACCTCCATAACAACTGATTGAGATTGGCTTTGATCTCTCTCTCTCTCTCTCTCTCTCTCTCTCTCTCTCTCTCTCTCTCCCTCCCTCCCTCCCTCCCTTCCTCCCTCCCTCCTTCTCAGCAGCCCCACTTCTCTTTTCCTCCAAGCAGTTCAATATAAAGATTATCAGTATGGATTGCCTTTAATTTTACAAAAATACTTCAAAATGTTGTGAAAAATATATAGCTATGTTCTTTCATAAACAATGAAGAAAGCAACTGCTCTAAAAATCCTTAGCAATCAGGATGCCTGGGTAGCTCAGTCGGTTGAGCATCCGACTTTTGCTCAGGTCATGATCTCATGGGCCCATGGAGCTCTGCTTCGGGCTCTGTGCTGACAACTGAGAGCCTGGACCCTGCTTCAGATTCTGTGTCTCCTCTCTCTGCACCTCCCCCAATCTGTCTGTCTGTCTTTCTCTTCCTCTCTCTCAAAAGTAAATAAACATTAAAAAAACATACTTAGCAAGAACTCATTAAGCAGCTCAGGATTCAAGCATGAAAAGTGTTCATCCCTTCTTAATAAAAAGGGGAATAAAACAATGGTGGGAAAGAACATAAAACTTAAAAGTAAACAACAAAGAGAAGAAGCTATTTAAAAAAGAGGAATGTATAAAATAATATCTGAATTATTTTTAAAAATAAAACAGTTAATTTATTTTACCTACACCAGAGGATTATTTTTGTTCTTTCCTTGCCTTTCTTGCTAACAGGGCATAATTCTATTACAACCCAGCAACATCAATGCTACTTTCAGTTGACATAAAATCTATACCCACTGGAACTTTGTGAGTACCAGATACAAGTTTCTGTGAACAATATCTTAAAATATGTGTAGGAAATGATGACTTTCATACAAAGGAGTTGCTAGATTCTTTCAACAGGCATCGATCTCACAGGCAGTTTTCAATGTGGTATTTTAGGTGATTGAAATATTTATGTGGCCTGTTACAAATCATTTCTCAACTGGGAATATAACACTTTCTGATAAACTATTGTTCTATTTTTTCCAGTCTATGTTATCTTCAAAGAACTGTTGTTGAAATAGATATTTTTTTTCAATATCAATCAAATCAAAATAAAGAGAAGCAAAATTAGCTTAGGATACAATGCCTTAAAAAGACATTTTCTCATATATTTTCTCAAGCTGTGCAAAATTCTAAGACACAATCAACAGAAAGACAATGCTTTGTGCTTATATACTGCTTTTTACCAAAGGTTTTCAGACCATTTTTAAAACACCATCATTAAACCTTATCTATAGATGTGGAAACAAATACATACAAAAAAAATTGTAAAGCAGTCAAGCCATTGTAAATATCAGTAAAAATTCAAAAAAACAAAAAAAGCATTACTGGTCCTTATGACAATCAAAATCTTCTCACCTTCATCAATTATAAGTAGAACATTCACTCTATGGACCTCTATCAAAAATTTTCAAAGCTTTCCTACTTCCATCCCACATGTTCTTACATTTAGACTGCCTCAGGAAACTCACAGTATAATTAAGAGTGGCAATTGCCTAAGCATATCAACAATGACAGGAAGAAGAAAAAGAAATAAGTATTGAGGTATGAATACGGCAAGCCTTAATAATGCAGAGCAGAAGAGCAAGCAGATGGCTATAGTTTGTGGACATCTGTTGAGAACTGGATACTTATTAGAAGGCAGTGAATTATGGAATGGCTTACAGCTTCAACCTGGAAGATTATTCTAGCAGACATGCTTAGAGTGACTTAGAATAGTTGCAGGTTAAATAAGAATATCATCACTGTCATCATCATCATCAGGGCATTTTATATTCTTTAAGATATTTCATATACAATGTCTCACTTCTTCCTTTCAACATCTCAATTTAGCTTGTCAAAAAATTGGAACAGAGTTTAATGTCCCATTCAAGCACAAATTAAGGTGTTAATGATGGGATTACTTCAAATATCCTCTTCCTTAGACTTGTATTTTTAAAACTTCCAGAGCAGAGTAAAATTAGCTTAGAGTCAAAATTAATTTGAAAGTAACTAACTAAATTATTTTGGAAGTATACTCAAGCTGGCTAAATGTTTGCTAAACTTACAATTAAAGAAATGGTATTGTTTTGGGACACCTAGGTGGCTTAGTTGGTTGAGCACCCAACTTTCGTTCAAGTCATGATCTCATGGTCCATTGAGCTCTGCGTTGGGCTCTGTGCTGACAGCTCAGAGCCTGGAGACTGCTTCAGATTCTGTGTCTCTCTCCCTCTCTCTGCCCCTCCCCTGTTCACAGTCTGTCTCTCTCTCTCTCAAAAATAAATATTAAAAAATTAAAAAAAAAGAAATGGTATTATCTTTCATTTGTGTCAAATGAAACACTCCAAACCAGTAGGCAAAGATTCCTCATGGATCACTAATACAGTTAGGTTAATTAATTTTGAATTGATTCCATAGGATTTTAATATGTGAGGTGTGTTCTTCTTATTATTTTATACAAGAAATATATAAAAATATCCAGGTGATAAACAGAACATGTTTGTCCTTCAAAATTCTGCTCATGATTCACATCTCCTACCATATATGAAAAATGGATGATAGACATAAATGTAATACCTAAAACTATAAAGCTTCTTGAAGGAAATAAGAAAACATTTTTGTGATTTTTATTTAGGCAAAACTTTCATTGAAAAACACACGGAAAAACCCACTAATAACAAAAAATACTAGCAAAACTTATATATGACAATGACTAGGACTGAGAATATATAACAAACTCTCAAAATTCAAAACACAAAATAAAACAACCCAATCCAAAATGAGCAAAAAATTGAATAGACATGTTACCAAAAAAGACAAATGAATTATAAATGAGTGCATAAAAATATACTTGACATTCTCAGTCATTAAAACTAAATGAGATACCAGGGCACCTGGGTGGCTCAGTAGGTTAAGCATCTGACTCTTGATTTTGGCACAGGTCATGATCTCACAATTCATGGGGTCAAGCCCTGGCATCAGGCTGGGCACTGGGATTCTCTCTCTCCCTCTGTCTCTGCTCTTCCTCTGTTTGTGTGCATGCACAAGCTCTCTCTCTCTCTCTCTTGTTCTCTCTCAAAATAAATAAATAAAAACTTAAAAAAAAAAAAAAACTAAGTGAGATACCACTACATGTTCATTAGAATACAGAGAAAAAAAATCTTTGACAATGCCAAGTGCCAAGGTCTGACAAGGAGTTGAAACAACTCATAGATTTCTGGTAGGATTGTAACATAGCTCACTTTCTCTGGAAAATAGTTTGGTAGTTCTCATAAACTTAAATATACATTTATTATATGATCCAGTATTCTTATACTTAGGTATTTACCCAAGAAAAGAAAAACATACATCTAAAACAAAACACAAAAGCAAACAAACAAAAAAAACACCTGTATATGAATCCCTTCCGCAGCTTTATTCATAATCACCAAACACTGGAAACACTATCCATCAATGGATAAACATACTGTCATACATTCATCCAATGAAATATTACTTAGCAATGCCAGACACAACACAAGCATTAGGCTAAGTGAAACAATCCAGTTCCAAATATCTACAAACTATATGATTCTATTTCAATGACATTCTGCAAAAGGTGAATTAAAGAACAGAAATCAGACCAGTGGATGTCCCCTGCTGAAGTGAGGGGAGAAGATTGACTCCAAAAGGATACAAGGAAACAAATGGACAGTTTACATTTCTGGTTTGTGGTAATGGTCCCATGAATGTATACATTTGTCAAGACTCTGAACTGTTCATTTAAAAAAGATAGATTATAACTTTATAAATATGATTTTAAAGAGTAAGCAAATGGGATTTCATGACTACATTGCTAAATGTTCCCCTGGTAACTGATGTCTAAGGATGGCTTTCAATAAGATGGTATTTATACTCTTGTGCATTCCCTCCCATCTCTAAACTGGGCTGGCTCTGTGATTCATTTTAACAAAGAAAATGAGGCTATGTCTGACCGAGTGAGCTTCGAGGACTGCATCCCCAGCTATTACCACATGAAACAAAGAACTGTCCAGTCAATCTGCAGAGTCATGAGAAGTAATAAATTGATATTGCTCAAAGCTCACCTTCCCATTGAAATTTTCCAAACTAGCCATCCTTTTCCATTTGCAACAGTATATTGCTAGTGCTTGAATAAATATATAGGTTATGCCAATGACAGCTAACATTTATTGAGGGCTGGGCACTGCTCCAACTCATTATATGTATTAACTCACTTGATTCTCACAATAACTATTTGATGCAGGGCTCATAGACAGTCTTCCAAACCAGTGTGACATAGAGATAATATAACATGGCATTTAAGGCATGAGCTGAGGAACCACACTATCTGAATCTAAAGCACGTCTTTGCCACTTACTAGCTCTATAGCTAGTAAGTCATTTCAACAAGTCATTTAACTTCTATGCCTCAGGTTTATCATCTCTAAAATTGGGATAATTGAAGAGTTGCCTCCTAGATTTGTTGTAAGCATTAGCTGATTTAATATATAAATACTGCATAAGGAAAGCACCATAAATACACTCATCATCATTGCTATTATATTTTACCTATATTCAATATGATGTAATAAAAAACCACGGTAAGAAGAGTTAAGTTTGAGTTCTCATTTCAATACTTCTCATCTGTTACAGTTTATGCAATTCACTAAAATTGTCCAGTTCTCAATGTTATCACCATAAAATGGGAGTAAAAAATACTAATACCATTTTGACATAATTGCTTTTGGGTTCAAATGTGAGAATTTCATGAAGGAGCTGTATTAACTTTAGAGCACTATAAACAACTACTGGGCATTTCTATTTCATTTTTTTTCAACATTTGCATATCATGTCTCACATTAAATGCAGATTCCATCAGAAACGAGAACACACCTACATTTTTGGTAGAGCATAGTGTTCTGCACACTGTCACCCAACTGCCATTAGATTGTTTTCTTTATTCTCAGTCTCAAGATTTATGAATAGCATCTGACCCTTTAGGCCACCCTAAATAAGATAAAAATGTATTCTACTGGGCTGTTAATAGAAAACAATGCAAGTTGGTAGAAGTAAATATCCTCATTGATAAAATGGGATGAAAATGCCTTCCCTGCATAACTAATATGAGCATTACTGAAAATCTATATTCATGCCTAATACAGTGCTTGGCATATGATAGATACTCAATAAACATTAGTGTCCATCCTACCTTAGCTAACCTTTGAAATAACTTCTTCCTCTCACAAAAGCAAAAAAAATATAGTTTGTATCAGTTGCTAACACTCCTCTAAAAATAATTCCCTTTACCACTAAAATTTATGCCTCTGTTTACCATGTTGTAACTTTACCCTCAAAGATTATACTCACTGCCAACATAATGCTTTGGGAGTTTTGTTTTTCTTGGCAGATGCATGGAAAAAAATATGTTTTCCTTCTGTTTTGCCAATTTGTGTCTTCCCTTCCTATCCCATTATTACAAAGAAAGGCTGAGAAGGCCATTTTTTTTTTTAATGTTTATTTAGTTTTGAGAGAGAGAGGGACAGAACATGAGTGGGCGGAGGGGCAGAGAGAAAGGGAGACACAGACTCTGAAGCAGGCTCCAGGCTCTTAGCTGTTGGCACAGAGCATGACGCGGGGCTGGAAATCACGAACCATGGGATCATGACCTGAGTCACAGCTGGATGCTCAACTGACTGAGCCACCCAGGAGCCCCTGCAAAGGCCATTTCTAGGCCAGAGATTTGCTGTACCCAGGGATCAGTTGGGCCACTGTACAGGACCAGTGACAGTTCTGATGGTGAGCCGCAGAACCATACTGTAATAAAAGGAGCTTACCCGGGGTGTTTTACTGGACAACGATTATGAACGCTAATGCCAATAAATTGAAAGGTGCGTCCACGCAGGAATGGTCCAGAAACCTGTGCTACAAGCAGCATTATAGATCCTGTTAAAATTCAGTTTCCCAATTAATAATTTTCATTATCTTACATTTTACTTAGTAAATATGTCAGGACACAACACCTCTCCTTTGTAATTCTACTGACTTTTCTCCATATTGCATTATCTTGTTTCAGGGATGTCACAAATATAAACATAAAAAGCTTTGCTATTTTAACAACATGCAATGCGTTTTGAATACAATAAGCCTGTGAAAATCACACTTTAGTCTGTAGTTTCACTGAAGCTTACAGTACATAATGCTACAGTAATTCTCCAAGGTACTTTTCAAAGACTGCCAAGAATAAATGCGTTTTATCTATTGTTAACCATTCTACAGGCAGCAAGATCCTGGAGTGTGATATTGGCTTTTCATTGTTGCTCAAACCAACAGTATCCCACATGCATATGATAAAACATCAGGAAAACAATAAGGAATCTTTCAACAAATTATAACTAAACATAAATGCTACTGAGCTAGCTTTATGCATGAGGTGATTTGTTATTTTAACATAATAGAACCAAATGAGGAATACTGACTAGATGAATATCAAACAATGTTTATTTGAGGAACAATGGTAAATTTTCTGGATTGCAAAGATCAAAATGGAATTGCCATTGTAGTTGTCGTTTCAGTCTCATTTCTTCACTGGTAATTCTACAGATCCTTGCAAACTATGTGTACATAGTCTTGCCTTAAGTACTGGCAGAAGACTCTTGAAGGAGAGAAAAGGCATACCACTTACCTTAAATTAATTTAAGTTCCTATTGATGTGTTTATTTTTAAATACTTATAATAAAGGAATTGTAGTGCAACTTTGTAAAGTCATTTACTGTAACTTACTACAATTTTGGCAGTGCCTATCCCTGAAATTTTTGAATTCATTAAACTTGAAGTTTTTGTCTATTTTCTCTGAGGAGTAAAAAATATCTGATTTCAAAGGTAGCACCCAGTTTGCTGATTGTGTGGATGTTTTTTTGGAAGCAAAATCAAGATTTCAAAGTGTCTACCATAGATACAATGTAATACGTTGTTGCTATGTACGTTGAGTACTCTGAAAAGTGATGAATAATTCTGGATCTCTGGACATCATGTTAATGTGGAGAAAGATTACGGTTAATCCATATGGTTTTATTGCCATTCCTACATCTAGCACAAAGATCATCAACACATGTCATGTGAGATCTATTGAACGATGCTGGCCACCACAGATGAGCCACGTTTACAGATTCAATGGGTGTGAAAATCAGAAGTACAATGAGACAATGGCATACATCATTTAATCATTTGAAATATTCCTTGTTCAAAGTCCAAAGTGGTCTAATGAAGCCAAAGAGTAAGGTGCCATCTGACAAAATCTAAGAATCAAAATAAAGTGAGACACAGAAAAAATACGATCCAGAAGAATGAAACTTAAATGATGCATGTGATTAAATGATTATAAATAAAATATATTTAGTCACACTTCTATTTAAATCTCTTGGCCCTGAAGTAGAATCCTATTTAAATAATCAATCAGGTGATTTAAATAAACCCTCAATAACCTCCAATACAATAGCATTAATAGAATAAATATGAATGTGATATTAATATGTAATATTATTTAATATGTGTGTATTTTATATGTCTGTAATATCTAGTGAAATACTAAGACCAAGAAAAATAATGCTAATTTAGATCAAATTAAAAAACCATACAAATAAGCAAATTAGTTATCTTCATTTCCCCAATAAAATTATTTCTATAGTTCAAATCCCCTACTAATTAATCTCAAGGAATTGTCAAATGTTTTGTACAGTATAATTGTGTTTCAAGGAATATTGTACCACAAATTGGAGTATGGTACTTTTTTAATTGGACAGAGTTGCCATGACAACAGACTTTGTGGTCACAGTTTGAACCATACTAATATAAACCTCTCATCACTTTTTAATGTTATTTTGAGGAAGATATAAACAACAGGAGATGAAATATAACCAGATATATCACCTGAATTACAGTTGTACTATCACACAAATGGCAGTATTTCTGTTGCAAAACAGTGCAGGTGTTAATATAAAATATATTATTGCGTGTAAAAATATCTGCTCTATTTTGCCCTAATGAAACACAGCCAGTTTGTACTATTTCTTTTGAATTTACCCTGGAATGTGCAGATATATCACCTAACTTACAGAAGAAATGTTAAAGCAGTATTGGAAAATCACAAAACATAATTGCTCATCTTCACTTCTTTTAAAAGAATCTTTTGCTTAATACTGATTGAAAGGAATTCTCAAAGGGTATGAAATTTCATCGAATATTTCAAAAGGTAACCATTTATATTCACTCTGAATATAGTTGAGATTTCCAGTGAGTGGTGGTGTCATTTTGTGAAAGCTTACTTTAGATGGCTGTTTATTGCATTGTCAATTAAATTTCTGCCCCTCAATCTCTAAATCTCATTACCTCATTTATGGAAAGAAATAAAATTCAAACAATTAGAGTTGGAAAGCAGATCAGATTATTGCTGCATCAGAGGAATATACTCCCCAAAACAACAATCATTCATACTTCTGAGATTCTCTTGAGTACATATTCAAGATTGGCCTTTTCAATTTTAATGACACACTTGGGAAAATTTAGTTTTTATGATAGCTTTATTCCTTTTTTTGGAAAAAAAGTTATGTAGACAGGTAGATATAAATATAAGGGTGTGTAGGGACACCTGGGTGGCTCAGTTGGTTAAGCATTTGACTTTGGCTCAGGTCATGATCTCGCACTCTGTGAATTCAAGCCTCTGGTCAGGCTCTGTGCTGACAGCTCAGAGCCTGAAGCCTGTTTCAGATCCTGTGTTGCCCTCTCTCTCTGCCTTCACCCCACTCGCACTCTGTCTCTGAAAAATGAATAAATATTAAAAAAAAAATTAAAATATATAAGGGTGTGTGTATATGTGTGTCTGTGTGTATGTTCCTACATAGAAGGAAAAGAGAGAATGTACATAATATGAGCCCCACTGGGCCTTTTTAAGCAGAAATAGCTACTGAAATACTTTATACTTGTAGGATATGATATATATTATCAAAGCATTCACTGGTAATTGGGAGATCTAACCCTCACGGTATATTAAAAAGTACTAGTATGTACTTACTAAACAAGAAAATTATGAGAAATTATCATCTAGGGATAAACTAAGTATAAGTATTATGAGCAAAGAGAAGAAAAAAGCATTGCAGAGAGAAGAATGGAAAATATATACAACCTAAACATAGTGTGAAAACCTTGAGTCTTCTAATAAGATAAATGAAGAGAGTTTGTGCCTTTCTATTCCAAAAGCTGTTTCAGGGAGAGTAAATCCTGATTGGGCAAATCTAGACAACCATGTCAAAACTATTTGCTGTGAAAGCAGTTACTAACCCAAAGTATTCAAAATAGACATACATAAAATGAAAACAAAACTCTAGCAAAGTTGTTTCTAGAGATATTTATATGACATTACATGGTCTATGGAACACTTCATATTTTCACTTCCAGTAATAACTGTTACTTCATGATTGGCATTTGTAAATATGACCTCAGAAGAGAAATTTCCCAAAATTGCTTTCACAGTTTACAAACTCCACTATCTCAACTATTGGCCAGAGGCTAACACCACATTGATCCATTGATTCATTTATTCTCTATTTAATAAATATATTTGGGGCATGGGCAGTGCATTCTACTCTAATGACAGGGATTAAAAAGATGTCTTCATGTTTGATGCAATCCCTGACTTCAAAGACTTCAAATATTTGGGAAAATAGGTAAACCCATAAAACTTGTTGGTGAAGTTCTATAACAATTAGTCTTTAGAACAAACGCAAAGGTTTCACTCTTATGTGGATCCTAAGAAACTTAACAGAAACCCATGGGGGAGGGGAAGGAAAAAAAAAGAGGTTAGAGTGGAAGAGAGCCAAAGCATAAGAGACTCTTAAAAACTGAGAACAAACTGAGGGTTGATGGGGGGGTGGGAGGGAGGGGGGGTGGGTGATGGATATTGAGGAGGGCACCTTTTGGGATGAGCACTGGGTGTTGTATGGAAACCAATTTGACAATAAACTTCATATATTGAAAAAAAAAAGAACAAACGCAAAGGTAAGAAAGACAACATACTTAGGAGTCAGGGAGGGGCGCCTGGGTTGCTCAGCTGGTTAAGCATCGGACTCCTGATTTCAGCTCAGGTCATGCTGTCACAGTTTCATGAGTTCAAACCCCACATCAGGCCCTGTGCTGACAGCACAGAGCCAACTTGAGATTCTCCCTCTCTTTCTGCCTCTCCCCCACTCACACTCTGTCTCTCTCAAAATCAATAAGTAAGCTTAAAAAAAAGAGTCAGGGAAAGGTTATTGTGATGAAAAGTCTTTTAGGCTAAGATCTGAACAAGGAAGAAAGAAAGGCGATACATCAATGGGAAAGAAGTTTAAATCTAGTAAGAGAGGTTATTCATTAATTGTATTTTCTCTACCATTGAGAGGACATGATAGAATTTTGAGAGGTCACATAACCAGAATTAACTTTGAAATTCAAGGTCACAGAGCTTTTTGATGTATTACATGATGAATTTTTCTGGCATTTACCTACCTGATACGTAAAAATGAAATTCAATACCATGCATTACATTAAATAATCTTCTAAACTCATTGGGTATATCTTTTCATATTCATTTCTATAGATTTTTTGTTTTTTGTTTTGTTTTTTGGTGATTTACTATGATTGTATCCTTTTCAGAAGCATTTAAGGGAATACAAATTTGCAAAGTCAATTGTAACTCTGTAACAGTGTGTATGTAGTAATACATCTCAAAACTGCAGTTTAACTACATTTTAACAAGGCTTACTTGTTAAAATAAGTGATAATTTCCACTGAACATTTTACAGAAGTATAATATATATGCGAGAAAGTAAAATATCATAAAATTACAGATTAATGCATTTAATTAACACACCCATGTAATTACCACCCAGATTAGGAAATAGAATATTCCCAGCAACGTGGAAGCCCTTCATAATTCCTTCTAGCTACTACACCCCTTTTTCTCTCCAAAGTAACCAAATAAATTGAGATGAGTTCCAGTTGCTCCACATTCTCACCAATACTTGATAGTGTCAATCTTTTTAATTCTAGCAATATGATAAGGATGTAATGCTATCCTATACTCATTTGTGTTTGTATTCTTATTGAGTTGTTTATCTTTTTGTGTTGATTTAGGGTTATTAAGTTTATATGTAAGGTACATATTAATATATTAGGGCTTAAATTTACCATCTCATAATTTCCTTTGTATTTGTCTTATCTACTCTATATCTCCTCTCCTTTCTCCTCTCCTCTCCTCTCCTTTCCGTTCTTTCTTCCTTTTGGTGAGGCAGGGGTTGGGGAGTTGGATAGCTCATATATCTTCTCTCCCTAGTCCTTGTCCCCTGATGTCTTATATTCTGTTTTGTATTCCTCAATATTATTCCTCTATGAAATTCATTCTGGATGTTTTCCAATAATTCTAAATTCCAATTTATTAACTCTCTCTTCAATCTTCTAGCTATTGAATACTGATTTTCAATTGCATTTTCATTTCCATACAATATGATCTTGGGTAAGTAAAGGTACCTTAAAAAGCACAAACAAAGCACAAACAAAATTCAGTATATGATAAATTGTATTATGGAAAAATAATCTCAGAGTCTATTTAGTTTCAGTTCAGTTAAGATTTTTAAAACACTAGAATTCTTCCACCTTATACTCAGATGTTTCTGAAGCCTACTAATTTTATTATATAGTTAAAAAATATAAACACCATTTATAGTGGACATTATAAATGTCTATTCAACAAATATTCATTCCTCATAATTTGACTAGAACCTATATTTTGTTTAAGCATGCATTATTCCAAAAAAAATGCACTCTTCCCTCTTGTAGCTGGAATTCAGGAAAGTTGACTGCATCCTGAAATACTGGGTGATGGGCCAAAATAGTCCAAACACGATCAACCCATAAACCATGCCACTACTGACTGGCTCAGGAATTCAGGATTAAACCAATAAATGCATGACATTTTCCTAATAACTGTTACCTAAACAAAATAATGAACATGCCATGAATTACTCAGAAAGAAGGAAGTAATTTGTACTTCAGGTGTACGTGAAAGATTTTCTTTTCTCTTTAGACGTGAAGAAGGAAGCACATAACCCCATCTACTACCATCTATTACCATACTTAGAAGACTGAACAAGGAAAAAAGAAGTTTAAAACAAAGAGAATGACAAACATGTGAAAATAGCAGGAAAAAAAAATCAAGTTATATTGTTCCAGTTCAGAAGCCTATCTCTGAGTTTTTCTGTTATAAAAGATAATATATTCCCTAATTGTTTCAGCTGCTTTGATATCAAGTTTTCAGTTATTGGCAGTGGAAAATATCTTAAGAGATACTCCATTCTAGCAACTACCAGAATATATGTCCATACTGAAATGTTGTATGTGCATTACGTTCTCTCTACTAATTCATTATATATATTTATAAGGCACGCATGTATGTATGTAGTTATTACGTATATTAGTTAATAACATCTTTATTACATATTATAAGTGTTTATAAAATATCAGTTTTTACAGAAACATATACTGCTTTATTCAAGAAGCATTTAATTCTCAAATCCAGTAACTGTAATGGCATTTATGAAATATCAAAAAAGGGATTTCTACTCCCTAAAACTTGTTAAACTCAATTTTAGCTTTCAGAATAAAAACTTAACTTTGAAAACAATCAATGTAGATTCATTGATCCAGCTAAGAGCTTAGTGTCTGCTTTATGTGGTTTCCTACCAGGTAGAGATAAATGAGATATATCTTCTCAAAGATCTCAAAGTCTAGTAAGGGATACAATCATGTAAACAAGTAATATTAAAACTGCATTACAAGTGTCATTACAAAACTAACAAGTACTGACAGATGAAGAAAGTTGTAAATTCTCTTTTGGATTTCAGGAAATTTTTTACAGAGGATGAGATTCTTCATTTGTTTTTTGAAGTGTCATTTTTGAGATGTATGTAGTGGTAGAAAATTTTAGACTAAATAAACATCGATAAAAGGACAGAGATTTAAAACAAAAAGGTATAATTAGAAGTCTAAACAGAAGAGATATTTTGATGGTAGAACTGAAAAGGTTTAGTGACACAATGAATTTATATTCTATTTCTTGAATCTACTAAGATACAAAAACTGATATCCATTTCCCCAATCTCAAACAAAAAACTAAAATATCAGTCAGTACTTACTATACCAAATTCTTGCTACTCCAAAATGCAATCCAAATCTGAATAAGAATTACAGGAAGAATAAATTAAAAGATTTTACAATGTTTTTCTTTTTTGATTTTAACAATACATCATTTCTCTTTGAAGCTAATTTCATCCCTTTACCTGGGACAAGTTCAAGGAACATGTGTTATTTTATCAACATCTAATTGCCAAATTAAGATTATAAAAATAAAGATTAAAGAAGAATTCCTATTCCAGAATTTAGTTTTCAGTTGCACTGCATTTATTCAATCTTGTCCATTCACCTTTGTGTATCCAGATACTGCCTCCCCAAGAGGTATGTGGTAATATGGCTTCCCAATACTACAATGGATTCATTCCTTTTACAATTTTTCTTACTTTTTTCCTCCTAACAAACTGTACCACCTTTCTTAAAGATCTCTCTACAAATTTTCCTTGCTCCATGAATAAAATTGGTGCTTTGAGAAGATGATTACTTCCTATGCTTTAGATTCACAAGCACTGTAATTGTAGTTATAGGTAATTTTATTTCAGTATCTTATATTACTATTAAATTATACTCATTTAAATGTGTTTGACGAAATATGCTTAGAAGTTCAAAACCCAACTCTGGAGGAATTTGTCCTGAAAGCTTGTTTTCAATTTAAAAAGCATTACTTACTTTAACGAAGTAAAATCAGTGTCATCGAAAATAAACAAGACCCTTCTAGAAAAAGTTAAGTTTGTAGAAAGGTAAAAAAGCAGATGAAGGGAAGAGGAGGGAAACGACTTGGAAGGTTTTCAAAAAGTCTTTGAAAAACCATTACATAAACTGAAATGTTATTACACATCATCATATGATAGAGGTGACTTGAATCAACTCTAAGAATCTGATCTTGGGAAAAGAAAATGAGGAAAAGGAGTAAAGTAATAAAGTTTTGGGTGTTTTGTTTGTTTCTATTTTGGATTGAAAAAGATTAGTTTAGTTACACGAGGAAAACAATTAGGAAGATATTGTTCAGCACATTTATACAATATTTTGTTTGAGACAAATGTCTACGCGCACAGGTGATGCACATTACTCCTAGTTACTTGGCATCAGGATGAGGCAAATGGACCAAACAAGGCTGAGGTCCCCTTGAAAGCAATCCTCCACCTGCCTACCCAGCTCAAGATTCCAGTCTCCTGCATTTCACAATCTTTGCTCCACATTTTTCCAAGATCTGAGGGGAGATTCAAAGGCTTCAATATTTCATGACAAAAATAGAAATTCTTTTTTTTTTTTTTACAAGGACAGAAATTCTATAGTAAGAATAGATAATTACAAAACATATAAAGAAAATAAATTTGTACTCCAAATCCTTCTATTAAAAAGCTCTAGGGGGGCACTTGGGTGGCTCAGTTGGTTGAATGTCTGACTTTGGCTCAGGTCAATCACATGGTTCGTGGGTTGGAGCCTCGCGTGGGGCTCTGTGCTGACAGCTCAAAACCTGGAGTCTGCTTTGGATTCTCTGTCTCCCTCTCTCTCTGCCCCTCTTCTGCTCTGGCTCACGCTCTCTCTCTCTCTCTCTCTCTCTCTCAAAAATAAATAAACATTTAAAAAAATTAAAAAAGAAAAGAAAAAAAAAAAGCTCTAGGGGCCCTGGGTGGCTCAGTTGGTTAAGTGCCAGACTTCAGCTCATGTCATCATCTCAGCACAGAGCCCACTTCAGATCCTGTCTCCCTCTCTGTCTGACCCTCCCCATCTCCCTCCCTCCATCCCTCCCTCTCTCTCTCTCTCTCTCTCTCTCTCTCTCTCTGTGTGTGTGTGTGTGTGTGTGTGTGTGTGTGTGTGTGTCAAAAATAAAGACCAGAAAAAGAAAAAGTTTTAAACTGCTGTCTAAATTAAGATGTTAAATCTGTTTCCTTCTACTCTTAAAGCCATTCAATGTAATTAAAAGTGTGGCTTAATTCTTAGGCTTGGTAAAAGAAATAAAATGGCAAAAGATAAAGGATTTATATTAAAATTTTATAAACTTGACTATGAATATCATGAGGCAGGAAATTGCATCTCTTGCTCACTTAGGTATCCCAAGAGAGGCTGGCACAAAGTGGGTGTGCTATAAATATTTGTTGAATAAATGGAACATTAATATTTTCTTTAGTAGACAAAATGTTATTTAAATAATTCTGGTCAATTCAAAGCAAATATTTCCAAATTAGTGGACTCTCAAATTTTTGTTTTGTTTTGCTTTAACGCACTTTAGAATACTAAGCTACAATGGTCACGAGGCCCTGACACAGGGCTGTGCTATGTCCATGCCTTATTTCAGCCCCTCAGCAACACTGTTAAGTATATATTTTAATGATTTTAGCCAGGCAGATATAAAGAACAGAGAGAAAAAGTTAACCTGCCCACAGTGAGACAACTAGAAATTTATGAAGTCATGATTTGAACCCGTCTCTCTGACTTCTAAACTCAGAGACTCAGTGTCTGTACTAGATTGGTAGGAATACCAGGTAAAATAATGACTGAATTAGAAGCCAACCTGGATAAATAGGCTTTCATTTTTAAAAAGACAAAACCATGGTGTGTAGCTGTCTCGTACTGCAGTGATCAGAGATCAAGTGAAAACACGGGATGAGTTTCTCTTTACTGTAGTTTTTATTTCCTCCTCTATAGAAGAATAATAGAATTATTAGGTAAAGTTTCCTCATCAACCCTTTGGAGATATTTAAACAATGTGTAGTGAAAGGTAAGACAGGACATTGGCACAGCTTAAAGAATTCCAATTTATCTGGTTATAGGGGAAGGAGAATTTTTCTCACTAAAAATCTTCAATGATAATCTATGCAGCAAGGAATACAGGAAGTATTTTATAATTCAGGGTGAGAAAGGATTTACTTTTTGGGGTTTTGCCTCTGGCCAAAGTCCTTCTTATAGTTGCAATAACTTCATCAGTCTGTGTGAAAGATGTACAGTTTTCCCTCTTTGCATTCAGAAGCTCTGCTTGTTCGCTTTTCTTCACTAGTTCACAGACAATAATGCTTGAAAATAAAAGGATAAGAAGTATTTCTTTTCTGGCATTTCTGAAATGAGTACCTAGGATAATACCTTTTTTTTTCTCAAACTCAGAATAAACCAAAATACAGAAATAAGCTGCCCCAAGAGGTAGCAGCATTTCAAAAGGCCTTTTAGGACTGAGTAACGTGTGGTTGATGAAATGAAAGTACACTTTCAATGCCACCATTTATTTCTAAAAAGGATTCAGTTAAGTGTCAACAAAAGTGAGACTGAATAACTTCATTTGAAATTATAACCACTGTTCCTTCACCAAAAAAGAAACTCACTGCCCAAAGGTGAGTGAGAAAATTTAGCTATTATAGGAAAGAAAATGTAACCATTGTTACCCAAAACTTGTTTGGCCAAGTTAAAGGAGTAATTCAAAGAAACAGAGCCCTTGTAGCTTGTGGAATTCAGTTCCTTTCACCAGGCTGTGTATTGCTGGCTGTCAGAGGAGAAGCAAAGTGATGAGCTGGCGGTTTCTGTGCAGGTTATACGAATTTAAAACCTGAGAATCTGAGTCACTGAGGGAAGAATCACTTTTCTCTTTGAACAAGTGGCTGTGCCTACCGTGTCAGTTCTCTCTCTCTTGGGCTCTCTCTCTCTCTTTTCCACTCACTGTCACCCACCCTCCTCCCTCTCTCATAGTGCTCTGGTCAGCAGTGCCCAGCCTTCCTCCCACCCAGTTTCCACACAGGAGTTTAGCATTTGCCAGGAAACAGTCTGGGAGTCTGGGACTCAAATAAGGTGCCAACAGTAGGAACAGTAGGAACCTGCAGGGTTCTAATTCTTCTATGAAGTGAGTAATTGCTTTTGATCTTACCAATTAGCTGTAAAGCAAAAATGGCCAACATATCATTCGTGCAAGGTGGGGCTCATTTTGTTTTAGTATCTTTTCCTGGAAATTGCCTTTTCTTTCTTCTGGAGTTGAGGTGAATGGCCACAACGCCACCTGATTAACACTGTTTTGACCACTTCTTTTATTTCTAAAGCTACAACTTGCATGCCAGCCACCTCGCACATGTTCCACTTCAAGGAAAGCAAACACAAATTATTTGGGGACCTGAAATTTACTCTCCATGAATGAAGCAGCTGGATATAAGAATTAGGGAGTGGGAAGCTCTTGGACAATGCATGTTCCATGAACAGATTGTCCAATACAACTTTATAAAACAGAGAAACATGCATGCTTTGCAGCTCACAAACTCTGCTTTATCTGTAAGTTTCAGCAGTAAATATGTCATTTGACCAATATTTCTTAATTCAAATTATTTAGAGAACAAACTAATTGGTCAATACTGCATTATGAGAAGGAAACCCTGGAGTCATGTGTCTATTCTTGCCCAGTCAATTAGCATAGAAGGATCATGGGCACATGCAATTTAAAATATTAACTAAATCACTTTATATTCATTGGCCAAGGGATATTTCTACCCACAGGGCTATGGGAGTCCCAAGCTCTCTAACAGTCGACCTCTGCAGTATGATGGTTTTTCCTACAGACTTAGAAATGGAAACATCTAAAACTGCAAGAGGCCTGAAGAATGGTGTAAATCAGTATTTCCTAAACAGATAGTCTATAAAACACTGTAGGATGCTGTAGGATGTTGGAGGGAAAGTGAGTTCTGGACTTGGGAACTTTCAATACTCAACAGATTTATTTAGTTCAGAATTTCTCCTTTAACATATTAACATATTCTGTGAAACGCTAAAAATAGTAATGGTTATTTCTATTTCTCAAAGTATTTTATTGTTTTTATTCTTTATTTTAAAAATGTATTATTATTTTTTTTTAATTTTAAAACCTTTCTGTCATCAACATTTTAGTACATCTGGAACTTGTGTTTGACACATACTAATCTAAATTATTTTATAGATGAAATAAAATGAAGCCTACTCTACTTTTTAATGAATATTCTTTAAACATCTACTCTATACCAAAATTTTACTAAAAAAATATAGTCCTGATTTGTTATCTGACTAGGTGGGATGAAAGCAGGGATTTTGTGGTGTTAGAGGTTGTACACTCGGGGCCTAACAAACAGCCTTGTGTCTTCAATCAAAGTTTTTTTGAGTGAATTTTAAGGGAATGAGGAAGTAGTTTTGAACCTTAGTTATGAATCAGTATCTCTCCTAGGTATATTTAAAAACAAACAAACAAAAAGCCAAAAAATCAAGCAAAAATACCTCATAAAGGTGGGCATACTCCAGAGGTATTAATCAGAATTTCTGGATTAATGGCCCCCAAATTTTTAGCAAACTCCATAGACAACTCTAATATCTAAGATTCAGAATCATTAATTTAAAAATTTGTTAGTGGCATAAGCAGTATGAAAACTGAAGATACTTGAGGTCTAATCTAATAAATTATCTGCTACACCAGGTCAATTAAGGGCAATATTAGGGTAGGATATATGTACTAAGAGTGTCAGAGAAACTGCCAAACTAGACATATTCATAGGTCAGGCAAGGAGTTGAGACTGGATACAACTTGAACACTCAAAGAAAAGACAGACAATTTAGGAAGAGTCATTAGCAGAAAATTGGGGGCAGGATGCTCAACCAATTATAAGACACAGCCAGAGAAACAAGGCAGAAATGAACAATACAGAGAATTAGATTTGACCCTAGGAAAAGATGGCAAAAAAGCCTAGTTGTTGGAAAAATCATATTATTACCAATGTTTACTGACCATGTAAAATATGCTAATTACATGTACATTACATGAAGTATCTCACTTAATTTTCACATCATTATTATAAAGTAGAAATTATTATAATTCCTGTTTTGCAAAGTAGAAAAACGGCTTGGAGAGGTTAAGGAACTCCGTAAGATTGTTGATCTAGTAAATGTACAGGCAGGATTCCATCCAGACCAGTCTGAAATTAGGGCACAAAGTCAAAAGGAAATCAGCAGCAAAAGGGGCCATGCATCCCATCTCACAGACTGAAAATATTGCTTGAATAATTTTTGTATTTCCCAAGTCTCATCTCTCAGTAGTCATGGAATGAACCTGTTGGTGGACTTCAAGGAGTGTTAGACGCAGATCTTGAAACTTGAAAAGAAAAGAAATTCAATGGAGTGATTAAATGAGAATTTTAAAAACCTGTAGTTGCTACAATCTGAAACAGAAAGAGCCTGTTGACAGAACACCAGGCCTCCTTGAAAGAGCTGCATTATTAGAGGGTCTGGATTATCTTTAGAGCTCAAGGGAGATTCAATATAGTCTTCAATTCCAATACTCACCAACTTTATATTTTCTTCGTTCAACCCTGGTTCAAGTTTTTTTCAAAAATTCTAAACACATTACTAAAATAATCCTTTCTAAAATCAAGGGATAAAAGCTTACATACAAAAATTGGTTATTTTCTTATCTGTCTAGATTATTTCCATGAATATTTATCACTAGCTTTAGAGCAATCCGATTCCTCCTGCCTAGCAGTTGTGCATACCAAATTTTGTTTTCACTGAAGAATAAAATCTATAGCATCTCTATTCCTAATCAAAGTTGCTCATTTCTAATATGCTGAGTAGACATATTCCCTTTAAAATAAAGTCCTTCATTGACAGGAAATGGAATATTTTTTCTTAATGACAATACACATACTGAATATGTTCTTTTGTTTCCACTTATACAGGTTATTTGATGCAGTTTTAACATCACAAATTTTATGTGCAAATCCTATACATTTTATACTGGCTTAATTTCATCCGCCAAAGTCCATTCCTTATTTTTATTCTCTCCCCCCCTGCCCTCTCCTTAAGTATGAGCTCAAACCCCTAGAGCAGCACATTGTATTGGGAGATACAAAAACTCCTGGTAGCAAAAATATACCAATTTGATGTGATAACAAAGTGCTTTAGGGAAGCATGTGGTATTAAAATCCCATCCAGCCTCATTGTTTATTTATGAGGATGGGGCAGTGATTTTGCAACAAGTTCTCAAAGGATATGGAGACCATTATTTTTTTTCTATAATATAATTTAGAGGTACAATTAAATAAAATATCTTAAAATATTGTAATCAAGTTTTTGACAAATTTTCTTAAATCTAGATGGGACTGTTTATTAACGATCTATTATTATGTAATTACCACAAACTTAAAAGATTAAAGCAATACACATTTATTATCTCAAAGTTTCTCTGAGTCAGGAGCCCAGGAATAGGTTAGTGGATTCTCTACCTAGGGTCTCACAAGGCTGTAATAAAAGTGCCTTCTGGGATCTGTTCTTATCAGAACTTTTTCAGTTCTGGCTGAAGAAGTTGCAGCTTCCAAGATCACTTAGATGACTGGCAGAATTTATTATCTTGTAGGTTAAGAGACTAGGCTTCTCGCTAGCTTTCACCTACAAGTTGCCCTCTATTCTTTGCCATGTGGTCCTGCCAATATGGCTGTTTACCTCTTTTAGGAAAAAGAGTTTGCTGAGTGAGTCAGCTAGCAAAAAATATTTTCCCAGAATTTTTAATATAATTTTTAACCCCAATGATTTCCTTAAATTTGGAATTTTCTTTGGAATAACAATAGCAGCAGCAATAAAATAAAATTAGTTTTCAAAACACATCAACAATCAAAGGATATTTCTAGCACTCTAAAATTTACAAATTTGAGAGACTTCTCTTTTAGTCATTAATTTATTATATTAAAAACTACAGGTTACATTCATAATCTGGATGCCAAAAATAAGTACTTTAGAATGTTAAAGGGATCATTGTTAACATACAAAGAAATGTTTCAAAGAATAAGTCAAGGAAAAAGAAGTTTAAGAATTTCACCAGGCAATACCCTTTTGAAAAGAAAAGCCAGCACCAGGGAGAATCAAAGATTTTTTTCCACATCAAAAGAGACCAAACAAGGTGTCTTCCTTTTATTAAACTATGTGATAATATGTAACACAAGGTTCATAATTTTGTCAACTACTGACCTTTTTTCTTCTAACACCAAGCTTACAAATGCTTTAAAGAATACTTTTACCCTTAAAGGTGAATCCAATTGATTATTACTATTTCAAAGGAACTGCTTCAAGCAATCCTTTAGGTTCACAACTTTAAAGGAGTGTATGATCTTTGACTATTTTCCTGATTTGAGTATCATGTTCAGTATATAATTTTATCCACGCTTTAGAATTTTTTCTCATTTTATGATAACTAAGTAGAAAAAAATGATAGACATTTCTTGTCACCCCCCCCCCACACCAAATTTAGAATTTCCTATCCTCTCATCAGACTCATCCTTTAAAATCTTTTCCATTTCATCCTCCCACACACCTGGGTGGGAACCACCATTTCATGGACCAGAAATCAAGGCTCCCAGTGCCTAAGCAGCTTGCCTAGGACACTCAGTTAAGAAGCAGAGAAACAGGGCTTGAATCTGGGTCTGCAGGACTCTGAGAACAGCAAGGCTCTTGGCTGCTGGTCTCCTTTGGCCCGTTCACACCTGCAAGCAGTAGGAGGTGTGTGGAAGCAAGAAGGGGGCAGGCAGAGAGCCACAGAGTGCTAACAACAAGCAGGAGCAGGTGCCAGTTCAACATCTCTCTGAGAAAGGGAGCTCACAAGGAGTCCAGGGAGTACACGGATCAAAGTTTTGTATTTTTGTGGTTCCAATGTGAGCTAGAGAACAATAGCACTAGCCTTTTCTATTTACAGCAAGGGATGCTGGTGTTCCATTTACTTCATTTTCATAAAGTTTCCTCTGAACATAAATGTACTTGCTGTCCATCAGCAGTGGAATGGACAAATCATGGGACTTTCATAGGATGGAGTTCTCTACAGTGATGAGAACAAGCAGTCCACCACGGAGATGCATCTCACAAATGTGATTAATGGAAGAAGTCAGAGACAAGAGGGCATGCCGTATTTGTCCACTGATGTGAAGAACAGACACATTCACTTGTGATGTTAGGAATCAAGACAGCCTTGGGGGTGCATTGGGCTAAGGGAGGGACCTGGCTGGGGGCATAAGGGAGCTTCAGGGGAGCTGGGAATGTATTCTTTCAATAGATAATATGGTGGCATGATTGTATTCAGTTTGTGAAACTTCATCAGTTCCCTCATTTATGATTTGTGTACTTTTCTATATTTACATTACTTTCAATAAAAAAGTTGTTAGAAATTGAAAAAAAAATAAAACAAAATACTTTCCACTTCCTTTCTAGTTCTAAAACCTTAGCCTCTCTGATGGGGTGTCTGGGTGGCTCAGTTGGTTAGGCGTCCGACTTCGGCTCAGGTAATGATCTCACAGTTTGTGGGTTCAAGCCCTTGTGCTGACAGCTCAGAGCCTGGAGCCTGCTTTGGATTCTGTGTCTCCTTTTCTCTCTGCTCCTCCCCCACTCATGCCTTCTCTCTCTGTCTCTCAAAAATAAAATGAAATATTAAAAAATATTTTAAAAAAACCTTACCCTCTCTGAAACAATATATTTTTAAATTAAGCTCTCTCTCTTTTGAATATGTAAACAGAGTTTGTGTGTGCTGCTTTTATTACACAGATTTACATTGTGTTGGAAAAAGGAGTAATATTACATATTCCAAAACACCCAATACAGATTAGTAACACCTAGAGCTGGACAGAGCTTGGAAGTGTTAGAGAGGTCAAGGTGTGGAGGAGACAGGTAGGAAGAAGTGAGGATGACACTTTTATCCCAGTTCTTAGATTGCAGTGAAATCTTCAATTATTAAATCATGCAGTTTTGTCCAGGACAGAAAAGCAAGGGAAATGCTCTGAGACTATCAGTAGAGCTATTTATGAATGATTGGGATATTGTCCTCATGATTATAACTAAAGTAGGAATTATCATTATCATCATTCTCTTTTAATTTAGATTCAGTTGAGATTTATTAATCATTGTGAGAATTATTTTAGCTACTGTCTAGTTTTCTCTATATCTAACATGTATCTGCACAAGTTATTTTACTATATACAACCTATTCAAGCTTATTCATAGTTAGGCATCTATACAATGCTAAGCGATTACTTGGCCATTTGGTTAAGTTAATGTTTTAGCTACTAGAACAACAAAGGCTATGAGCTTCATTAGCTTACTTATTTAGGAGAGCTGTTCTCAAACTTTTTGGTTTCAAAATCTATTATTATGTAGAAAGAATAAAAAGCTATTTGTTTCAATGTGGGTCATCACTTTCGATATTTACCAAATTAGAAATTAAGGGAGAATTTTGAATTTATTTATATATTTACTTATTTTATGCAACACTAATAAACTTTATGTAGTACATAAATAACATATTTGGAACATTCAGTGAGAAGAATATTATCATTTTACATTTTCCAAACATCTTTAATACCTGGTTTAATAGAAGGTACGTGAATTCTTTTATCTGTTTTTGCATTCAAACTAATGCAATATCAAACATCATGTAGTCTCTGAAAGACTCCACTGAATGTTCATGAGAGAATGCTAGTAAAAAAGGCAAAGGACATGTTAGTGTTATCACAACCTCAAAGGCCTCTTAAAAGGCTCTTAGGGTCCACCAGGGATTTCTATTTCACATTTTGAAAATTTTTGTTCTAGGATGACAAAGACAAAACACAACCTTTCCTGAGAGGTGGAATAGGTATGACATTACTTAAGCACCTCAACAAAATGAGTAGACATACCCACAACACACGCACACACAACATTGCAGATTAAGCACCAACCTCCCTCTTCATATCATTTATTATTAATTAATGCAAAAGTATGGAAAGAAAAAAATAGTTTGCAATGTTATCTTATGAAAAATACAAAAACATTTTTGTAAGATTTTTGAAGGACAGAGGTTAATCTACGCTATCTTGTCTTTAAATTTAATAAGTTCCTTTATTAAATAAAAACAACGTGTTGCTACTAAGAAATAGGTAATTTGATTTTTCATACGAGAGAGTGGAAGATAATAAATTGCAGAAACATTAAAAAGTTACATTATGAAACATCTTCAGAATAGTTGAAAAGTAGTTCTTTGTGGGTCCATTTTGAAGTGATATAACTATTTCACTTAAATTTCATACTAATCTAGTTTTTTTCTAATTTAAGAAGTAATTTAGGGAATAGGAACATTGACTTTAGTCAAAGTCATCCCATTTCCATTTGTCAGATACCCTTTGGCTAGAGCAACAAAAATTAACAGAAGGTGCTAGTATTTAAGAAAGAAACATACAAGAAGCTATGACAAAGGTTTCTGGCTTTTTAAAACATAAATACAATTTTTTGTTGTTGGTCATATATGAAAGATGCAATCCTTAACAAACTGGTGTGCAAATGCTATTTAATTGAGTCTCATTTTACTTCATGAAATCTATACTTCAGGGGTGCCTGGGTGGCTCAGTCGGTTAAGAGCTGGACTCTTGGTTTGGGCTCAGGTCATGATCTCACAGTTCATGAGATCAAGCCCCATGTGGGGCTCTGCACTGGCAACACAGAGTCTGCTTGGGATTCTCTCTCTTCCTCTCTCTGTCCCTCCTGCATGCACATGTGCGCACTCTCTCTCTCTCTCTCTCTCTCTCTCAAATAAACAGTAAAAAAAAAAAGAAATCTAGAGTTCAATAACAGAAAAAGATGTGATAGGCAAACAAACTGAAAAGGAGGAGTTAAAATATTTACTAAATTAGCCTTAATATTCCAGAACATCAAAGGCTAAATTATGATTATGAAGCCATAAGAGTATCAACTCTCAAAAACTATTTTTTGCATAAATATTGATTAATCTCACTTTATAGACAGGTTCCTCATTTCTTATTCTCCAGAAAGTATCTTTATAACCTTTTATTATAGTATTAATTAATTATCATTGTTTATTTATGTGTCTGGAAGTTCTAACAGAGCAGGGACTATTTTTATTCATCTCCATAATACAATAATCTAGAAGAATGATTGATGTGGAATTGATTATCATAACTATTTTATAAATAACTGAGTAAACACATTCCCATTTTGTTGAAGAGGAAGTACTTTTCCTAAATTCACCTAGCAAGTAATGAAATAACATTTTCAACCCCTGTAACAGAATCCTTTGCTGTCATGTGTCAGACTCTACCAACAACCAGATATTTTTTTTTGGAAAAGTAACTCTCCCTTTGGCTATTTATTTTTCATGTATAAAACTAAGTGATAGATGGCCAACAGACACATGAGGAGATGCTTGTCACTAATCATTAGGGAAATGCAAACAAAAACCACAATGAGGTAACATCGCACACCAATCAGAATGACTGGTATCAAAAAGACAATAACAAGTGTTGGCAAGGATGTCTGGAGAAAGGGGAACCCCTATGCCCTGCTGGTGGAAATGTAAATTGGTGCAGCCACCATGGAAAACAGTGTGGATGGTCCTCAGATTTAAAACCAGAAACACCATAGAATCCAGTAATTCCACTTCTGGGTATTAATCTGAAGAAAACGAAAACACTAATTTGACAAGATATATACCATTTACAATGGTTAAGATATGGAAGCAACCTAAGTGTTCATTGACAGATGAATCAATAAAGAAGATGGGGTATGTGTACACAATAAAATATTAGTCTATATAAAAGAATGAAATTTTGCCATTTGTGACATTATAGATGGACCTAAAGGGTATTATGCTAAGTGAAATAAGTCTGACAGAGAAAGACAAATACCGTATCATTTCACTTATATGCAGAATTCAAAAAACAAAGCTTAAACAGAAACAGATTCGTAAATATAGGGAACAAACTGGTGGTCATCAAAGGGAAGAAGAACGGGGTAAAAGGTGAAATAGGTGAAGGGGATTAAGAGGTACAAATTTCCAGTTATAAAATAAGTAAGTCACAGGGAAGAAAAGTACAGCATAGGAAATACAGTCAATATTATTGTAGTAGTCTTGTATGGTAACTACACTTACCATGGTGAGCATTTCATAATGTATGTCAAATCACTATGCTGTACACCTAAAACTAATATAATAAGTCAACTGTACTTCAATTTAAAAAAATAAAAAACTATTAAAAATAACAGTCAGTGGTAAACCATCTGGTTTCTAAGTTCTCTTCTAGTTCTAACATTTTGGTTTTAATATTTATCCCGTTCTCAGTTGGATGTATAGTACTGTATTTGTTACAATAGGTCATGGAAAGTGGTGATTTTGCCATGTAGGATTTTCATCAAATTAATAATATATACCATTATGGAAAAAAAAGATAAAAATACAAAATATCTGACTACAAATGGGTAGTTATTTAAGAGATAATTAGTATCATAACATCCCAATTTATTCAATGGCTTCATTACTGTCACTTGCTGGTGATCAATTTTCAGGTAATATAAAAGCTAAAATACTTAAAATTTTATATTAACCAACAATATCATTCAGTGACATATTTCTCTCCTTTCCTGTCACATGCTGCTTTGGGTTGTCTTCTATATACTCTGAAGCTTCTATATACCAAGACAATTATCTTACTAAACATTTCTTCTGTGTCTAGAGCATTAAAATATTTCCACATTTTCAAAAAATCAATTCAATAAGTAGTTTCTTACTATTTAAAATGTTCACTATTCAATAAGAAAAAGGATAGCTATTCATAAAATAAAATGGAGAAATCGCTAATAACAAAGGCAGTCATGTGGTCTGGCATTCATTCCTTTTAAAAGCAATGCTTGGCGCTTCATGTAAGAGAAGATCAGTTCTGCTTGGAAAAAAACACATAAAATACCCAAATCCATGGAATTTCCATTACTTCAGAGACTTTTTCTTAGAGTTCTTATTATTTCAGGAAAGTATCTTTAAAGAGCAGTACAGATTAGTGCTTAAGAACTTGAGTATAGAGGCTGCCTGGGTGGCTCAGTTCATGATCTCACAGTTTGTGAGTTCGAGCCCCACGTCAGGCTTTGTGCTGACAGTTTGGAGCCTGGAGCCTGCTTCAGATTCTGTGTCTCCCTCTGTCTCTGCCCTTCCCCCCGCTTATTCACGCTCTCTCTCTCTCTCTCTCTCTCAAAAATAAATAAACATTATTTGTTTAATGAGGCTTAATAATAGTGCCTACTTCACAGTCCTGTTGCAAAAATTAATGTTCATAATAGTAAAGGGTTTATAAAAGTTCTAGGCATACACTTGGCACACTTTGTGTGCCTGATTCATAAGCAAAACTTATTATGCTTTCTATATATACATGGGTATACCACAAAAAAATTCAACCTATAACAGAAACCAAAGAGATTATGTGAAGTAGAGAGTATGATGGGCAAGTGGCTAAACCAATGGGGGATGATGAAAGCTACACAGGCAAAAACAATGAGGCAAAAAAAGAAAGATGGGGAAAATGAACCATTTTTGTACCCCATATTCAATTAATGTCCAAAACATAAGCAAATCATCTGACGTTCCATAATATGCAAGAGCAGCACTGGATGTTTGCAACTTATTTTCAAGCATAAAGTTTTAAACTTCTCCAAGAAGATCTAAAGGATTCTTTTTGAAAAGGTAAATAAATGTTCCAAGTAAAATATCAAAAAAAAAAAAATGTTAAAAAGCCTTCCTATCAAAGTAACACTTTGTGCTACATTTTCTACCAGGGAAAGAAAATAAAGAAGCATCTTCACGTTTGGGACAGTAAGAAATTTAGGTTTGTCTTGAGATAGGATAATTTTATAACAAAGTTTAAAATGGCAAGCTCAGAAAATTTGCCACCTACTATAATTACTTTTAGAAGAACAAACCAAAAGAACATTTTGATAAACACAATTCCATGCAAAAGACCATAAACATAGACACAGTATTTAAAAAGAAAATGGAGTAATATCGAACAAAGAAGAATAATCACAGGTTCTATAAGCAAGTTTGGTAGAAAATGGATCAAAGATGGTGAAGATAAGTCCTGGGAAGTCTGAGAAAAAGAAAGTTTTCAGATTCTGGAAGAAAAAGAAAAGGAAGCAGGGTTAAAAGGACATTAAGATATCCAACCTTACCAGGTGTAGCAGGGAGAAGTTGGGAGAAGAATATATATATATATATATATATATATATATATATATATATATATATATACACACACATACACACATTTATATATACAATTATATACACACACATTTATATATACACTTATACACACACACACACACACACACACACATATATATACACATACACACACATAAATCACAGAGATGAGATATATATGTGTAATTAGAGAGACATCATAAATGACAAGATATGTCTGGGATATAAGTTCACACTAATTTTTAGACATAGGCTTTAATTATTGTTAAAAAATAACAGTACACTAGCAAAGATTAAACATAAGATCTTAAAACTGAAAGAAATTAAGTATTGCCAAATACAATCTTATCATTTTAGAGAGTAGGGAAATAAAGCTCATAAAAATGTGACAACTTGCTTAAAGTCACAGAACTGGTTAGTAGAGAATCAGAGCTTGGATCCAATCATTTGATTTACTGGGTCAGCACTCTATACAACAAACCTGTCCAACTTCTCAAGGCACAGGGCTTATTTTTTTTTCCTCACTCAATTACCCTAAATAATGTTATTCTCAATAATCTGGAGAAATTAACAGATTCAAATTAACACATTCACTGTGAATGTGCATCAAACAAACAAAAAATCCTCTGTAGTACATATGTAATGCATTAAAGTAAGTGTACAAAAAAGTAATCGTATTTTGTCCTTAGTATATATGTAATGTGCTAAAAAGTAAATACATTGCAGCTGAAAATAACTGTAACCCTCTCAATTTATTGTGCACTCATTCACATGTATTTATTGAGCACTAATACATGCCAACCACAGGGCAGGAGCCCAAGAGGATAGTAATCAATACAGACCTTTTCCTTACCAAGGCTGTGCTGGTAAATGATTAACGATAAACTATGCGGAGAAAACAAAGTCCTGCTTTGTAGCACTTGCCAATTTCCATCGTATACATACTCCACCATGGCTCCATGTGCAATAACACACCACTTGTGGTGCTTCCAGAATAACTACTGGACTTTACAAACCAGTATGTGATGACTCTACCATAACAATGGAATTTCAGTCTTCTGTTGGTAGAGGCAGATAATTAACAAGAAAACTAGAAACTCCACAGGATATTACATATTCTAGTAAAAGTACAGTGAAGGAAAGAGACAAGGTGATGGCTCACTGGGAGAGGATTACTTAAGGTAGAGTGGACAATGGCTTTCTGAGGTGGTGACATACAAATGAAGGGGTGAATACGAGCTGGAGGAAGAACGTTCCATGTACAAGGGAAGAAACATAGGGGAAGGCAATCAGGAAAATTACATTCTGGGAAGCAACCAAACTTTAGTTAGGTGCTTACTAATTACATACAGAATCTAGTAGATGGTAAAAACATTTTTTTACTTTTCTTGCTCATTCACTTTTTAATTCGAAGCTCACTGAGGGTTTCTCCCCTCTTCTCTTTTCCTAACAACATCACTTTCCTTTTTCTACTTTTCTGCCCTCCTTCTGGGTTTCCAAAGAAGTAGCACAATGTTCCTAAAGTTCTGAGTGCCTTCCAGACTCCTTTCAATGAGACATAACCCAACAGTATGTTATAGGAGAAGGCTTTAAGTCTTTCAGACGAACTAGAATGAAATGTCTACAAGTCAAGCCATCTTTTGTAACACTGACAACTTCATAGCACAATGACCATGGATTAACCACATATACAATTTATATTTGACTTTTTTTTTCATCAAAGACTTTTTTCCTTCCAGGCAGTCAATAGTCAAGGAAGGAAAAGAAGAGGAATAAAAAATAAAATTCTTTCTTGCCACATAGATCTTTTAATTATTTCAAAATTTCACCTTATATAAATGAATAAGAACTCTATAATCTGTAGGCCATCTTCTATTTTCTTGTATATGGATTGACATCAGGAGTAACTGAGAACATATTGATAAAAAAGCAATAGATTTTATAGTACTGCATGTTTCAAAATCTTTTAAGGATGACTTGGTTAATATATTCATTAGAAATGTACACATTGGTAGTAAAACCTCATATCCTCACACTCCTAGGCCTTTCATCTGCACCCAAAGCTTTGACATATATCCTTTTGAATTTGGAAAATATCCTAAGAGTTCTAACTGAGTGAAATGCCAGGAACACCAGATTCCTTTGCTGCTAATAGAAATAATACAACACAGATCTTCTGATTGCTGTAAGTCTCTGAGAGTTTCTACAGCAAATAAAGCCAAGATAGTAGTGAAACTATTTCAAGGCAAACTAGAAGAATGAAAGATTTTTTTTTATTACAGAGTTACATGCTTTTTTAAAAAAAGGATCCTAACCAAATGATCCAAATTTTTATTAAAATTATTTCTATGGCTTTTGCCAGAGACATCCAGTTCAAGCCCTGTTCATTTCTACATCTGAATGAACAAATATGAAGAATTATTTCATCAGGGGTGCTTGAGTGGCTCAGTCAGCTAAGCATCTCACTCTAGATTTCGGCTCAGGTCATGATCTCAGGGTTCGTGGGTTTAGTGGGTTTAAGCCCGGAATCAGGGTTTGCGCTGACAGCATGGAGCCTGCTTGGGATTCTCTGTCTGCCCTCCCCTACACTCTCATGCGCATCCTCTTTCTGTCTCTCTCAAAAATAAATATTTTTTAAAAAGCTTATTAAGAATCATTTCATCAATTTGGTACTGAAAAAGATGTTATAAGCAAGACTTTGGTTTTTAAGAATAAGATTCTTAAAGTTACACTCTGAGGGAGAAAAAAATCACTTTGGTGTGCCCTGAAAATTAGGGGAAAGTGTCCCCATGCTTCTAGAAAAAGATTGTCAGTCATTAAAGCAGATCTGGCAGATCAGGTTTTAATCCTATTTAATCAATCAATGTCAGTTCTATAACCCAGAACTGGTGTATTTAACCCATATAATCAATCAAGGACACCTAGCTTTAGTGAACATGCCTCTGTAAGCCCACAATCAGTATTGGCCTCATGCTTTGAAGGTCAGCCAATAGGTGGCAGATTCACTCCAATGAACACTCTCAAGGCTGTGTTAACCTACTCTCTCTGTTGTAAACAATACAACTTTAAAAGAATGCTTCCTTTAAAACCCATGTAAAATAAGTTACTTTCTTCAGAGACTAAGTCTGACCAACATGGTTCTTTATTACTTAAGTAAGTAATAATTTCTGCTGCTTTTCAGATACTGTGTGGTTGTCTCATCTTTCTACAGGGTTGGCTGAGAGTCATTTTTTGTTATTCTATTGAAATTCAAATATATTAAAATTTTATGAGAATATAATGGAGAGACACAATCCATAATATAGAATTATTAGCACTCTATGCATTTCAAAAATTCTTCAAATTTGGAGAGGTAATATGGTACAGTGAGGTCTGGCTCAGTACTTGGTAATCAAATACAGTATTTCTACAACAAAACAATGGTATAAAGATGATTAATAGCCCCTCATCAATTCAGATATTCAGATACAATTTTGCTGCCAAAGAAGTTCACATCAGATCAAGTTCTGTCACCAAATAAGTAAGAAAAAATCTTTTGGTTTTAATAGTTTTCTCACGGAATTTTTCAACTATGAAATCACAGATAATGGATTATGGGGTTTTATATACCTACTAACATAGGAATATGGGAATTATTAAAACAAAACTATTCTCTGGATGTCCTCACATTTATTAAAATACAATATAAGTAAAACAATAATTTAAAATATATTTAATAAGTCTTAAAAACAAATTCATGAGAATGATAGAAGTGCTCCAAGCAAGACCATGGGTGTCAAAGGTGTCAGGGTGAGCTTCCCAGGGATGCTGAACTGAGTCCAAAGGAATATGTAGAAGTTGAACAATTGAATGCAAAAGGGAAGAATATTCCAGGCAAATTAAAGAGAATATGCTAAGACAAAGGGGACAGATAATTTGGCTGCCTTGGGCAATTCATGTAATTCTGTTAAGTGGATGAGTAAAGGAGTAGCAGGAAAGAGTCTGGAAAAATAAACAAAGACCCAGTGTAGGAAAATCTTTATATCCCATGCATTTGGAAAAATAGGATATGAACTAGACAATATTGTTAAAAAAATACTAATGCTATATTGGTAGATTGTAACCCAAAGTACAACATAAATATCCATGAATCTATACTGATATAAACAAATATCTGAATTTTTTTAAATGAGAGAGAATAAACAATCTACTGTCCAGAAGAATTCCAAATAATTTATGTGATACTGCCCCCTGAAGGAAGTAGAAAATTAGTCCTCACCCCTTAAGTGTCAGCTGTACACAGTGAGTTTTTCCAAAGAGTACAGCATAGGGAGAGGAAGAAAAAGAAGTTTAGAGTGGAGAAACCTGATAAACACTACTTCATCTAGGTGATCAAGGTTAGCATCAACATTGAAGTCATGTTGATAGCAGGTAACCCTGCTATGTTACGAGGAGAAGGGCACTTTACTTCTGTGGACTTCCTCCCCAAACATATAACCCCAGTCTAATTTTGAGAAAAACATCAGCAGATCCCAACTGAGGTGCATTCTACAAAATTTCTGACCAGTACTCCTCAAAACTCTCAAAGTCATAAAAATAAGCAATGACTGAGAAACTGTTAGAGCCAAGAGGAGCCTAAGGCACAATAACTGAATATAATATAGTATCCTGAGTAAGAAGATCCTTGAGAGAAAATGGACATTTTGTAATGACGTAAGATGTTACCGACAGGGGAAACTGGGCGTGGAGTATTTGGGAACTCTTTGTATCAATCATCTTTACTACTTTTCATTACCTATTGTATCATGGAATTTTCTCAGTCCTTTTCAGTATTTCATATAAAAAGACATACCTCAAAACCCGGTTGCCCAAGATTTGGAAATATTCTGCCCTTGAACTTTCCCTTTGGAGATGGTACCAGGGTTCTGTCAATATAGGATCCTCCCTCTCTACAGTAAGCCATAAATTTGTTTTTGCTTGGGCTGTGGGTTTTATAGTGATTTCTTCAGCAAGTCTGTAATCAACATTATGGAAAACTCATGTAAGTAACACCTTTGACCTATAACTCTTTTGGTGTAGGAGGATCTAATATATTTTGGTTAAATGGGATTATATATCCCCATCCGATACTCTCCCCTATTCTGATTAGTAATATAGGTGTCATCAGAGTTTTTAATTACACACACCAGTCAGGGTTCTTCCCTGAACTTTAATGTAAAACCTCACTCTTTATTGCTCCCAGGCCACTATACCCATGAAATTATGCAAATGAAAAGAAAAAAAAAAAAACAAGGGTTTTATGGATTATATTCCTACTATGAAAGACAATCATGACAGTTAAATTATAGTGGCCATTAACTACTCTATTATTTTATTCTTAAAAAATGATATAGTATATTTGTGAGGGAATACACAAATATCAAAGAGCAAGGAAACAGAAGGCAAAAAGAAGACACTTTAAATTACTATTCTTCTAAAAGTGAAAATGAGAAAATCATAACTAATTATTAAGTCAAATCATGTTAAATCAGCACTGGATTGTAGTAACTGCCTAGTAATTTGATAGCCTAGCAAAGCAGCCATTACCTAATGATGACAGCTATTTACCCAGATGGGAAGTCACAGGAAATTGGAACTACTGCCACACCACACAGCATTAATCAGAATAGCCATCAGTAATGGCCCTTCAGAGCACCAAATCAGTCATGATTAGTAGAGGTGGTTCAAGTTCAAAGAGTTGAGAAGTTAGACAGCATGCCTCTTGGTCCCAGAACCAGGACTCTTCTGTTCACCAACCTGTTTGCCTCAGTTTTATGAGCTGGTTAGAACACAAAGCGCTATATGAGCTGGGTGCCTTGTCCTAACTCAGCCACCTTAAGCCACAGTAGAAAATTCTAAAATGGCTATTTTTTTAACTCAGCTAATCCAAAATTCCTGTTTCAAAATATAAAACACACCACTCCTTGCTGTTATCTCACCCTTTATTCCAGCCCTAACACCCAACTTATCCCAGAACCACAAGCCTTTTCTGATTCTTACTCTATCCTCAAACATTGTATCAACTATGAATATAGCGCATTTCTTATTTCATCTCTGCATTTCTTGAGTTTCAGAGACTGAGAAATAAAGTGTTACACATATGAAAATATTGTAGGAATAAAATTTTTAAAGTGTAAAAATTGATTTTCAAGTTCATGTGAAAATGTTCCTGAATGCAAACGTTCTAGACATCAAAATAGTTAAACAAAGTGACTCATCAAGAAGTGATGTGCCCATTAGTATAGTGAGCCATTGTTTATAAAGGATCAAGTGAAATATAGAATAGTGTAATACATAACACAGAATATAGCTTCAGCTCTTGGTACTTCCGAACAATTTCAGTCTATGAAAAATGGCACATTTTTTTAATTAGAAAGGGTATGAGTAGGCTTCTAAAAGGGTTGCTATGACTACAGAAGTGATCCAGTTGTCTGGTGGCATAGGTAAATATGGTAAATTAGTATTCATAATCTTTTACCCAGAAGACTGGGACTACTCACTGAGAGAAATGGGAAAAGGTGTAAAACAGGACAGTTAGAATTGACTCACTGATTCTTTTCAATGAGAGGAAATCTCAGCAGCTAGAGTAATTTTTGAAGATTCAAGTAAGAGGAAACAACAATACTCCAATGTTTAGAAGAGTTGATTGTAAGTAACAAACATTCCATAGCTACTAATAGTCTAGATACAAGTAAGGAAGCAAAGGGCCAAAAGAATTTCAAGCGTATTAGTCCAAAGAAATCAAGAAAGCTGTAAACATTATTTCACTGTATTTTTCTCCAGAAAACTATAATTTTTTACAAACACGATTTATACTCAATACAGAAACATTGGGGCATTAAAATATGAAAAAAGGTATATAAAATTTCTCATAATCTAATTACGAGAAATAAATATTTTGGTACATCCTTTAGTATCATGTACTAGACATAATTACTATTCATTTACAAATCAAAAATAAGACTTTCATTTCAGGCATAGAGAGTGTTAGTAACTAAGAGACTCTCACTGTAGAACAACTAAACAATAAATACAACAAAACTCATGTACTGACTATAGTTGGTCATCTTGGTTTTTTCCAGCTTTACTGAGATATATCTGACAATTTAAAATCAGATATATTTAAGGTATACAACTGATGACTTAATATACATAAACAATGACAAATTGTCAGCAAAATTAAGGTATTTAATATATCCATCACTTCACATAGTTTTATTTTATTTTATTTTTTTAGTTTTTTATGTTTATTTTTTGACACAGAGAGAGAGAGAGAGAGAGAGAGAGAGAGAGAGAGTATTGAGTGGGGGAGGGGCAGAGAGAGGGAGACACAGAATCTTAAGTAGGCTCCAGGCGCTGAGTTGTCAGCACAGAGCCGATGCAGGGCTCGAACTCATCAACGGTAAAATCATGACCTTAGCGAAAGTCGGACACTTAACCAACTGAGCCACCCAAGCGCCCCTATTTTATTTTTATTTTATTTTTTAGTGAGGACACTTAAGATCTACTATCCTCTTAGCAAGTCTCAACTAAACAGTACAATATTGTTTACTATAAATTGTTGTACATTATATCTCCAAACCTTATTAATCTTGCATAAGATGATGCAACATCACTCCATTTCCACTTACCCTTAGCCCCTAACCACCATTCTACCTATGCTTCTATGAGTTTGACTATTTTTAGATTCCACAAATCAGTGCAGTCACTCAGTATTTGTCTTCCTGCTTCTGCCTTATTTCACTTAGAATAATGTCTTCCAGTTTCATCCATGTTATCACAAATGGCAGATTTTTTCTTTGTTTTTAAGGCTGAATAATATTCTATTGTGTGTATAAATGTGCATATAGATATTTTTTCCTTTATTCAACCATCAAAGGACATGGGTTGTTTACACATATTGGCTATTGTGAATAATGCTGCAATTAATTAATAATGCTGTTAATACTGAATTCAAGGATTTAATTTCCTTGAACACACCACCAGAAGTGGTATTTCTGGGTCATAATATAGTTCTATTTTTATTTTTTTAGGGACTTCTATACTGTCTTCCATAATGTCTGTACCAATTTCCATTTCCTTGATAATTAGTGAAGATGAACACTTTTCCATCCAGCTATTGGCCATTTATATATCTTCTTTTGAGAAGTGTTTATTCAGATCCTGGAATTTTTTTTTTTTTAAGTGTCAAGTTAGTTAACAAACAGTGTAGTCTTGGCTTTAAGAGTAGAACCCAGTGATCCATTTCTTACATATGACACCCAGTGCTCATCCCCAAAAGTGTCCTCCTTAATGCCTGCTACCCATTTAACCCACTCCCCACCCTCCTTTGCTCATTTTTTAATTGGATTATTTGATTCTTTTCAATTGAGTCATATGAGTTCCTTATATTTTGGATATTAACCCCTATCACATGTATGGATTACAAAATTGTTTCCCTTTTTACTTTTGATCATTGGCTTTTCACTGTTTTGATCCTTTCCTTTGCTGTGCAGAAACTTTTTAGTTGGACACAATCCCATTTATCTATTTTTCCTTTTGCTGACTGTGCTTTTGGTGTCACATCAAAACAAAAACAAAAACAAAAAAACAAAAAACAAAACAAAACAAACAACAATAACAACAAAAAAAAAAAACATTACCCAGACCAATTTAAAAAAGTTTTTCCCCTATTTTTCCTTCTAGTAGCTTCTTGGTTTCAGGTCTTATTTTTAACTCCTTTATCCACGTTGAGTTAATTTTGTATATGATAGAAGGTAAGGATCCAATTTGAATGGTGTTTCTCTAGACAACCAACAAACTATCCAAAAAGGAAATTAACAAAATGATCCCATTCACAATAGCAACAAAAAGATTAAAATACTTAGGAATAAACTTAGCCAAAGAAGTAAAAGATTTGTACACTAAAAATTATAAAATATTACTGAAGAACATTAAAGAAGACAGAAATAAATTGGAAGACATTCCATGCCAATGATTTGGAAAAAGATAATATTGTTAAAATGTCCATACTACACAAAGTGATCTACAGATTAAGTGCAAATCCTCTCAAAATACCAATGACATCCTTGACAGAAATACAAAAAAAAAAAAAAAAAAAAAAATCTAAAAATTAAGGACCTAAAGGTCACAAAAGACCTTGAATAGCCAAATCAACTTTGAGTAAAGAAGAAATCTGAAGGCATCACACTTTCTGATTTTAAAATATATTACAAAGCTACAAATTAACATTATGGCACTAGCTTTAAAACAGACATATAGATCAACAGAACAAAACAGCCCAGAAATCAATCCACACGTGCAGTCACCTGATCTCTGACAAGTGTGCCAACATGCAATGGGTAAATATAGTCTCTTTAATAAAAGTCTTTAGGAATACTGGGTACTCACAGTTTTGAACAAAGATGCATACAGATTTCCCTGTACTCAGATTCCTGAAAAAATAGCACTATAAAAGGTATACCGAATCTTACTAGGATCAAAGTATTTGTGTTGCTTTAATTGTCATTCTTAATTTAAGCCAGAACCTTCAATAGTGGCTGAAGTTGTCCTAAGTCAGAAGTAAATCCTGGATCTCAGCAGATCCAGGATTTTTTTATCAGAAGATAAAAAAATTATTCTCTGCAAGAAGAATCCTCTAACTTAAGCCCATATAGTTTATACAAATGAGAATCAAGTACTGATCTCACAACCAAATATAATCCAACACATTAGGAAGCAAATCAGCATGACTGAAAGTCAGGAGAAAACAATAACAACAATAATATTTAGAAATTTAGATACCAAGTATAGCTGTTTGACACTGAATATAAATTATTATCTGTGATGCTGGAATTAAATTAATTAAAATTAGATAAAATGGAGAAATTTAGTTCCTTAGTCATGCTATCTATATTTCAAGTGCTTAATGGACACATTTAGCTAGTGGCTATCATATTGGGCAGCAGAGATATATTTTTATCATGACAGAAAATTCTACTGAACAGTGATGGTTTAAAATGTTTATATCTATACAGAATTAAAAAGATGAACAAACAATAACACATTGTCAGAAATTATAAGATTTTTGTCAACTGGTTATTAACTGTACAATTTAATGTGATTTGACAAATACATGTTGTGTTACTAACACAAACATAAATATATAAAACATTTCTATCTCCCCTACAAGTGCCCTTGTGCCCATTTGAAATTTCTCTCTTTAAGCCACAACATCATAGTAACCATTGATCTGCTTTCTGTTACAGTAATTTTGTGGGGTTTTTTTTTGCCACTAGAAATTCACATTAATGGAATCACACACTAAAGAGTCTTTTGTGTCCGTTTCCATCTTCCATAATGCTTTTTTAAAAATTTTTAAATGTTTATTTATTTTTGAGAAAGAGAGGCAGAGCATGAGTGGGTGAGGGGCAGAGAGAGAGGGAGACACAGAAACTGAAACAGGCTCCAGGCTCCGAGCTGTCAACAGACAGCCTGACACGGGGCTCGAACTCACACTGAGATCATGACCTGAGCTGAAGTTGGCGCTTAACTGACTGAGCCACCCAGGTGCCCCTTCCATAATGCTTTTGAGATGCTTCTCTGTTGCTTCATGTATCAGTACTTGATTCTGTTTTATTGCTGAACTGTATTCCATTGTATGAAAATACCATCATTTGTTTATTCGTTCACTAATTGATGGAAATTTGAGTTGTTTCCAGCTTGGGGCAGTTACTAATAAATCTGCAAAGAACATTCACATATATATATCTTTGTGTGGACATATATCATTTTTTTGTGTGTGTAAATACATAGAACTGGAATCCCAAAAGGGCAGTAGTATATGCATAACTTGATAAGACACTGCCAAGATACCCTCCAGATTGCACCATTCTGCACTCCCACTGCAACCACTAGCAATTTGTGACACTTTGAGTTACTCCACACTACTGATGGCACTTGGTATTGTCCATCTTCTTCATTTTAGCCATTCTAGTGGATTTGTGGTGGTGACTTGCTACAGTATTACTTTGCATTTCTCTAATGGATAATGATATTGAACATCTTTTCCTCTGCTTATGTGCCAGTCACATATGTTCTTTGGAGATGTTTCTCTCCAAAATTGTTGCCAGCTTTAAAAGGAAAAAAAAAAAAAAGAACTGTTAATTTTCATCTTATTCAGTTGTAAGAGTTATTTATGGTCTAGATTCAATGCCTTTACCTGATTTACATTCTGAAAGTATTTTATCCCAGTCTATGGCTTGTCATTTTTGTTTCTTAAATGCAGTTTTCATGAAACAGAGATTTTAATTACAATTAATTTCAATGTATCAACTGTTTTCTTCCATGATTCTTGCTTTTACTGTCTTCACTAAGAAATCCTCAATTAATCAAATGTAGTAAAAAATATTTTCCTGTATTTTCTTCAAGAAGTTCTAGAGTTTTAGCTGCTTTGTTCATGTATGTGATATATTTTGAGTTAATTTTTATATATGCTGTGAGATGAAGACCAACGATAATTTTCCCATAGATATTAATTGTGCCAAGATTATCAAAAACATTTCTTTCCCCATTCAATTATAATAGTAAATTTTTTAAAAATCAATTTATCATGTATTCATGAGCTGATTTCTGAATTACCTTGTCTTATGCACGAAACTTTTCTCTGTATTTACTTTACCACCACATTGTTTTGATTGCTGTGGCCATACAGTAACTTAAAATATGACAGTAAAGTCCTTTAACTTCTTTTTCAAACTTTTTCAGTTTTTCTAAGTCCTTTACATTTTCATGAAATTTTAGACTCAACTTGTTAATTTATTTTAATTTTTTTAATGTTTATTTTATTTTTGAGAAATAGCATGAGCAGGGGAGGGGCAGAGAGAGGAAGGGAGACAGAATCTGAAGCAGGCTCCAGGCTCTGAGCTGCCAGCACAGAGCCTGATGCAGGGCTCAAACTCGTGAACCACGAGATCATGACCTGAGCCAAAGTTGGATGATTAACCAACTGAACCACCCAGGTGCCCCACAACTTGTAAATTTTACATCAACAAAAATAAGCCTGCAAGTATTTTTAAAGAAGTTGTGTTGGATTTATAGACCAATTTGGAGAGAAGAGCCAACTTAATAACATGTCTTTCATTCAATGAACATGGTTTATCAGTAGGTTTAGTAGGTATTTTTGTATTTATTTCAGCAATAATTTATAGGTTACAGTGCATAGTTTTTGTTAAATGTGTCCCTCTCTCAGTTACCATGGAGCTGTGCAAAGCAAGGGTATGTTTCCTGTTTGCATCTATTTCAAATGAGGACTCTCTGTATTTCATATGCTTTTATGTTATTGTAACAGGTAGTTTTAATTTCAATTTCCAGCTTTTTGTTACTTTATATAAAAATTCAACTGATTTCTTACATTGACCTTATGTCCTCAGCCATGGTAAACTGACTCACTAGTTTACTTTTTTTGTATATTCCTTTGAGTTTTCTGCATACATTATCTGTGAACAAAAATAGTTTTATTTCTTTATGTTCAACTTTATGCCTTTTGTTTCTTTTTCTTCCCTTATTCCACTAGCTGAAACATCCAGTAGATTTTTGAATATAGATAATGAGAAGAGATATCTTTACCTAATTTCCAGTAGTAGAGAAAAAATCCCATTTTTATTAGTAAGTATAATGTTAGCTGTAAATTTTTCATATTGTCTTTTTGTCAGATTGAAGAAATCCTCTATAATTTTTAGTTTACTAAGGTTTAGTTTGCTGAGATCTAATATTTTTTTCATGTGATTTTATTTTTTTCTCTTTCTTGTCTTCTTTTGGATGATTTGAATTTGTTTTTTTTATATTTTTAGCTCACATTTTTGTTACATCAAGTATCTTTCAAAAAGATTAGAAATTAGAAAAAAAGAATCTTTTATGTTATTCAAATAGTTACCATTCCTGGCACTTCTCATTCTCTCTTCCTTTTTTCTCTTGCTCTCTCTCTTCTTCTTCTTCAGCTCCCTCCTGTCAGTTTCATTCAAAGTTTCAAATTCCAGGCCCTTCAGTCTCTCAGAATTTTGATTTTTGTTCTTTCAGCTCATCGGTGCTTTATGTCGGTTCCTCTCCTTGCACTGTAATCAGGATATCACCTCTACTTCATATCATTTGTGTCTCTTCTCTCAGAGATCACAGTCCTGTCCTTCCTCCCCTTGTCCATTGTCTGAAAACCATTATTTCCCTTTGTTTCCAGTTCGTTATCCACTTATTTAGAGTGGACAGCAATTGTCCCGACAATTAATCCTTCAGAGGCAGAAGCTGATATTCATTTATTGCCTTCAGAACTGACTTCTACTTTGATATTAAGGTAATGAATATTGCTCTCACTTTGTCTTAGATAGTTCTCTGGTATACAGTCCAGAATTGCCTTCTTCACTGTGATCCATTCTGATGTTGGCATTTAATAGATGCATTGAGAAAATTTTCATTGGTTAAAATGACAAACATTTGATTTTAGCAGTTTGTTTTTGTTTTGTTTGCTCTTTTTTTTTAAATCCTTTTCAAATTTGGTCTGTTTGATAATTATGTGTGTGTGTATGTGTGTGTGCGTAATTCTATTTATTAAGAGTTGCTTCTGTTGTTCTATTACGACTAGCTTTACAATTTTACATGGTGTGTTTAGTTTCAAAATTAATAGAATATTAATTTTGTATTGTGAGCAATATTAAAATTAACTTATTTCTTCCTCTATACTCTCTTCTTCACAAATGTATATTAGTAAGATTTTTTTCTAATTTAGTACTTTTGCAATGTTAAAGATGATTATATTGTATCTATTAGAGTAAAATATACCTTAATATACTTTTTTTTTTTGACAGGGGGCATAGTGAGCAAGAGGCAGAGAGAGAGAAGGAGAGGGAGAATCCCATGAGAGGCAGAGAGAGAGGGGATGGGAGACAGACAGAAGCAGGTCTCACCTGGGGCTTGTGTTTTACCCAAAGTGGATCTCATGTTCACCCAAAATAGGGCTTGAGCTCACCCCATGTAGGATTCCAACTCACAGGCTGTGAGATCATGACCTGAGCCAAAGTCAGATGCTTAACAACTGAGCCACCCAGGCACCCTACTTTAATATACTTCGAATTCCAGCTATTACAAATGAGGCAATCTAAGAAAGCACTTAATCCCCTACCTTGCTTACCCCTGTTAAATTAATTATACAGGAGGCCATTAGACTGAGGTGGCTCTAATGTTGTGGCAGACTACTTAAACATAATCCAAGTCTGTAAGTGCCTCAAAGTTACAATGATATCAAAACCTAAAGACAATGGACTATAAACAGCCAACTAGGCTCTAAGCTATAGCTAATCAAATAATTTTCGGTCTTTAATCCCACATTTTCTCTGTAAGTCTTACTCCTAGCTTCTGTCAGCAGGGTGCTCCTAATGAGCTCTGGTTTGGCACTGCCCATTCCATTTTTGCTCAAATAAACTTAAAAATTTTAATATGCCTCAGTTTATCTTTTAATACCTCACTCCCTACCAAATCTGGTTAGATGTGCCATCTCTACTTTGCCATGACATACAACATTTACATTCTATTTTATTTCCCTAATCTACCCATTATAGATATAATTCCACAGTTATATATTTTCAATTCTTGTTGCCCATTCTTTAGTCATGGTATCCCCAGTCATCTCTTAGTCATGTAAAGTTTGTCCTCTAGCAATTTCTCAATGAAGGCTCATGGCAAAACATTTTCCTGAGGTCCTGCATGTTTAGTTAAGCATGACTGTGACCTTTATAGCTGACGAGCAATTTCATGTTTATACTCTTTAGAGCATACTTCTTTTTTTCTCTGTGTATGTTTCTTCATTGTCCGCTGACGGTGAATGTTAGTGAAAAGACAAGTGAAGCCAATCTGACATGTTGCCCTTACAAGACATTTGGTATTTCTCCTTAGAAGCTCAAAGTTTTCTCCTATCCTGGTGTCCATAATTTTACTAGGCTATGTCATGCTGCTAACCTGAGTCAGTTTTTCCTGGCACATCCCCTTTTTTAATGTGTAAATTTTAGCTCTTGTATTTCAGAGAAGTATTTTCTTGAACAGTCTATTTACTATTTGTTGTATTTCATTATTTGCCAATTCTCCTATCAGGTATTCTCTAGGATACATCTGGTCTCTTCAGGGACAAAACTGACAAGTTAAATGGAGTTATGATGGAGATGACCCCTCACAAATCTTTTGAAACTTTGAACATAGCACTAATTTCCATGCCCACCCCCCCAAATGTAATTTTGTTTTGACTTACTACCTTGCACAGAGGTTGTTTAGTTCCAAAAGCTTTTACTTGACCTCCCACACTATGATAGCTCTTAACACACAAGCCAGTGGCCCAGTGTTGGGTTTGCGTCAACAAGTTATCTATCTGGTTGTCTATCCCAATTATATATCCAGTACCGAGAAATGATCAGAAAATAAGTCTGCAATAGCCCCGTTGTGAATTTGAACATGGTCAGTACCCTATCCATTACCTATCCTTTACGTGCTCCTATTTTAACAGAACACCCATTTGGATCTCTGAGCGTGAACATCGACATGGACAAGAGTCATCAAAACTTTCCCCTTTCCCAAGTGTATATTTATTCAAGCGAATAATTATAGGTTCCTTTGTGGAAGAACATGAAGATTTCTGACCATGTATGTGTGGTATTACATAGACCTTTCCCTGGGTATATAGCCTTTTCTTCAATTAGTAGATTACAGTCTGAAATTGGCTGAAGTCTGGAAACTAGGCAGGCATTATGGCTTTTTTATTGCGACAACTATCCTTACCTCCTGATCATCCATCCTTTAATTCTTCTGGTAGTTCAAACTGATTGGTACTCTTTCTGGTTACCCATCTATTATGCCTCCAGTGACACCATTCTCTGTGGGTGAGGCTCTCTTGGCTATCATTAGGACCTTGCCATTCATTATAACAATTACAGCTATTGCACTCTGGACAGGTGAGCCCCACCTACCATCCCACAGGAATTCTGTGCCTGGATCCTATTGTTCTCATTGCCATCAGTGAGTCTAGTTAGGTAATGGACTCTCCTACAATCAAACCTGAGCAACAGAGGAAAACAATCATTGAACTTCTCAGTGATTCTGATGACTTTCTTACCTTGGTAAATGGTATATCCCCCGCACATTCCCACAGAATACAGTAACTGGTGGGTCTTCCAATATTATATAGCATATTCACTCTAGCATGCACACTTCTGAGATTTTTATATATTTTTATATAAGTATATTTAAAATTTTTTATATAAGTATATTTAAAATTTTTATTTAAATAAAAATAAAAATAAATAAATATATATAAATGTAAATATATATATATATATATATATATATATATATATATATATATATATATATATATATAAAATCTTCCATTGTCTGACATAGAAATTTTAGCCTCACTGAAGATAGCCACAGCATGTTTGCCCATATCTCTTGTGATCTTTGGCAGAATATGAAATCCTACATTTCAGAAGAGTGCCCCCAAATCAATAAACTTTCCCTTATTTGATTTGTGTCCTGACCCCTTTGCTGAAGCGTCTTCAAGATTCAGTCTGTACTTATCTCCCAGTTACTGAAGCTAGGGCTTGTATTCCTTTGTGCTAGAGACACCTTCCTTCCTTGTTCTTTTTTATATTTGGCTCTGATTCAGTTATGCTATGAATTAATCCTAGTTATAGTAATAGGGGAAATAAGAATGTATCCTGAAGATGGCACAGTTTTCTTCTTGAGGAGGGAAATCTGCATGACTTTTTGAATAAAGCTGCTGCACTGCTGAGAATTCTCTCAACAACTTGTGTTCCCCACTGTATGCCTTATGCTTTATTTATGCTACTTTTTGCTAACTTTACAGGTAAGGAATTTTGCCTTTCTGTTTTAATTTTCATTATTTTTGCTCCTGAATATGTTCCATGGAGAGAATAGAAGATTCTGGTTTATGCAAACATATCACACTCAAAGTTCAACATACTTTTAATATAATAACTTGGTTTTAGGCAATTCACTAGAATTTGAAAAACATGCATTTTTATGAATATTTGCATATGTCAATGGATTGCCTATGATTATTGATACTAGGACCTTTTTGAGATTTAGAAATTATACCTGAATCATCTGGAATTCATAATAAAACAGCAGGAAGTTCAGCAGTATCTAGGTATTGCAAATTTAAAGGAAGATAAATATTTTATTTTGCAATCTTTTTGGAGGATAATCCCTCATTACCTCTTATAATTAGAGGTACACAATGCCTTTGATTTGGTAATCCCCCTTTTGGGAATCTACTATTCACAAAATATATACTGGCACAACATATTTACTAAAGCATTTTTATGATGGCAAAAATCTGGAATCAACTGTAATATTCATCAATAAGAGAATAGTTTAATAAATGAACATATATCCATGAGAAATAACATGTAGCTTTTAATAGGAGATAGTTTTATATCCCTAAATTGGAAAGATGACCATGATATGTCACTAAATGAAAAAAGCAAATTGTATAGTAGTATGAACTATAATTCCATTTTTGTAAATATGTGTACAAATAATTGGTTAATGGCATGGAGAAGAGAATAAAGAGAAGCAAACTAAGTTACATTATAAAGTTATATTGGGATATAAATGGATAAAACTATTCATTTCTTTATACATTTTTTAATTAGTATACTCGTTGCAACAAGCATGCATTATTTATCCAACTAAAAAACAATAAAGAAAATGTAAAAGATAAAAAAAAAGAAGTATAAGAAATATTCTCAGAACATTCAAGGAATATTCAAGTACCTAATTCTGGGCATTTAACAAGGTACGAAGGATATTAGAGGCAAAAACAGTATGTTTCTTTTAAATCTCAACCCACTTTCTCCACATTTTCTATGTTTCTGTTATTGTCTACATCAATTAATAGCTATTAATTAACTTCTTCAGCAATCTGTCATGATTATTTGGAATGGCACAAAACCACAGGATAAGACTGGTACACTTGATTGTGTGACTAGGGTGGTATATTTGAGTTTTCTCTTGTTCTTACAAGAAATTTAAGTAAGGAATGTGTTAATTCAGTCACTGTGTGGTCATGAATGAATTTCTCCCTCTCCTTTATGATCCTGGAGGGACATCCCAATTCTAATATCCCCTTCAATATGGTAACAATGTATACAATGTATACAATCAATCTTCCCCCCACCCTTCAAGTTTTATGTGCTGTAAACAGAGGCAACAAAAACAAAAAGTCTCTCTTCTTATGAAGTATATGGTCTAGTGGAGAAATAGACAAATACAGAGTATAAATGTCAAGGAAAGATGAGTACAGTGGCAGAAAATAGACCAAAGTAAGAGGATAAATAATAAACTAAGTGTGTTCTTTGACATGCTTGTCAGGAAAAATCTCCCTCCAAGGAATTTTCATTTGAGAAGAGCCCTAAAGGAAAAATTATAGCAATTCATAGGATTATCTGTGGGAATAGCTTTTGGAGAAAAGGTAGCATTCAAGTGCAAAGGCCCTAATGGGAATGGATGAACCTCTATAATCATATGGAAAACTTAGCCTTCATACACATGGACAGATGGCAGGAAGTACTATGTCAAAAGTACCTCTGCCAAACTGACCAAAATAGTGGCCAGAGCAGAACACAGGCAAAGTTAGGGCTGGTCAGGATATAGACACAAAGCAGCTCCCCTCAAGGTTAGCCTCAGCCCAGGAGTCAACCAAGGTTTGTATTCTAATTCAACCAGCACTACATTTCTAGGAAATATATTTAAGCTTTCCCACCTGTAAAATAGAAATGATAATACCAGTAGTCTGACTGCTTCATAGACATATTTAAAGAGTCAGAACAAAGGACTTAGAAGTCAATGGTGCATACCCAACATTGGAGCACCTAAATATGTAAACCAAACACTAACAGAACTATAAGAAGAAATAAACAGCAATATAATAATAGTTGGAAACTTTAATAACCCACTCTCAACAATGGATATATCATCCATTGTTGGACAGGGAATGAAAAAAGAAACAGTGTATTTGAATACCATTATAAACCAAATGGACCCAATGGACATGTGCAGAACATTCCATCTAACAGCAACTGAATATACACACATTCTTCTCAAGCACATACACAACATGTTTGATAAGTAATATGTTAGTACATAAAACAAGTCTCAACAAATTTGAGAAGATATAAACTATATTAACTATTTTTTCCAACTACAGTGGTCTAAAACTAGAAATCAATGACAGGTGGAAAGCTGGGAAATTCACAAATATGAGGAAATAAAATATGCTCCTGAACAATCATGAGTCAACGAAGAAATCAAAAGGGAAATCAGAAAGTATTTTGAGACAAATGAAATGAAAACACAGCATACCAAAACTTATGGGATGTAGCACAAGCAGTTCTAAGAGGGAAATTTATAGCAATACATGGTTTCATTAACAACAAAATCTATACAGTAAAAATTATAAGATATTGATGAAAGAAATTTAAGACACAAATAATCCACCCCTGCCAGACACAAATTCCTTTATACTTTCCCAGGCTCTGTGACTCCAAATATTTTCTCTCCATCTCAGAAGGTAAAATTCTGGCTCAGGTACTGGCTTTTTAAAAAAATGGAGGTAGTTCCTCAATTTAAAACAATTTTCATAATGGACATGTTAGTGCCACCCATCCTTCTTTTGGAAAATTGTCCTCTTCCTTTTATCTATCTAAATGATAATGGTAGAGACTGCCAATCACACTATTTTACTGCTTCTATAGAGAAGAGGATATAACCTATGATGGAGTAAATCATAATACCTCTAAGGTATTTTTCCATACTAGAAAAAGGAAAAAGGGTTCTTGTATTTCAGTTTCCAAATCTGTGATTTCATGAGCTTCATAAATTCCCATGGTTTTAGCCTAATGGAAATAGCTGGTTTGAGAGCCTGAAAAGTTGACATGCATACAGAAGCAGGAGACAGGAGCAAGAAAATAAAATCTTGATGAAATGAGAGTCTCTGTTTTTATCTTCATCCCAACTCTTCTCATTTTGTTAGTTTGGTTACAACAAAGAGTTAATAAATAGGCTTTTAGACCTAAGCTACCTCAAATGAAACTTGCTTCTAAACAATAGAATATGGCAAACATGTTATAATATCACTACTATGATTATATTATAAAACAAAGTGAAAGGACTTTGCAGATGCAGTTAACGTTCCTGATCAATTTATTTTAAGTTAATCAAAGAGATTATCTTGAATCGGCTTAACCTAATCAGAAGAGCCTTTTGAAGAGGGTCTAGAGGAAGGAAGGAAGGAAGGAAGGAAGGAAGGAAGGAAGGAAGGAAGGAAGGAAGGAAAGAAGAAAGACAGAAGGAGGGAGGAAAGGAAAGGAAAGGAAAGGAAAGGAAAGGAAAGGAAAGGAAAGGAAAGGAAAGGAAAGGAAAGGAAAGGAAAGGAAAGGAAAGGAAAGGAAAGGAAAGGAAAGAAGGAAGGAACTCTTTCCTCCTAGCCTTGAAGAAGCAAGGCACCATGAGTTCTACAGTTACAAGGAACAGAATTCTAACAACCACTTGAACTTCAAAGAGGATACTGAGCTCCAGTAGGGAACTCAGTCTGGCTGACATCTTAAGTACAGCCTTGTGAATGCTGAGCAGAGCAGTCAGATAAACTGTGCTTGTGTTCCTGACCCATGGAAACAGCAAGATAAGAAATATTCTTTTTTAAGCTGCTAAGATTATGGTAATTTCTTATTTAGCAATAAAAAACTAATACAATATTTTATTATAAACTGAGTATGAAAGTGAATATTAAGTAAGGGTATTTCTCAGAAGAAAGTTTGTGCTTGTGTTTCAAAAGAAGTTAGGGGATTTGGGGATTCTAAATTAGAAAGATGCCACTTTTTCCTCTCCACCTCCTGTGGACAAGGAAGCAATCGTAATCACAAAGAACAATGGCTAACAGGAGGCAGTCTATAGATCTACTAAGTGGTATTGAGAGCCATTAGCATTAATGGTACTTTTACTTCATTAAGATTTCTTGAAGAATTGAACTTGGCCTCCAGACCTTAAATATTTGATTCTTAAAAATAAAAAATAAAACAGAGTTCTTGGCTTTGAGACTACATTTTCCATGTCACAATAAAAGTTTCTAGTTTTAATGTAATGCTCTCCATATATAAACTGTTAATTCATAACCAATGCCAGCTACATTATGTGAACAATTACTCAGTAAGCAGAAGAACAGAACCTCCTGAGAAACTTAAAGTTGATAAGTCCTCAGCATAAACTAAAGAAAACAGCACATTAAATAATGTGTCGTTGGGTAGGCTTGGGTTATTCACAGGTTATTAGAGCCCTGTAGCTGTAGCATAGAATAAAATAATTTAATTAATTGTAAGGAAAACAAGTACTTACTAAGTGTTCAATAGGTACAATCTCCATGCTGCTTACAAACTTTCTTTCCTCATAAGATTTTGGGATGAAAATATTACCAGCTCTATTTTAAACACACAGGAAACTAATTCTCTTCAGGTCTCGCACTGTGACATGACAGAATGAGGACTGAAAGCTGGACTTGTTTAGTATTTGCTTTTAGCCTCTACAATACTGTCGCATATAAGATTCCAGAATGTATTAAGTGGTACTCATAAACCATGCTGGGAAAAATATGAAACTCAGGCAAGATTCTTTTATGTGAATGCTGAGTTAAATTTTCTTCTCAGAAGAAACTTTCCCAAAGCTGGAGAAGTCACATTGCATTTCTTTTCATTATGGTAATCACCCAGGTGATGTTATTGGAAGATATGTGGTAATGATAGGTATGATACAGTCACCAAAAGAAATGAAAATTCATTCTTTAATTTTTTTTTTAGTTTATTTACTTTTTTAGAGACAGAGAGAGCAGGGGAGGAGCAGAGAGAGGGAGAGAAAGAATCCCAAGCAGGCTCCCCACTGTCAGCGCAGAGCCTGATGCCAGGCTTGAACTCATCCACCCGTGAAATCATGACCTGAGCTGAAACCAAGAGTTGGATGCTCAACTGACTGAACCACCCAGGTGCCCTGTACATGCATTCTTTAAAGAGGAACAGAGTGGAAATTTTAGAGAATAGACTTATGACAACATTTAAAAAATCACTGCCCAAAACATTCATATCAAAGAAAGTGCCTGTTAAAATTTGCTATCCACTTAACTATGTTTTCCTTTGAACTCCTCAGAATGTTAGTTAAAGAGAATTTAGTTGAAGAGACTTCAGAATTATTTGTCCTTCACTCTAGGCAATTTTTTAAAGATCTTCATCCCACTCTTAATCTCATACCAGTTGTCAATCTTAGTGCATCAAGTGCTAATTCATTTGGCTTGTGAACATAGACACTTTCAATTTAGGTAGACTCTTTAGACTGAGGGCATTATCTATAAGTAGATGACTTTTTTTTTTTTTTTTAATTTTTTTTTTTCAACGTTTATTTATTTTTGGGACAGAGAGAGACAGAGCATGAACGGGGGAGGGGCAGAGAGAGAGGGAGACACAGAATCGGAAACAGGCTCCAGGCTCTGAGCCATCAGCCCAGAGCCCGATGCGGGGCTCGAGCTCACGGACCGTGAGATCGTGACCTGGCTGAAGTCGGACGCTTAACCGACTGCGCCACCCAGGCGCCCCTAAGTAGATGACTTTTAATCTGTACTTTCAATTCCAACCTATGTCCAAGATCTAGAGCATCGTCTCCTCAATGTGCCACTAGCTTCACAACATTAGCTGACAGGCCTCTCATCTCTCTCTGATGTATTTTCTTCAGCCTGTTTTCCACTGGATTATAACTCAAGCTTGAAAACTCATAAATGTTTACTCCCTCATATCAATAGTCTATAATTTTAATGTTTATAACCTTCCTCATATACATCCCTTTCTCAACTTCCAATGTAATTTTTTTCAGTAAAAACTCTTATTAGTGGATCATTTTTAATGGCTTTCAAATAGGTATTCTGACTCCAGGAATTTGTTCATGTATAGTCATCTTGCACCTTACTGCTAGAATAATTTCCCAAGCAACGTTTTTTTAAAAGTTTATTTATTTAGGGGCGCCTGGGTGGCTCAGTGGGTTGAACGTCCGACTTCGGCTCAGGTCATGATCTCGTAGCCAGTGAGTTCAGGTCCTGCATCGGGCTCCGTGCTGACAGCTCAGAGCCTGGAACCTGCTTCAGATTCTGTGTCTCCCTCTCTCTCTCTGCTCCTCCCCCACTCACTCTCTCTCTCTCTCTCTCTCTGTCTCTCAAAGATGAATAAATATTTAAAAAATTAAGTTTATTTATTTATTTAGAGAGAGACAGAGACAGCACGATCAGGGGACAGGCAAAGAGAAAGGGAGAGAATACCAAACAGGCCCCATGCTGTCAGCACAGAGTTCATGACCTGAGTCGAAACCAAGACTCAGATGCTTCCGACCAAGCCACCCAAGGCACCCCTCCCAAGCAAAATTTTGATAATAATACACATTTTTTAGTGCTTAAAAATTTGTACTATTTTCTGAATGTTGTTTCAAAACCAGAAAGTGTCCTTACCATTCACAATCCATCCTGAAACTATCATTTAGTTTTTTAGTACTTTCTTACTTATATGCCAAGTTTCACGCAAATTGAACTATCCTGTAAACTATCACTATCCTACAACATACTTTTTATATAACAAATTCCCTAGGATTTCTCTTTCGTTTGTTTAGTAACAGACTGACAGGAACGGATGTTTTCTCCTCTCCTAGCATGAGGGAAGACACCCAAAGGTCAGCTTCCCATTTTGCAGTCACTTCCTTCCTCCCACCAGTGTGAGGGAATGCAATATCTCACAGTCTCCCATATCTCAACTTTGCACAGAAGGCTTTCTCCGTGCTTACAAAAATTGCTGCTCAGGCTCTGATGGCTGAGTTCTAAGTATTTATTTTCCTACTCATAAGGTTATTCTCATGCTTGCACTAAGAGAAGTCACACATTAGAGGAGATAGTAGGGAAAGGAACCCTTCCCTGAAACACAATCATGGTGCATTCACCAATGTTTGACATGCATCCTTTTCAATATGATGCCAAGAGATTAAGGGGCCACCTGCATCCACCTGGGACATTTTCTCCCACCAATAACTAGTTCTGTGGCACATTTGTGTCATAATAACCTTTGCTGTTACCCACCTCTCCACACACACCTACTTTGCTTCTGTGGTTCTAATACCTTGCTAAATGTCTGCCTTGTCTTAATCTATTCTCAAAGGTTACTTACTCCATGTTTTATTTGCCTTATTTTCTAATCAGAAAAAAGTTTTTTTTTTTGAATTCCAAAGCATTAAGCACTTACCCCACACTGCCTATTATTATTATTATTATTATTATTATTGTTTATTATTTCTTACCAGATTCAGAAATAGTGATAAGAATTTACTGTCTTTCCTAAATTTTTACCTAGCACCCCACCATCACAGGAGTTTAAGTAGAGTTTATTCTCAATATCACAAATGATAACTAAAGAAAATTACAGAAATAATTTATTTCCTGAAAGAATGGGATTGACATGTATCAGTCCAAAATGTCTGCAGTAGCACTGGTTCTTCCACCAAAAATTGACTGATGGCTTTTGATAACCTGACTTAATCCAGATGCTTCAGTTCTGCCCGAGTTGGTCAAGAAGATAACACTGTAATTTAATATATATTCAGTTTTATGCTTGTGAGAACAAAGGCCCATTTTATCAAATGCTCAATTCATTGTAATATACTTATTATTCTTAAACCCTTAGGGTATTTAGGATTAAACTTTATAACTCAGAAGTCTAAATATATAAGGAAATATTGACTGAAATTCAAAAATATGATAAAGCAAGTATAGCCACATTATTTTTATGAATATGTTCATTTACATAACTACATGAACAGGCTACCAAAGCCTTTGATTATTTTAATAGAATATGATGAATTTTATCCTATCTGGTTCTACACATAAAGGAATCAGCACAAAATCCAAGAGCTGACCGATTTTACAGAGAGAAGAGCATAAAAGGTAGTTTCTTATGATCTTTCAGTAGGAAATGCACTTGAAATACTGTGAGAAAGTCAGTCTTGTGATATTTTCTCATTATAAAAGGTCACTGCTCCACTCATTTATCACTATTTTATGGAGGAAGCAGAGTGGATTGTGTCTAGGTGGGAGCAATGTTGCTGAGAAGAGTTTAAAAAATCACCTGGTGTTAAGAGGAACAGAGAAATTACCTGGTATATTGCAAAGCAGAGCTTGGAAATATATTGCTAGTGCTAAAAAAATCAGAAATACTGCAAGGTGTGAGAATAGAAAGAGATATATACACTAAGGAGACTATTCTCTTATTAACATTCTTCTTACCATAAAGAGGAACCATTCATGAGTTGTCATTGTTGTTTTTAAGTGTATCCTCTAGGAATTTAGATTTCAATTCTCCACTAGCAGTCACTGGGAAATAACCATGTGTCATAATGGACAATGATACAGAAATAACATACACAGAAGCATTTCAACATTTCAGATAAAGTAAAATAAATGGTTTTTTTTATTGTACATAATTGCTAATACATCTAATATTACATAATCTCAGGTTGTTATGGACTTTCCTGTGAAAGTCCATAATACGTAGAATCAGTGTATGGCATGCCTTCTATGTAGTAGGTGCCTCCCTGAAACCTCTATGGGAAAAATCTCACTTCATCCGTAAATCTTCTTAACAAATCTATGTGGAAAGTACTGATATTAGCTCCATTTAGTAGACAAGAAAGCTGAGGTCGTTGCTCATGGGTGCATAATGAATAAGTGATAAAACTGGAATGCAAACCCAGATAGTGAGTACTATTAAACTATTCTCTGTTTGCTGTTTTAAATGCTTGTTTATTTTGAGAGAGAGAGAGGGGAAGGGGGGAGGAGAGGTAGAGAGACAGGAAGAGAAAAAATCCCAAGCAGGTTCCATGCCCAGTGCATGGAGCCTGTTGTAGGTTCGATCTCATGGCAGCAAGATTATGACCTTAACTGAAACCAAGAGTCAGATGCTTAACTGACAGAGCCACATAAGTGCCCACTATGTTCTATTTTCTTACTTAAAAAGCCTTCTTGGAACCCATGGGGGAGGGGAAGGAAAAAAAAAAAGAGGTTAGAGTGGGAGAGAGCCAAAGCATAAGAGACTCTTAAAAACTGAGAAGAAACTGAGGGTTGATGGGGGGTGGGAGGGAGGGGAGGGTGGATGATGAGGAGGGCACCTTTTGGGATGAGCACTGGGTGCTGTATGGAAACCAATTTGACAATAAATTTCATATATTAAAAAAAAAGCCTTCTTTATTTTATTTATTTATTTATTTATTTATTTATTTATTTATTTTAATTTTAATTTTAATTTTAGAGAAATAAGGCAAGCAGGCAAGAGGGGCAGAGGGAGCGAGGGGGGGAGAGAGAGAGAATCTCAAGCAGGCTCCACTCTCAGCGCAGAGCCTGATGCAGGGCCCAATTCCACAACCCTGGGATCATAACCTGAGCAGAAATCAAGAGTCTGACACTCAACTGACTGAGCCAACCAATTGGCCCTAGAAAGTCTTCTTTAAATAAATAACAAAAAAATTACTAAAAAAGTAACTTTAGGAAGGACTTAAAGTGGAATTCAATTTTACCAACAACTGAATATCATTTAAAAAGTTATATTATTGGGGCGCCTGGGTGGCGCAGTCGGTTAAGCGTCCGACTTCAGCCAGGTCATGATCTCGCGGTCCGGGAGTTCGAGCCCCGCGTCAGGCTCTGGGCTGATGGCTCGGAGCCTGGAGCCTGTTTCCGATTCTGTGTCTCCCTCTCTCTCTGCCCCTCCCCTGTTCATGCTCTGTCTCTCTCTGTCCCAAAAATAAATAAACGTTCAAAAAAAAAAAAGAAAAAAAAAAGTTATATTATTGTCAATCTTAGAAAAATTAACTTGGTAAAATTGTAGCCTGAATTTTGGGGGAAGAGGAGGCTGATCTTCCCTTCACTTAGACAAAGTCTCTAAATTTAAATAAGTATTTTAGAAGTATATCTACTTGAAGTATTTCTTCAAGTATAGAAGAATACACTTTTATTAATAAAGGCTGGATTCCATCATGAACAGAAAAACAGTCTTGACGATGTTCACACTGAGTGCACTTGGCAAGAGAGCCACACATTTAACTTCTAAGTTTTCTAAGGTAATATTATTCATGAACAGGACTTTTGTTGGATGACAAAAATAGACATAATGAACAGACACTCATGAATTTCCCTTCTTTCATAGCCAGGAAGTAAAAAAGAGAAAATATGCAATATAATTATATTCTTTATATATTTATATTCATATAATCCTACTATTGTTATCATTTGAAATCTTTACCCTAGTGTAGATGTGCATTCTACGTATTAATAACTCACATTATTAAGGAGCTTATGAAGCAAAAATAAGCTTATAGTCATTCCTCAAAGTCTTAAATTTTCTTAAGTGTACATTGTTTTTTACACTTAACATAATACCTCTCTTTTCACTAGTCAACTCTTCTTGGTTTATTTAAGTTTCTGTTCATTCTGGGTACAAATTAGTGAATTTAGTATATGATACCTTGTCTGGGAGGTAAAATTTGATAATTTCCTAAAATATCCCAAAACCAGGGATATTTCCCCCAAATTTTGTCATCTTAATTTTTTTTGCTTTAAGTATAATCCTATAAACTGGCAGATCCATAAAATAATGATGAATTCTGATAAAAATAGAAAAGAAATAATTATCTGAAAACACTGGTGAGAGACTAAAAATAGGAAGATTTTGGAGGGGTTTTAACTAAGAAGAAGGAATGCCACTGGGTGAAACTTTCTAAAAAAAATAATTTTTAAAAATTTCAGCCTGAATTTCATCCTATCAGCCCCATGTGAAACAACTAAAATTTTTATTACAAAGCTATAGTCTATATTTTTGAAGAACAAGAGGAGGTAAATCTAGGAAAGGAGTCATGGAAGAGTAGTCTCAATTCTACACATAAACCCTGCCCAAATGACAGCTTTCCATACCATATGTGCATAAGGGAGCCCCCAAGCAGCAGGACAAGGCTCAAAAACAACTGAGATTTAAGATGCTGCCCAGTGCAAGAGACAAAACTTCCATTTTGAGTCTAGATAAATTAAACTATAGCTTTCAAACAAGGAGACCAAGGAGAAAAATAAATTAAAATTCTCAAAGGAATATAACAGAGGGCTTGGAGGGAAGATGGCGGCGTAGGAGGACGCTGGGCTCACCGCGCGTCCTGCTGATCACTTAGATTCCACCTACACCTGCCTAAATAACCCAGAAAACCACCAGAGGATTAGCAGAACGGAGTCGCTGGAGCCAAGCGCAGACGAGAGGCCCACGGAAGAGGGTAGGAAGGGCGGCGAGGCGGTGCGCGCTCCACGGACTGGCGGGAGGGAGCCGGGGCGGAGGGGCGGCTCGCCGGCCAAGCAGAGCCCCCGACTCTGGCTTGCAAAAAGCAGAGGGGCCTGACAGACTGTGTTCCGACAGCAAGAGCCACTTAGCGTCTGGGAGGTCATAAGTTAACGCTCTGCTCAGAAAGCGGGAAGGCTGGAGGACAAAGGGAAGGAGAGCTGCTGAGCCCCCAGGCAACAGAGCTCAGTTTGGTGGGGAACAAAGGCGCTCGCCAGCGCCATCTTCCCCGCCCATCCCCCAGCCAAAATCCCAAAGAGAACCAGTTCCTGCCAGGGAACTTGCTCGCTCAGTGCAAACACCCAACTCTGCGCTTCTGGGGAGCCAATCCTCCGGCAGCGGATCTGACTCCCTCCTGCTGCCACAGGGCCCCTCCTGAAGTGGATCACCTAAGGAGAAGCAAGCTAAGCCTGCCCCTCCTGCCCCTGTGCACCTTGCCTACCCACCCCAGCTAAGACGCCAGATCCCCAGCATCACAAGCCTGGCAGTGTGCAAGTAGCCCAGACAGGCCACCCCACCCCACAGTGAATCCCGCCCCTAGGAGAGGGGAAGAGAAGGCACACACCAGTCTGACTGTGGACACAGCGGCGGACTGGGGGCAGACATCAGGTCTGACTGTGGCTCCGCCCACCAACTCCAGTTATACACCACAGCACAGGGGAAGTGCCCTGCAGGTCCTCACCACGCCAGGGACTATCCAAAATGACCAAGCAGAAGAATTCCCCTCAGAAGAATCTCCAGGAAATAACAACAGCTAATGAGCTGATCAAAAAGGATTTAAATAATATAACAGAAAGTGAATTTAGAATAATAGTCATAAAACTAATCGCTGGGCTTGAAAACAGTATAGCTGACAGCAGAGAATCTCTTGCTACAGAGATCAAGGGACTAAGGAACAGTCACGAGGAGCTGAAAAACGCTTTAAACGAAATGCATAACAAAATGGAAACCACCATGGCTCGGATTGAAGAGGCAGAGGAGAGAATAGGTGAACTAGAAGATAAAGTTATGGAAAAAGAGGAAGCTGAGAAAAAGAGAGATAAAAAAATCCAGGAGTATGAGGGGAAAATTAGAGAACTAAGTGATACACTAAAAAGAAATAATATACGCATAATTGGTATCCCAGAGGAGGAAGAGAGAGGGAAAGGTGCTGAAGGGGTACTTGAAGAAATAATAGCTGAGAACTTCCCTGAAGTGGGGAAGGAAAAAGGCCTTGAAATTCAAGAGGCACAGAGAACTCCCTTCAGACGTAACTTGAATCGATCTTCTGCACGACATATCATAGTGAAACTGGCAAAATACAAGGATAAAGAGAAAATTCTGAAAGCAGCAAGGGGTAAACGTGCCCTCACATATAAAGGGAGACCTATAAGACTCGTGACTGATCTCTCTTTTGAAACTTGGCAGGCCAGAAAGAATTGGCACGAGATTTTCAGTGTGCTAGACAGAAAAAATATGCAGCCGAGAATCCTTTATCCAGCAAGTCTGTCATTTAGAATAGAAGGAGAGATAAAGGTCTTCCCAAACAAACAAAAACTGAAGGAATTTGTCACCACTAAACCAGCCCTCCAAGAGATCCTAAGGGGGACCCTGTGAGACAAAGTACCAGAGACATCACTACAAGCATAAAACATACAGACATCACAATGACTCTAAACCCATATCTTTCTATAATAACACTGAATGTAAATGGATTAAATGCGCCAACCAAAAGACATAGGGTATCAGAATGGATAAAAAAACAAGACCCATCTATTTGCTGTCTACAAGAGACTCATTTTAGACCTGAGGACACCTTTAGATTGAGAGTGAGGGGATGGAGAACTATTTATCATGCTACTGGAAGCCAAAAGAAAGCTGGAGTAGCCATCCTTATATCAGAAAAACTAGACTTTAAATTAAAGGCTGTAACAAGAGATGAAGAAGGACATTATATAATAGTGACAGGGTCTATCCATCAGGAAGAGCTAACAATTATAAATGTCTATGCGCCGAATACCGGAGTGCCCAAATATATAAAACAATTACTCATAAACACAAGCAACCTTATTGATAAGAATGTGGTAATTGCAGGGGACTTTAACACCCCACTTACAGAAATGGATAGATCATCTAGACACACGGTCAATAAAGAAACAAGGGCCCTGAATGAGACATTGGATCAGATGGACTTGACAGATATATTTAGAACTCTGCATCCCAAAGCAACAGAATATAGTTTCTTCTCGAGTGCACATGGAACATTCTCCAAGATAGATCATATACTGGGTCACAAAACAGCCCTTTATAAGTTTACAAGAATTGAAATCATACCATGCATACTTTCAGACCACAATGCTATGAAGCTTGAAATCAACCACAGAAAAAAGTCTGGAAAACCTCCAAAAGCATGGAGGTTAAAGAACACCCTACTAACGAATGAGTGGGTCAACCAGGCAATTAGAGAAGAAATTAAAACATATATGGAAACAAACGAAAATGAAAATACAACAATCCAAATGCTTTGGGACGCAGCGAAGGCAGTCCTGAGAGGAAAATATATTGCAATCCAGGCCTATCTCAAGAAACAAGAAAAATCCCAAATACAAAATCTAACAGCACACCTAAAGGAAATAGAAGCAGAACAGCAAAGGCAGCCTAAACCCAGCAGAAGAAGAGAAATAATAAAGATCAGAGCAGAAATAAACAATATAGAATCTAAAAAAACTGTAGAGCAGATCAACGAAACCAAGAGTTGGTTTTTTGAAAAAATAAACAAAATTGACAAACCTCTAGCCAGGCTTCTCAAAAAGAAAAGGGAGATGACCCAAAGAGATAAAATCATGAATGAAAATGGAATGATTACAACCAATCCCTCAGAGATACAATTATCAGGGAATACTATGAAAAATTATATGCCAACAAATTGGACAACCTGGAAGAAATGGACAAATTCCTGAACACCCACACTCTTCCAAAACTCAATCAGGAGGATATAGAAAGCTTGAACAGACCCATCACCAGTGAAGAAATTGAATCGGTTATCAAAAATCTCCCAACAAATAAGAGTCCAGGACCAGATGGCTTCCCAGGGGAGTTCTACCAGACGTTTAAAGCAGAGATAATACGTATCCTTCTCAAGCTATTCCAAAAAATAGAAAGGGAAGGAAAACTTCCAGACTCATTCTATGAAGCCAGTATTACTTTGATTCCTAAACCAGACAGAGACCCAGTAAAAAAAGAGAACTACAGGCCAATATCCCTGATGAATATGGATGCAAAAATTCTCAATAAGATACTAGCAAATCGAATTCAACGGCATATAAAAAGAATGATTCACCATGATCAAGTGGGATTCATTCCTGGGATGCAGGGCTGGTTCAACATTCGCAAATCAATCAACGTGATACATCACATTAACAAAAAAAAAGAGAAGAACCATATGATACTGTCAATCGATGCAGAAAAGGCCTTTGACAAAATCTAGCACCCTTTCTTAATAAAAACCCTTGAGAAAGTCGGGATAGAAGGAACATGCTTAAAGATCATAAAAGCCATTTATGAAAAGCCCACAGCTAACATCATCCTCAACGGGGAAAAACTGAGAGCTTTTTCCCTGAGATCAGGAACACGACAGGGATGCCCACTCTCACCGCTGTTGTTTAACATAGTGCTGGAAGTTCTCCCATCAGCAATCAGACAACAAAAGGAAATCAAAGGCATCAAAATTGGCAAAGATGAAGTCAAGCTTTCGCTTTTTGCAGATGACATGATATTATACATGGAAAATCCGATAGACTCCACCAAAAGTCTGCTAGAACTGATACATGAATTCAGCAAAGTTGCAGGATACAAAATCAATGTACAGAAATCAGTTGCATTCTTATACACTAACAATGAAGCAACAGAAAGACAAATAAAGAAACTGATCCCATTCACAATTGCACCAAGAAGCATAAAATACCTAGGAATAAATCTAACCAAAGATGTAAAAGATCTGTATGCTGAAAACTATAGAAAGCTTATGAAGGTAATTGAAGAAGATTTAAAGAAATGGAAAGACATTCCCTGCTCATGGATTGGAAGAATAAATATTGTCAAAATGTCAATACTACCCAAAGCTATCTACACATTCAATGCAATCCCAATCAAAATTGCACCAGCATTCTTCTCGAAACTAGAACAAGCAATCCTAAAATTCATATGGAACCACAAAAGGCCCCGAATAGCCAAAGGAATTTTGAAGAAGAAGACCAAAGCAGGAGGCATCACAATCCCAGACTTTAGCCTCTACTACAAAGCTGTCATCATCAAGACAGCATGGTATTGGCACCAAAACAGACACATAGACCAATGGAATAGAATAGAAACCCCAGAACTAGACCCACAAACGTATGGCCAACTAATCTTTGACAAAGCAGGAAAGAACATCCAATGGAAAAAAGACAGTCTCTTTAACAAATGGTGCTGGGAGAACTGGACAGCAACATGCAGAAGGTTGAAACTAGACCACTTTCTCACACCATTCACAAAAATAAACTCAAAATGGATAAAGGACCTGAATGTGAGACAGGAAACCATCAAAACCTTAGAGGAGAAAGCAGGAAAAGACCTCTCTGACCTCAGCCGTAGCAATCTCTTACTCAACACATCCCCAAAGGCAAGGGAATTAAAAGCAAAAGTGAATTCCTGGGACCTCATGAAGATAAAAAGCTTCTGCACAGCAAAGGAAACAACCAACAAAACTAAAAGGCAACCAACGGAATGGGAAAAGATATTTGCAAATGACATATCGGACAAAGGTCTAGTATCCAAAATCTATAAAGAGCTCACCAAACTCCACACCCGAAAAGCAAATAACCCAGTGAAGAAATGGGCAGAAAACATGAATAGACACTTCTCTAAAGAAGACATCCGGATGGCCAACAGGCACATGAAAAGATGTTCAGCGTCGCTCCTTATCAGGGAAATACAAATCAAAACCACACTCAGGTATCACCTCACGCCAGTCAGAGTGGCCAAAATGAACAAATCAGGAGACTATAGATGCTGGAGAGGATGTGGAGAAACGGGAACCCTCTTGCACTGTTGGTGGGAATGCAAATTGGTGCAGCCGCTCTGGAAAGCAGTGTGGAGGTTCCTCAGAAAATTAAAAATAGACCTACCCTACGACCCAGCAATAGCACTGCTAGGAATTTATCCAAGGGACACAGGAGTACTGATGCATAGGGGCACTTGTACCCCAATGTTCATAGCAGCACTCTCAACAATAGCCAAATTATGGAAATAGCCTAAATGTCCATCAACTGATGAATGGATAAAGAAATTGTGGTTTATATACACAATGGAATACTACGTGGCAATGAGAAAAAATGAAATATGGCCTTTTGTAGCAACGTGGATGGAACTGGAGAGTATGATGCTAAGTGAAATAAGCCATACAGAGAAAGACAGATACCATATGGTTTCACTCTTATGTGGATCCTGAGAAACTTAACAGGAACCCATGGGGGAGGGGAAGGAAAAAAAAAAAAAAAAAAGAGGTTAGAGTGGGAGAGAGCCAAAGCATAAGAGACTGTTGAGAACTGAGAGCAAACTGAGGGTTGATGGGGGGTGGGAGGGAGGAGAGGGTGGGTGATGGGTATTGAGGAGGGCCCCTTTTGGGATGAGCACTGGGTGTTGTATGGAAACCAATTTGACAATAAATTTCATATATAAAAAAAAAAAAAAAAAAAAAAAAAAAGGAATATAACAGAATCCACATTCTCCACAGGAAGTCACCTGCAATGTTCCGGACACAGTTTAAAACAGACTAGTGCCTGAAAAATAAAGAAAAATGTGATCCTTCTCAAGATAAACAGTTAGTAGAAACAAACCTCAAGGAAATCCGGATGTTGGAATTAGGGAATAAGGATTTTAAAGATTTTAAAGCCATAATAGCTATGCTCAAGGAAATAAAGAAAAAGAAAGGAAAATATGTTTTAAATGAATAAACAAATATGAAATCTCACTAGAAAGACACAAGGTATAAAAAAAAATAAACTAAGTGGAAGTCTGGATTGAGAAAATTATCTGTATAAAACCTGACCAGATCTCTGGAAAGAGAAAGACTTACCAGAAAAAGGAAAAGGCCAGAGAGTGAGAGAACTTGGAGATAAATGAATACAAATTATCTAATATGAAGAACAGTTAGGAAAAAAATGAAAAAAAAATAAATACTACCTAGTGCCCACATATTGTTTTCTAAATACTATTCTCAATAAATGGATCCAGATCTTCTTGGAGAAATGGCTGATCTAGGGCTGAAGCAAAAAAATATGTAAGATGGGTTGGGACATTTTACAATACCAAAAAGTAACAAAGCGGTCAAAAAAGCAAACAGAAGGGTACATATCAAAGAACCCCAATACTCTCAAACAAAGACTGAAAATACTCCCAACAGTCAATGTGAGAACAATCTGCTACAAAATAATGCAATATTGGATTATAACCCAAAGTGTACACTAAACACATATAAATCCATACTTATATACATAAATGATTGAATAACTACATAAAAGGGAAAGAAGACAAATTGTTACTTATAGAAGAATTCTAAGTAATATATATACCTACTCCCTCATCCAAGAGATTAAATTTAATCTCCATCCCCTGAGGGTGAGCTAGACTAACAGATTCACTTCCAAAGGCAAGGGAAAAATTGGAACTTTCCTGTGTAGAGAGCTGGGAAACACTATCTTGTCCAACTGATGAAATTAACATCACCAGGAATATTGTGTGAATATTATCTACCTTCTCATATGATCTGGCGAGAAGGGCACATCACTTCTATAGTATTCTTTCAGAGATCCCTAACCTAGTTTCATCATGAGAAAAACATCAGACAAATGTAAACTGGGGAATATTTCACAAAATATTTTACCTGTATTCCTCAAAATTCTCAAAGTCATGCCACACAGCAAAATTTTCAGAGACCAAAGAAGACTAAGGAGATTTGATACAAGAATAAAGAAACTAAATACAATGTGATATCCTGCACTGAATTCTGGAACAGAAAAAGGACACTACTTAAAAAAAAAACTGGTGAAATACAAATCAAGTCTGCAATTTATTTAACAGTAACGTATAAAAACTGATGTCTTAATTTTAACAAATGCACAATGACATTTGTTTAAATGTAAGATATTTGTTAAATGCAAGAAATTTTAGCACTGCCTTGCATCTTTACTGCGAGTCTAAAATTGTTTCTAAATATAAACTCCATTTTAAAAAATGAACAGATACTCAAGAACCTCAGGTAGTATTACAAGGTATAACATACATGCGTAGAGTTGTAAAAGGACAGAAGAAAGACAGGGTCTAAAAATACTTGAGGAAATAATGATCGAAAATTTCCGAATTTGTTGAAGAACATAAATTTAAAGATTCAAGAAACTCAGAAAACTCTAAGACTGAATTCACAAAAAATCATACATAGGGACATCATACTCATTGCTGAAAATCAAAGAACAATTGAAAATTTTCAAAATCGCCTGGTACATATTGAGAGCCACAGTTTTAATAACTGCTGGGTTCTCATTAGAAACACTATTGACTAGAAAACAGTGAAACAAAATCTTTAAATTGCTGGGGAAAAAAGTAAAATATATCGTCAACATAGAGTTCTATGTAACCAAAAATATTCTTTTAAAATGAGGAGAAAAAAATGAGAAAACAAACACATTTTCAGAAAAAAAGATAACTAGGAGAAAGGGAAATAAAGGTAAATTGTCAGATGATAACTTATATCTATAGAAAGGAATGAAGAACATTAGGAATCACATGAATAAGAATAAAATGTATTTTTCTCTTAAATTTCTTTAAAATACATATGGTAGTTCAAAGCAAATATTCTAATATAGTGTAGGATTTTATCTAATATAGTGTACCATATGATGGTAGATGAACATATGTAGTTGCAAAGCTTCTATATTTTAGGTGAATTGATGAAATAACTCAATGGACTGTGAAAATTAAGGACTATATACTATCTTCTCTGTAGTAAACATTAAAAACAATGTAATAAAATAAGTAGATATATCTAAATAGCCAACAAAGTAAAATGGATTTCTAACATATTTGATTAATCCAAAAGAAAGCAGAAAAGTAAATAGAAACAAAGAATTGAGGGGGCAAATGCAAAATAAATAATAAAAGGGTAGATATGTTACAATTATATCAATAATTATAGTAATTGTTAGTGAAACTCTCCACTTAAAAGGCAGAGATTCTCATTGTCTCTCCTTTCCTCTCTCTCTCTCTCTCCCCCACTTTTCTCCCTCCTCCATTCCAACCCCACTTGACAGAGAAGTCTGAGCTGTTGTTGCTTCCACTATATTTCTTGCTTTGACTTCTCAAAGAGCACTCACTCCTTAATCCTCAAAAGACTCCTCTCCTCACCACTTTATAGGAATTTATATTTTAAAACATAGCAGCTTCCTGCCATTCAGTTGTAAATTTTCAGGCTCAATTTCATTTAACTGTAACATGCATCATTATTGATCATCCTCTTCTTGATTCATTCTGGTGTTCTCTCTTCTTTAAATGTCCATGATGATTGATTCTTCTATTCCTTAGCTCTCTTTTTATATTTCCTTTAGCTCATTCTAACCCCTAAATATAGGTGTTTTCTATGTCTTTTATATTCCCTTGGCTGCCCTTCTTCATTTTCCTCTTTACTTTCTTCTCACTTGGCCATCATTTTCTCTGCCCAGACTCAATAATCTCTTCAATTTAGTGGCTTAAATTGAAATCTCTAGACTGGTTCTTCATTCAGTATCTTTGTATGTCAAATATGCTACATATTTACTTGGCATCTGAAGCCTATATAATTCATGTTAGTCAGAAACATGAAATAAATGGTCAGAAGTTTTTTTTTAATCCACCAGATTAATACACCCAAGGCCCAGTCTTTAATATATTCCTCATCACTTGAAAATCTATGATGGAAAACAAAAAGAAAAAAAAAAGGAAATCTGTGATGATTTCCCAATGAACACTAAGTAACATATTTCGTGTCACCATCTAATATGTTAAGTGATATGATAGATTGGCCAACTCAATTCTTCTCCAACAGCTTTTAGTGTGATTTCCTGTCAGACTTCAGAAAAGAAAGATTGCATGCCTCAAATTGTCTTGCAGTTGAGGTCTCTGCATATGACTTAGCTTCAAGAAACAGACACCCTTTCAGAACTTGGGAAGAGAAAGTGGAAAGAGCAAATGGTAAGCATATGGCTCTTCGGTAAATGTGGAGATAGCTACATGTTGCAGCTATCTAAGAATCTCTTCTGTCTGGTCAATTCCTATTTTTGGATGCTGAGCTAAAGTGGAAGCTCCTCTCCTTTGAACCAGTCTCTTGGCAATTATGTTTAAAGAAGGAAGGTTTTTTCCTGTAGTGGCCACTGTGGCAGTTGTTCCCTTTCTAAGCTACTTTTGCAATACGATTCTGAACTATGAAGAAATTTTGGAAGCTTGGCCCTGAGCACCTTCCCCAAACTTTCCATTGATGCTGTAAGATATGTAATCATCTGTTTAATTCCCTCTTGGCTTGAACTAGCTAGAGTGGATTATGCCATCTACAACTGAATTCTGGCTAGTGTACCCTTACAAAATTTATATGTAACCTACCCTTAGGATCATATACATTGTTATAGCGCCGTGTACTGAAGAAAAAGTTCTCAGACAGTTAGACTGAGTGGACATGCAGAGCTGCCTCTGCAGATGCAACATCAGCAGCAACAAACTGCACATAGTCTTTATCTCATGTTCACCAGGTATAAAAATCAAAGAATGTTAAAGCTTGGGAGGAAAACACATGGAGCCTCCAGAGATAGGCCAAACACACATCTGGTGTTTACAGGAGAGCATGCAGGGAAGATGTGCAGTTTCAAGAACTGCTAGGCAATTACAGTGGGTCTGTTCCCTAACTGGGTCCTGGGAGATCATGGGGCTCTGAATCTCACAGTGCCATTGCGTTTGACAGCCCTGAGACCATGACATTGTTGACATTTCAGCAATTACCCCATTCACTTTCCCAGGGCTTCTCTCCCCCTCCCTTCAATTGCCATATATTCAAAAGCTCCCCATGCTATAAAATGTAAATACCTCCTCTGCAAAGTTTCGCTAATACCTCCAGCCAAAATAGTACCCTCCTTTCTATTTTTCATAGCATTTACTTACACGTTATTTAACCCTCTTTTTTAGGAATTTGTCTCATCTTCACTTAGCTATAAATGTTTTAAAGGCAATAAAACCTAACTTCTGCTTGTATTACTATTATTATTTTTTTATCACCCAGAAACTACATCATTGCTTTTACCAAACAATATTCCAAATGGCCCCTGTTAATCTAAACCTGTCCCACCAGCCTAATGTCCCAATGATAGATAACTTTGTCCTTCCTTCTTCATTTAATAGTGGTTGAATCATTGTAGTATTATTTGAACCACCTAATGAATAATCACCTTGAATTATTTTGGATAACAGCCTTTCAACTCTGCATAAACTACAAAGTTGTCCTAATCAAAAAAATCATCAGTATCGTAGAGAGTAGAGGTCAAAGATACTTCAGCTCACCATCCATTTTTCACTCTTTCTGGTTATTGGATGCCACATCCTTTGATAATCATGCAGCAAATGTCACAATGGGAGTTTAATTGGAACACTGACAATGTGCAGATTTCTGAATTTATTTTTGCTGAGGGATATCATTTTTCTGGTATAATAAATACATTTTGCTTAAGCAATATATTTTCTTGTTTAAATGACAGATGGTTGGGCTTATTACTTTTTCTTCCAGAGAGAAAGTGAAACCACTGAATGTTCTGTAGGGTCAAATGCTAAGATTTAGACCCAATATTATATCTACTCCATGACTAGAAATACAGTAAATTATGTTAAATTAGACTTCAGTAAATATTTGAAATTTGAATGCATGAATGAATTTTTTTTAATGAAGATTTTCCAAGGATGAAACAGGCCAGTGAGGGAGATTTTAGGAAGCAAATGTACCATGAAAAAAAGCAGGGCATTAAAGAGACTATTTCATCTACCTGGACATTGAGTTGGCCCTTTATCAGGATCAATCAATGCAAAAAAGTACATTTTAATAACTTTTATTCTGGATTAGTTTTGATATATGGAAACAAAGTAGATCAAATGTGAGAATCAAAGGAGAAAGGTCTGTGAGAGCACACTGAACATCATCAAACATAATACGAATGTAAAGGAAGATATAATTGAAATGAAAGTAAGCTAGAAATGCTAGAAAGCAGTTCCAATTGGTTTGTATCACTAGCCAATATAGTCAACATTAAGTAAGATTATGTGGCAAGTCTTACCTTCTTTGGGAGTCCAGATTTGGTCCAATAATTTGATGAAGTTTTTTTTTTTTTCATTCACTTTGATAGAAAGCTTTCTCTATTTATTTGAATTTTTAAGAAACTCTCCTTATATCTAAGTAAACATTTTTGTTCACTTAAAAAATTCTGTTTTGAAAAAAGTTGGTTCAGATAGCAAGAGTACTGACACTTTCTTTCTATAAAAATAGTAGTGATACCTGGGGCAGTATATGTTATGCAAAGTATTCACTTTACCAGCCAAAATGAGAATCCTCATTTTAATATAGTTTCCAGAGGCTTAGACCATAGATTGAACTGTAATCACCTACAGGGGGAAATGTAAAGATCAAAAATTTCCATTTGCTTCCTTAACCAAAATCTAGTATTTTCTCTGCTGGAAACTGACTTTGATTTCTTCCCAAAAAAAGTTTTGTTAACAGTGCATTTCTTAGAATTGCTAAGGAAACTAAGATAGTGTAAATTTAAAGACTATGCAATTTTACCTAAACAATAATTTAGATATAGGTAAACTTAAAATTATTATGAATTAATGAATAATTGTAAGTCATATTTTTGGAATTCTTATTAAAATGTCTTACTAGTAAGTATGATTTCAAGTGATTTTACTGTATATACCATATGTGAGGCTGAGAAATCCTGGGTTATTAGCTTTGATGTACATCAATAGCATCTTATATTTGTTTTAGGAGTGTCCCTGTGAACCCAAACTACTAAGAGTCTCTACAAAGATCATCTAATATATAGTGCAATATATAAAATATTCACATTTGATGATATGATATTACTGAATGTATATTCTAGGTTGCTATAAGCCACTTGACAGAAAAGTAAGTTTTCCTAAATCTGATTCTTGTTCTACTATTGAATAAACTCCATCTCTAACCAACACTGAAATTGAAGGGATAGGATCATGGAAATTAAATAAATCCTTCTTGAAAAACATTACTCTTCTTGATTAAACATGTCTTGCTTCTCCATTTATCTTGGTCTCCTTGGTCTTTGCTGGGTTATTCTTATTCTTTTTGTAAATCCTTCAGTTAGCTTTCTAACCTAATATTAAAAAGTCTAGATGTAAGATGCTAGGAGCAATATAGCATTAATATTTATATGTTTCATTTACAGCTTTTTCATGCTAAGTCTTTGCAAGACCTTTTGATTATAAAATAATTTTTGAATTATTTTAAAAAATAATTACTTTATTAAAATTTGATTTTAGATCTCCACATCATTTAACTAAGAAGAAACAAGCCTTTGTGTGTATGTACATATACATATATATGTATATATACATATGTATATAGTAGAATGTCAATCAATCATGTAGCCATTTATAAGTAGTATAGTCAGTAAATTATTAGAAAGTATAAAATAGGATGAATTAAACCAATAATAAAATAAATAATTTATAGTTGGGATTGCATTTTACTATGAGATAGGTAATAGTCTGAGTGAAAAAATTAATATAAAAAAAGAATAAAATTACAAGAATGGTGAAATAAAAGAACTGTGTTGATTTTACAATTACTGATGTCTACAAGACACAATAAAAAGCAGAAGGCTCTTCACAAGGATGCATAATATGTTTTGCATATATTACTGTCAGGGAGGACACTGTAGGTGCTAAAGTGACATTACAAGACACCAAAATACTAACCATACTCTGATCAGCAAAAGATTTATAAATAGAGGCTTGAAATGGTCTCAAATAGTTGGCATTATAAGACTACCTAAAAAAGAGGAACCCAATTGAAGTTACAAGGGAAAATAATGAAAAAACTGCCTTTGGATTTTGTACACATTTGTCAATCTAAGGATGTATGTTTGAGAACACCTGGTGTGGAGTAGTGTGTAGTTTTCCTGCTGATGCAGACAGTGTGATAGTAAATGAAATGTAGATCCAACTTCCCTCTCCGGTTTTACTTGTCAGGCTACATCTCTGCTTGGACAAATCCATGCACCAGGAAAAGGCTGAGGCCTGGGTCCAGATCCATCCTGGCAGCAGACAGTTTAGAAGATCCTCTTTGCCCTTACCATTGCCAGGAGAGCTAAGAACAGGGAATCAACAGCAACCCACCCTAAATTTTATGTACTAAAAATCTGGCAGATATCTTAAAAGATATCCCTTTCTATGGGGAAAAAAAAGCAAATACATTAGAAAATTACTTCTAGTATTAGGGAACATCAAAAAGTTTTTTTTTTTTCTGGTAATGAACATTTTAAAGCTCAAGAACATTTGGCAATTATCCAGAATGACAGAAGTATTTTTTTTTTTATTTTTTTTTCAACGTTTTTATTTATTTATGGGACAGACAGAGACAGAGCATGAACGGGGGAGGGGCAGAGAGAGAGGGAGACACAGAATCGGAAACAGGCTCCAGGCTCCGAGCCATCAGCCCAGAGCCTGACGCGGGGCTCGAACTCACGGACCGTGAGATCGTGACCTGGCTGAAGTCGGACGCCCAACCGACTGCGCCACCCAGGCGCCCCTGACAGAAGTATTTTAAATGCAGTGTCTGTTACTCAAAATTTTTCTTACAGAAGGAAAGAATACACGTGTAGAGCAAGGCAATGCGCTATGACAGTGTAGTTGATAAATTACAGTGACAGTTGATAAATGACAGTGTAGTTGATAAATTAACTGTAGGCTGATCACCCTTGTGTGTTAGCTTTACCAGCATTGGTAATCTCTACCATGCTATGGAAAATGGAGAAGGAAAATAATGGAATCATGAAAAGAATCTGTTAGGAATCTAGAGCAGAAAAGCGGTGGAAAGAAGGTCCAACATAAATGTGATAAGGTAGAAGGACTCAAGTGCTATTTCGGGAGAAGAATGATGTGAATTGGTGGCCATTAGATGTAACAGGCCACCACATATGAGAAAGAAGAGCCCAAAAGTTCCAAGTTTGGTGAACATGATCAATAGTGATGTTATCAATTAATATAGGAAAAACATAAGAATAAACTACTTTTGGGGTTAGAGGAAGATTAAAAAAAATCCATTTCATAAAATTCATTTGGGAACCTGTCAAGTGAAGACATTGTAAATCATCCATATTAGGATAAAGACATCGGAAGGATTGAAATCACTAAGCAGAGATTATTGGAAGAGATGAGAGGAAGGAAAATAACCAAGAAAGATTATTAGATGTGATATTAGCAGAGGAAAAGGAAGAAAGGGTGTTCAACAACACTGCATGATACTAAGAAATTACATGAGATGACATTTGTGGGGCAGTTATATTTTCTGGTTTGGTAGTTATTGGTTGAACATTTCAAAAAAATGTTCAATTGGTTGCAGGAATTGTTAGTTATTTTAAATCAAGAAGCAAATTGGTGGTTAAGACAGATTTTGTAAACTGCAAGGACTAGAAGACAATGAGAAGGATAAAAGTAAAACCTTTGGGGTAGTCAGGATCAAAGAAAAAATTCTTGCCTTTTCTTTATTTCCTTCTGCTTCTCTTGCTTACATGTAGTTTGAGGTTTTTTTTTTTTTAAAGATAAGAAACCAGCAAAGAGGAAATTACAAATTTAGCAAAGAAAGGGGATCATAATGGTGAGAATGACCAAAAATAGAAAGGAGAAAGTCGGGAAAGCAAAACAAAACAAAACAGAAAAATATCTGATTTTAGGGGAAAAAATGATACTCTTTTGTTTTCTGGAAAGAGAAAAGAAAGGAAAGCTTGGTGAATATAGAGATAAGTTTTAGGAGGGCATCTTAGTTTAGGTCTCTCCCAAAGCAGACCCTAAGGAAGAATTTAGTTGCAGAAAACACAAGTGAGGCCCAGGGAGTTAAAGCCAGAATGGGAAAAGAGGCAATAAAGGATGTGTTTATGATCATGCTATAGGGCTCAAACCTCTAAGGACACTAAGAAATCATATAAACCACCCTTAGAATTATTTCACCACTCGTTGAATATGAAGCATTAGCCATCAAATTCTGTATTGTATTGGCTGAGAGTTGACCTCAGATTTATATGCCTCCCTCCCCCACCAGTTTCTGGCTATCTAGTTGAAGAAACTCCTATACCCCCTGACAAAGCTTCCGGGCAGAAGGTGCCAGAAATGAAAGCCGTCACCTCCTTTCAAAACTGTCTTCTGCAGCAGCCGGGTGACCTCAGAGTTGGATAGAGCAGATTTGGTGCAGGACATCAAGGCTTCTACTGCAGACGGAAAGGGAGATGCTTTTCTTTCTGTCAACTCTGGTGCATTACTATGAGTACCCTAGATTCCAATAGAATAATAATGCCCTTCACCAAACATGCCCAACGTGCTATAAATCACCAAGAATCTCTTCCCTCCTACTCTGCCAAGGAATCCTCTACCACTGCTGTTTCATTCAAGAGTATCAGGAAGGGTTTCCTCCTCCTGCCCCCTCCCTCACTGTCCATGCCACAATATTCCCCCAAACCTTTTATTTCTTTTCCCTAAGTGGGGAGATCTTACTAACATAAATAAAATAATAACAATGACTTTATTCCCATAATAGCACATTTGAATTATGTTTTGAAGGTGATCAGTAATAAGCAAGAGAAAATTTTATTGACCTTTTATGATGCTTCATTCTGAGAACTGGAAAGATTTAAGACTCCCTTAAGACAAGGGCCTGGCCACAAGTATGTGATGCCCTGTCCTTCCAATATAGAGAAGGGTACTAGAGAGAGAGAGCAGAAAAGACAAGAAGATCTGAGGGAAAAACAGGAAGAGATCTTGGAGAGTGAAGGAGTCTCAGGGATGCTTATCTGAGACATACTCTACATGTCTACTGAGGACTTGGCAGAGTAGGGAAGGATCCATTTTGCAGCTGACTGGACACTGTGTGCACAAATTGCTGACTAGGAGATTATCCCTCCTCACTTTCCTAGACATTATGGGCACACAGAATGGGTTGAAATTAGTTACCAGAACTAATTTTATATAGTGCATGTCCTATATGCCAGGTGCTATGTTGATTGCTGGGGCACCCTACCATCATGGCATTTATAGTTAAAAAAACTAGGGGATACCTCATCTGTGATTCTTTTTCTTGCCTGTCATAGTTCATATCAACCTTATTTGCTTCTTAAGTCATCTTTTACATCTTGTCTCATAACTACTTGTGGGCATGTCGGCCTCACTTAACAGATTAAGAGCTCTCTGAGGGGAGAGACCATTTCTTCTCACACATCACTATTGACTGACTGACAGCCTTAAGACAGCAGAGATGATTGAGTGAGGATCTCATTTGGGAAGTGTTCAGTAGAAGTCTAGATCTATAGTGTGTTTGACTTAATCTGCTTAGCTACATCTAGAACTGTGGTAGAAGGTTCTTTGCCAAAAGGAGTTATTCTTCCTCTTTATATCTTCAAAGCAACATGCTTAATGATCAAACCCTTATCTGTTCCACTTACTTGGAGAACAACATTGAATGTTGAGCTTTAAAAATGGTGGGGGAAAGTTAATCTTTAGGCCGCTGCTGCTAAGTTTGTGGGAATGAATATTCAAAGGGACATTGCTAGCACAGCATTTCCAACTTTCTGAAACTATGTGATTCCACAAGCAGTTATAATATTAGGGAGTAACTTAGGGACTGGAACTGAGCAGAATGGTGAAAAATACAAGGTTGGGCTTAGAATGTATGTATTAACTATGGAATTTAAACAGGCTCATCCATCTGGGCCTCAGTTTCATCTTTAAAATGGGGATTTTAATACCTCTTTAAAAGATCCCTAATGGGGCGCCTGGGTGGCTCAGTCGGTTAAGCATCCGACTTCAGCTCAGGTCACGATCTCACGGTCCGTGAGTTTGAGCCCCGCGTGGGGCTGTGGGCTGATAGCTCAGAACCTGGAGCCTGCTTCTGATTCTGTGTCTCCTCTCTCTGTCCCTCCCCTATTCATGCTCTGCCTCTCTCTGTCTCAAAAATAAATAAAAACGTTAAAAAAAATTTTTTTAAAAAAGATCCCTAAGGATGCAGGTAATTCATGTAGAATACTTCATATATGATAACACACTGTTGCCATAAACAATCCATACCATTTATGTTGATGGGAGATATGACAAATATTTGCCAAATGTCTCTTTTAAACTTATGACCAATTAGGTAATGGAATTCCTCCGAAATACTGAAAGTTTATAGGAGTTGCAAAATTAAATAATAAAGGACATAGCAAAGGTACATATGTGATAAGGGAGAAAAATACAAAACACATTTAAAATATTGTTCTACCTGAGGAATAAAGAGGTCAATATGTTTATGAGAAAATGCCAAATTTTAATGAAGACAAATGTAAAAGGCTTTAAAATAGGAACTTTCAACTTCCAAAATTTCTTTGAGGAAGAAAAAGAGTTAACCAAAATGATATTATGAGAGAAACTAATCTATGGAGAATTCCTACAAAATAGTAAACATATAACTTCTTTCATGCTCCTCTTGAAAGAAACCAGAAAAAGTGGCATACTAAGTCCTCCTCCTTCTGACTCACCATAAAATCAATCAAAGCATGTTTCTTACTAGATGGATAGTTTCCAGAGCAGACAGAGACAAATCAATTGCAGTGTAGTGTGTGGGAAGTATCAACACATACCTTAGGAAAGTTACAGAACTGGTATCTGTAACTCCAGACATGCGTGCATCTACTCAAAAATCGTAAAATGAGTAAGCCAGGATACTACACAGTGGAAACACACACACACACACACGTGCACACGCTGTTAAGTTTTCATAGTACTTTGTAACTCTCTGATGACACTTATTACAGAATATATTATATTTCAATCAAGCACGCAGTTTTTCATCTCCCTTTTAGACTACACACCGCTTGAAAATAAAGACTGTGTTTTGCTCATTTTTTCACTGCCAACATCACTACCTTGCACAGCTCAAGAAAACTTCTTAAAAAATCAATTTTAAGGATATTTAATATGTGCCAGACACGAAGTTTGGAGTTTCTTACAGAACATCTCATTAAGTACATTATTGAATTTAATGTTTTGAAGTGACGCAAGTATCCTTGGATTCTTACAAAAAGTTAAGACGATGCCCTTTCTGTTTTACCCATACCAAAGCAAAAGCTTCTTCACAGGCTTTAAGTTATCACACAGCAAGGCTTTTAATATACAGTTAGTAGTGGCATAATTTTACATTCTCCCAAGTCAAGTCTGAACTACAGATCAACTCTCAAGTGAAAGTATTCATTCTAATTAGAAAAGCTTCTTTTTTAAGTTACAAAGTAGAACATTTAGCATAAAGGAAATGTCTAAGAAATAAATCTCACTAAAATAATGAGTCTGTAAGTGTCATCATGTGTAGGCTACCAAACATGGTTTTCCTTTCTAAGTCACATGTTACATGTGGTTATGGAAAAGTAACTGTGCAATCCTTTGAAATAATAAGGGAATAAAATCGAAAACAAAGCCTTACAAATGTACAAAAATGTAATATAATCCACAAACAAAATGCAGACTCCTCTGTTCTTTCTCCTCCAAAGATAATAACAATTAATCCAAAAAAAAAAAAAAATTCCTTTGACTAAGCTGCTCTGAAGGAGTTGCCTCATATATTTGCAAATGTATGAGAAACAATGTTTAAAGAAGTCAGAAAACCTTTTTGGCAACCTTACCCATGTTCTGAGAAGGTGAAAAAATGGTTTCACTTCTATTCAGAGTTGACTCACATACGACAAAGTGAGATTGGAAGGACAAATTGACACTGGGAAAGGAGAAGTTAAATGTAGGAATCTGAGTTCTGTTCAAATTGGAGAACACCAGTGGGGAGACTAAAGCTCTCTCTTTACTGAAGCAGCAGTTTGAAGTACTCTTGTGTAGTATAATAGAATAATTGACCCAATTAGGGCCCTATTCATCAGAAATTAGATTTCTGCAGGTGCCAAGCACAAAGGCTTTTAAGGGCCTTCTCAGCTTCTCACTAGCAACACTGGGAAACTGCAGGCACAACAAAACTGCAAAATCTGCAATTTAATATCTTTCCTCAAGGTATCTGCTGAACCTCACTTTAATTTTAAAGACAGATGAAAAGGACACAGCTTAGGGTCTGTTTCCTTGCCAAGACCGCCCTTTCCCTGTAAGCCTATGGCCAGCCATCCTCTAGCTCAGCTTTAAAGAAACATATTCAAAAGCAACAACTGTAGCCTGTGATTGAATATTCACCTTTCACAGAGCATCTCATTCTAAAGTCTGTCGCTTTCAGGTCATCTTTTCGGAGATTAATATTATATTAACCATTTAAGGGTGTAGGACCCAGAATGGCCTCAACCAATTCCATTAAATGTTATTGCTCCAGATGCAATTCATATTATATAAATATTTTTTTTACTTTATATAAAAAGTAAATTTATAAAAAAATTATTATTTATAATTATATAAATATTTATTTATATTATATAAATATTTTATTTACTTTATATAAATATATAAATATTTATATATTATATAAATATATTTTTTTACTTACTACTCAAAAGTAGTACTGATGGACTTTGTTTCCCTGGGAGTATGGAAGAGGAAAGAGGGAAGGCAAAAAAAGCAAACAAACAAACTCTTCTCTGAAGATCAAGGGATTGTTGAATGAATTTCAACCCTTTAGTTGTTTTTTTTTTTTTTTCAGTAAAATGTTCCCATTCACTGATGTGATATGAAGAAATTCACTCCCCTAAACTCCCTATCTTATCTATCTCAAATATGTTCACAAAATCACTCTTTTTATCCTTTTTTTTCAAATTTTTTTCAACGTTTTTATTTTTGAGACAGAGAGAGACAGGGGAGGGTCAGAGAGAGAGAGGGAGACACAGAATCTGAAGCAGGCTCCAGCCTTTGAGCTGTCAGCACAGAGCCTGATGTGCGGCTCGAACTCACGGACCGGACCGTGAGATCATGACGTGAGCTGAAGTCAGATGCTTAACCGACTGAGCCACCCAGGCGCCCCCTTTCTTTTTATTCTTAACTTTTTTCCAAGAATAATTATTTGAATTACACTTAGGTGTGTATGTGTTTATTTACATTGATTTCTGTATCTCCCATTAAAATCTACGTTCTAGGGGCGCCTGAGTGGCTCAGTCGGTTAAGCTGCCGACTTCGGCTCAGGTCATGATCTCGCGGTCTGTGAGTTCAAGCCCCGCATCGGGCTCTGTGCTGACAGCTCAGAGCCTGGAGCTTGTTTCAGATTCTGTGCCTCCTTCTCTCTGACCCTCCCCTGTTCATGCTCTGTCTCTGTCTCAAAAATAAATAAACATTAAAAAATTTTTTTTTAAATAAATAAAATAAAATAAAATAAAATCTATGTTCTAGTGGATAAAGACATTGCACTGCTTATTTACTGCTAAGTCCCCTATCTTTAGTGCCTAGAAAAGCATAAGGCACAGAGTGGTCTCAATACATGTTTCTTGAATGAATGTATAAAAGAAATTTGTTTTCCTTAGAGAAATTTGAAATCAGCACATTAAAGGTGCACTACAGGGAACCAACACTCCTGGCCTGCTTCACAGGTTCAAATGGAATATTTCAGATCCTGTAGCTGAACAATACAGGGTTGAGTTTAGTTTCAAGCTAGATTGTGGCTTCCTCCTATTTCTCAAGTCACTTCCTCAGTACTGATTCCATTTTCAGGATGAACATGGTCACAAAATGGCAGAAGCTGCTTCAGTCTACTCTGATTCACACTGACCCAGAAGGTGAAATATCTTTTAAACTTATGGTAAAAAAAAAAAAAAAAAAAGAAAAGAAAAAGAGTCCAGGAAATTTTATGCTGTTGGCTCTGGTTAGCCTAACTTGTGCTACAGGTCTTCCCTAAGCCAATCTCTATGACCAGGAAGCTAGAATTTGTTGTTGGCTTGGTTTAGGTCACTCTACCCCACTGCTGGGGTAGAGTCAGCTTTACCCAATGCACACAAACTAGTAGTGGAGAAGTCAAGGTCAAGTTGCCCGAAACAAAATCTGAGTACTTATGCTGCAAAGGAGAAGTGGAGGCCAGAAGCAAAACTTAAAATGCCAATTATTCCCCTGAACTCAAAATCAGTGGGTATCTTTTAGCTGCTGCCTTAATCAAACTCTCTGAAGCATATGCCAAAGTTTATCATTTCTCCCATTCTGAAGCTCTCTCTTTTTTGGCTTTCACCTGACTCTTACAACTGCCCCATGTTTCTGATGGTTGATATTGGTTTACATATTCAGCTACTTTTACACCACCTTCCCTTTAAATGTTGATACACTCTAGGATTTGTTTCTCACGCCCCTCTGTCCTTATTTTATATGTTCACCCACAGTGATTTAATCTATACCCAGAGCATTTACTAGATGGAAATGCTAATGACTCCTAAATCTTCATCTCCACATCTGACCCTTTTCCAGTGGTACAGGTGCTCTCTTAGATCAAGTATATATTTTTTTTCTTTTTTGCTTGCTTGGACAATCGGGACAATCTAATAGCTCATCTCCTTACTTCACTCTTCCTTTTTCACTCCCAACCATTTTCCATTTTTATTCAGAATATTATTAAAAAGTACAAATCTTATAATTCCACTGCTGGGGCAACTGGGTGTCTCAGGCAGTTAAGGTTCCAGCTTCAGCTCACATCATGATCTCATGGTTTGTGTATTCAATCTCCAGATCTGGCTCTGCGCTAACAGCTCAGAGCCTGGAGCCTTCCTCAGGTTCTGTGTCTCCCTCTCTCTCTGCCTCTCTCCCACTTGCACTGTCTCTCTCCAAAACAAAACAAAAAAATATTAAAATAATAATAATTCCATGCCCTATACAATACAGTATGAAATTCTTGGTACAACACAAAGAACTGTTTGTTCAATGGTCTTGCCTGTCTTTCAGCCTCATTCTTTCTGTTCCCTGTAAGCACTCTGTTACCTCTGTTCTTGGCTATTCCTTTACCTCTAATAGTAATGCCCTTCCCTCCCCCTGCTCTTCATCCACTGGGCAAGTCCTACATATCCTCAGGATTCAGCTTACATGCCAGCAGACTTCTCTTGGGACAGACTTTGTATCTAGGGAGAAGAGAATAGTCCATGAGCTTTGGTTCAACTATTATCTTCTGCAAATTTTTCAATTTCCATTTATTCTATTATTGCAAGGGTGTGCATTTTCTCTCTCATAATAATAGGAGACCTCTTTAAAAGCAAATTCTGGGGGCTCAGTCAGTTGAGCATCAAACTATTGATTTTGGCTCAGGTCATGATCTCACAGTCATAGGATCTAGTCCCACATCGGGCCTCTGCATGGGGCATGGAGACTGCTTGGGATTCTCTCTCTCCCTCTCTCTCTGCCCCTCCCCAGAGCATCTGTGCTCATGCATGTGCTCTCTCTCAAACAAACAAAATAACTCTCTTTAAAAAAAAAAAAAAAAGCAAATGCTGTGTCTATTTCATGTTTGTGTCCTACAACTTGGGAGAGGGCATACACATGGTTATGGAATGTTTAATAGAATGACATCTTCTTACTACATGTCAGTTTCTTTTTCATGACCAGCAGAAGAATCTCTCTGAGCTCAAGGAGTGCTCCAGACCCTCTTTTAAAGGACTCATCTGGTTAGGTCAGACCCACCCAGTGTAATCTCTCTTTTGATTAAATCAAAATCCACTGATTATGAACCTAATTTTATCTGCAAAAATCCCTTCACATTTGCTATGTAATGTAACATAATCACGAGAGCAGAACCTCATTATATTCACAGGTTCTATGCACACTAAACAGAAGGGGAGTGTGCAAGGGCATGGGTTACTGGGGATCATTTTAGAATTCTGTCTACCACAGTTGGGCACTTTCAGACTAACTGATGCTTTTCAGTTCTCAACTCACATCACTGGGGTGATATCAGAAATTTCACAACCAAGCTGAAATTAGAGGGAGAAAGCCAAGTGAATTCAGGAGTTTGGGGTTTTGCCAGGCTTATTGGCTAACAAAGAGTTTATTGTGTTAACTATCCTTTAAGTCCATGTATGGATAGTTAGGTAAATTATACAGTGCAAAGAAATGTCATTTTTTTAATAAGTGGCATATTTTTTCCATTTTCAACATGCTTGTATCTTTGTACTTATGTTCATAGCTGCAATGTGAACCTTGTGAGGGAAATAAGAGTATCATATTCACTTTTATATTCCAAGTGCCTGGATCTCAATATATAATTAAGACCCACCCAGTTCCTTCCAAATCTTCTTAATTTAGGTCCTTTGCCTTGTTTGACCTTTGGATCATTTGCCCCGTAAAAGATAGAAATATGAGAAGGACATTTGATGTTTGCTGAAGATAGTATACAAATGTCTACCTAATTTGATCTCTAGTCCTTTCTAGTAAGAATGTTCTAGCTCTTTGGCTGGAAAAAAAAGAAAATATATGTAGGCTTAATTTCTGACAAGTTCAAAATGTCTTGGAAGCCATTGTTTCTTCGAGCCAGTTGAAGTAAGTGATATCACTGAGTTATTCCTGAGGATCTTCACTTCTTCAGCAAAATCAGGCAGACAAAGGCGTATGAAATAACATCCCCCTAGTACCATGGAGAAACCTGAACTCAGTCGTATGTGCTGGGGCTTTGTATTCCTTTGGGCAGAAAAGGCAGCCTTACTTTCAAACTTTCCACAGAACATTGTGACTCGGAATGCTGCTAGTGCATGTACCATGTCAAAGGGAACAGAAAAGTAAAAGCAGAGAACTGACATAACACTTAAGACACTATCAGTGCCCTGAGTCAACATAGGTGGTCGTTTCAATAATGAACTTGTTCAATCTTCCGTGATGCATGAGGAAAAACAGGAACACACAAATGGAAACTCACAGATATCCTCAGATTCCCATACAGTAGGTAGGCAGCTGGTGATTGATTAGGATCACATTTTTGGCATTTGAAGCCTGCTTCATATTAGAAAAACATTTTTGCAGTTCAAGAACTAAAGTTTGTGGATTGCTTCAGAGAGTCCAATAAGCCCTTGAAGTGATAGGGGAAAAGTCTTGCCAGTACATGTATGTAACATCAATGTTGGATCTTCTGTGACCTTAGAAGCCAGGGAATTTATACCCAAACTCCAAATTCAGGGCCTGGGGCACTGACAAGTTCCCTCACCCTGTATGTGCCTTTCCCATGCTTCTTTCAGTTTGATCTGGAATCAGTGTAGCCTACTTTGTGCTGACCAACCTTTGGGCCAGAAGTGAAGCTGTGCTCTTCTCACTTGCCTCCACGAGAAATACCTTCCAATTACATCAAACATATTACAACTGTTATGGATGTACTATCATTTGTGAAGTCATGAAGCAGCAGCTCATAAGATTTCCTGGATTTCATGTGCATCCTTCTTTGCTCTTGCGGTTAATATCCATACATTTTGACTTCTCCAGATGTATGTTTATCACATAGGTCTCTCTTTGTGCCATAAAGATCCCTGGAAAGTATCATCCAGTTCCTACTTCCCTATAGGGCCCTTCCAAAATCATATGCCTTCCTCAGTTCTCCTGCACTGTTAGAAAATAAATATTTTCTATCTGTAGTTATGCCTATGAGACTTTTCTTCCTCCAGAAATTGTAAAGTTTTCATCCTATTCAACAAGGGTCCATGATCCAAAATGAGTACGAACCATTTCTTAGACCTTATTCCAAAGGAGAAATGTTTGGAAGCCACATTTCATTGTCAATAAAGAGGAACAATATAACATAACACACCAAGAGCCCCCTGGTAAAAACAGTGTTCCTCTTCTCTCTGAACCCTAGAAGCAGCAGGCTCTGACTACAAGTTCTCTTCATAACAAGGTGACTCTGCTCTTCACATCTCTAATCACTATCTTACTGCTCTGCCAACTCCTTGCCTTTTCCCATTGCTCCTCTCCACCTTCAACCCTTCTGAGAATGCCCTCTGGACTCTCCAAACATTTTTATTATTAGTCTTTCTGTTTCCAAATCCATGCTCTATCATTTACTAGTTCTGTGAATCTGGGCAACTTCACTTTTCATCTATAAATTAGCATAACAATAGTACTTACTCACAGGGTATTGTGGAGGTTAATGAGTGAAATCAGGTAGGAAACTTAGAACACAGCAAGTCCTCAGAAACAGTTAACTCTCCTCCTTAGCATTATTACATTGCCACCCATCATTGTCAACCAGTTCCACCTGAGGGATCTACCATGAAGCTACGGCTTCTCTTGCAGCCCTTTCTAGAGGAGTCTCATCTCCCACAACCAAAATCTGGGCAAAGAAACTAGCAGAATGCCAACTCATGAGCACATTTATACATTCATGTAAATGACCAACCCAAACCACTACATAAGAAATGGTTGAGATTTATCATTTTACTATTTTAAAGAGAAAGATGAAGATCAATAGGTTGATGTTATGGGTATGAGGGTTTAACTAATATCAGAAAGTATTTTCTACTGTTAAGAACTGCCCAGGAATGAAATATGTTAAGGAGTTACCAGTGTCCCTGTCCTGAACAAATTAATATAAGTTGTGTGTGTCCCCCTTTTCTGATGTTATAGGAAGGATTCTTGCCTGATGAAGGACCTTGGACTTAATTTCAAAAATCCCTTTCAAACTACAATCCTGAGTCTATTTTGACTGAGTCTCCTGAATGAGTATCCTGAGTCTCCATGGACTTTGTTCATATTCCAAGGAAAACACATGAAAAACATCAGCAGTTCTATATACATAACATAGTTTTTATTGGGGAGGAAAGAGCACAGCAATTTTTGTTACCAGACCTGTACTCTACATGCTTGGCTCTGTAACTCACTTGTGTGACCATGAAAAGGTACCTTAATCTCTATCAGTGAAGGGGAAGAGGTTGCATCTATGGCTTTCAAACACTTTTAAAGTGCAAAATTCTTCCTACTAATGAATGCCAATGGATAAGCTCAATATGTAACAGAAACAAATTTCCAGCTGAAAATATTTCAGTAGGAAATATAGTGGCCTAACCAATTCCCTGCCTTGTTTCCCCACAACCCCATGTTTCCATGGTCAGCCTTTGATGTGGCTTCATGTACCTTCAAAGGTTGTTCAGACTCAACTGTCAAAACCAACCAAGCTGTGTAAAATGGCTTCTAGACTCTTCTCACCTTTTACCTGGGATTTGTGTTCTTTATATACACATATGTATCTGAAATTAACCCTGTTTTATCCTTGTTCAAAAATTGTCTTGTTTGATATTAACAGCTCAGATCAAAGGATTTTAGCACTGAAATGGAATTGTATTGTGGCTTATTTTCATGTAATTCAGGAAGGCATGATGAAACAAATTAATCCCTTGGTCTTCCACTTATGTTTACATTTTAATTAAGTGGATATAAGATATTAATGTTATATTATTGATATGTACCTACTATTCTTTTTGCCATATGAATATCTGCATTTTCATATAGAGTATACATTTCATATGTAATTGATAGAATATGTCATAGGTAAGTAATAGTATGTACATATATGTATAGGCCACATCTAAAAAAATTAATAGGTGCAACTTAGCTGATTTTAATCTCATTTAAAGACATCACCAGTTTTCAAGTAGTAATACAAAACTAATATGCAAATAACACTTCTATGAACAGGAATAGCATAATATTTTGACTTTGATGACCTTATAGCATTTAAAGAGAATCCAATATGGGTATCAGATAGTTCAAGGTACAATTGAGTTAGGAAGAGTTAGGTTTATGACCAAGGATGAAATCTGCAGCAAAGTATTCAAGAATATGTGTTAAAGGACAAGATTTCCCAGTCTGTAGCTAGAAATAAAATTTTAAAACTTAAATAATGACCCATTTAAAGAAAACTTGAAAATAGTCACTAATAACATAGAAATAATAAGATGCAGATGAAAGCAAGCAATAACAAGAAATAATAAGATATTGATGAAAACACGTAATTACAGGACACTCATCCTTTTCCATGGTAAAACTGGTATTTCTTAAATGTTATCATCGCAATGTACTTACCACTAGTCAAGACTTTATTAAAATACTCAATCTTGTTTAGGGTGAACAAATCAAGTTATCTATGGGAGTATAAAGAAAGCCCTGAAGAAAGTTAGAAATATCTACTACTAACAAACTAGAATACATCTTAAGATATAGCATCTATAGGATTTTGGCTTGTTCCTTCATTTGACTAGATGATCATTATCACACTAACATCTGTAATGCCATAGCATTAAATTCTTAAAAGATAGATCCTAAGAAGAAAGCATAAATATGCAATACCATTGATGCTGATATTGATGCATAAGCTACTATAAGAGAAAACAGTAAACATAGACTTCCACAGTTATTGAAAACTCTCCTGAAATATGACATCAGGCAAGAAGAAAGTAACTCCTGTTTCTGTGTCCTCCATTCTCTTCATTAACCAAAGTCTTAAGAGAGTGGTTTGCACTCCATTTGCATTTCCTCAACTGACATGAACTCCTTAGCCTCCTGTAATCTGGTGTTTTCCTTCACCATTCAACTAAAAAGTCTTCACTTCAAATTACAAATTGTCTTTAGTGGCAAGTTCAATGGGCGTTTTTTTTTTTTTTTTTTAATGTGTATTTGTTTTTGAGACAGAGAGAGACAGAGCATGAACAGGGGAGGGCCAGAGAGAGAGGGAGACACAGAATATGAAACAGGCTCCAGGCTCTGAGCTGTCAGTACAGAGCCCGATGTGGGGCTCAAACTCATGGACCACGACATCATGACCTGAGCCGAAGTCGGAAACTTAACCAACAGCCACCCAGGCGCCCCTCAATGGGAATTTTTAAATTATAACTTGATCTTGCTCCAACATTTGAACACAATTTGATTAGATGTGATTTTTTATGATTCTATTCTCTTCTGGTTCAGTTTTTAACCTTCTGTGTATTATTTTCATCATTTTGACTGATTTCCCTTTTACTATTTGCCTCTTAATGTTAGTGTGCCCCAGAGTTCCATTCAAGGCCCTTATCTTCTCTCTGTGTAGCTATTCTTACCAGACAAATTCCTCTCTTCTTGTGCTTTCAGCTATCATTCATATCACAAATGCCTCAGAAAGCCCTGCATCCTAGCTTGGTTGTCCATCTGCCTTCCCATCCCACTTTTCCAACTACCTAAATGATATTTTTCCACTTGGATATTCCAAAGGCAGCCAAAATTAAGAATATCTAAAATGGGGGGTAGAAGCCAAGATTGCAGAACAGCATGGAAGTTTTTTGTGTGTCTCACATCCATGAAATACAACCAGACCATCACTAAACCATCCTACACACATAGAAAACTGACTGCAAGATTAACACAACAATCTGCACTACCTGAACCACAGGATTCATCAGGTACGCAGGACAGAGAAGTGAATTTGGGGAGCAAGAAGCCGTGAAAGGTAGGGAATTGCTTTTGCGGGCAAAGAGAGGAAGGAGACTGGGGAGGGAGGGAGAATACAGGAAGAGCAACCTTCCCAAAAACAGCTGGAGAGAAAGTGGAAAATTGGAAGCAGCCGCAGGGACTAAACTAAAAAGGGAGAAAGGAGAAAGGAGAGGATTTGAATTCCATTAAGACAAGGGGAGCGCAAAGGCTGCAACTCCACAGCTTGATACCTGGCAGTGCTCTGGTGGGAAGGGCGAATCACCAGGAACAGAGTGGGGTCCAGGAGGTTCTCGGGCCACATGGAGAAAAGCGGTTCCACTGCTGGAAAGACATTTGGTAGATACTGGTGAAGCCACCTTGTCCCAGCAGACCCCAGAAGGTGGCCATATTCCCTGGGGCTGAGGCAAGGTCCTTAAGAGTGAAGCCTGGTGCCAGATGTGTGTTGTGATTTTCCAAAATCCCTGAAACGCTGCTGCTACACTGTCTCGTGAACTTTTTCTGGGGCAGGCTGAGACCTGGCCGGGGTCTCAGGGCACCGGCAGCAGCAGGGTCCAGCGGGCGTTCCTGGGTGCAGCCGACATTCAGCCATTGCTCATTCAACCACTGCTCGGTGAAACCCTCTTGCAGAAGGGCGGAATGGGTCAAAGCCGGAGTCTTTCAGAAGTAAGGGGCCAGGGAAAACAGCTACATCTGAGACAAAACTCTGGAGAGAGGTACTGCCTGGGGCCTGGTCACAGAGAGTGAAAAAGCAGGGAGTGGACAAGAGCTGAAGACAGAGGATGAGTGCGCGATTGCTGATCTGGGAGGACAGACTGGGTAGCTGGGTGGTGCCATTTTCACCACTCCCGGGCATGCACATAGGCACCTATGAGCTCCGCAACAATCCACCCAGTAGGCTAGCAGTGCCATCTAGTGGAGAGCAGAGCTGTTACACTGAGCCCGCCCAACTGGGCCGACTTCGCTCTCCAAGAACAAAGTCTCCCGGCTGACTTAGTTATGGACTATAAAGAGCTACATAGAGTGACTTCTAGGGGAAAACAAAGCAATTTCAGTCCTACTTCAATCTGTTACTAGGTTCATCTATTCAATTTCTTTTTTTCCCTCTTTTATAATTCTTTTCTTTTTCTTGAATACAGAATGAGAAAAAAATGCATTTTTATTTCAATTTTTATTAAAAATATTTTCCTTAATTTTTATTACTATATTTTTTAATTTTGTGTAAATTTTTGCAAATTCTATTTTACTTCCATCACTTTATTTTAGTCTACTTCAGTGTATTCACCTTTTCAAATTTTCAAACAATTTCCTTTTTCTTTCTTTCTTTTTATTTTTTTCTCTTTTTAATTTTTCTTTTTATTGAATGCAGAAAGAGTAAAACTTCATTTTTACTTTCAATTTATATTAAAAATATTTTTATATAATTTTTATTACTATATTTCCTGCTTTTCTGTAATTTATTTCAAATTCTATTTTACTTCTGTCATTTTATTTTAGTCTACTACAGTGTATTCACTTTTCAAATTTTCAAACGATTTCTTTTTTTTCTTTTTTATCTTTTTCATTACTTTTCTTTTTTCTTAAATACAGAAAAAAATTCATTTTTATTTTTAGTTTTTATTAAAAGTATTTTTCTTTAATTTCCTTCTACTATATTCTTTACTTTTGTGTATATATTTTCAAATTCTATTTTACCCCTATCATCTCATTTTATTCTACGTCAGTGTATTCATTTTTTCAAATTCTCAAACGATTTCCTTTTTTTTTTCTTCACCCCCCCTTTTTTTCCCTAATCTGTCAAACCATTTTCAACACCCAGACCAAAACACACCTAGGATCTAGCATCATCTATTCAATTTGTGTGTATGTGTGTTTAATTTTTAATTTTAATTTTTTTTAATTTTAAGTTTATTTTAATTTCAACTTTTTTACCTCATTAATTCCTTTTCTCCCTTCAAAATGACAAAATGAAGGAATTCACCCCAAAAGAAAGAGCACGAAGAACTGACAGCCAGGGATTTAACCAACACAGATACAAGTAAGATGTCTGAAACAAAACTTAGAATCATGATAATAAGAATACTAGCTGGAGTAAAAGTAGATTAGAATCCCTTTCTGTGGAGATAAAAGACGTAAAAAACAGCCAGAATGAAATTAAAAGTGCTATAACTGAGCTGCAATCACGGATGGATGCAGCGGTGGCAAGGATGGACGAGGCAGAACAGAGAAACAGCGACATAGAGGACAAACTTATAGAGAATAATGAAGCAGAAAAAAAAGAGGGAGCTTAAGACAAAAGAGCACGATTTAAGAATTAGAGAAATCAGTGACTCATTAAAGAGGAACAACATCAGAATCATAGGAGTCCCAGAAGAGGAAGAGAGAGAAATAAGGGTAGAAGGGTTATGTGAGCAAATCATATCAGAAAACTTTCCTAACCTGGGGAAAGACACAGACATCAAAATCCAGGAAGCACATAGGACCCCCATTAGATTCAACAAAAACTAACCATCAACAAGGCATATCATAGTCAAATTCACAAAATACTCAGGCAAGGAGAGAATCATGAAAGCAGCAAGGGGAAAAAAAAGGTCCCTAACCTACAAGGGAAAACAGATCAGTTTTGCAGCAGACCTATCCACAGAAACGTGGCAGCCCAGAAAGGAGTGTCAGGAAACATTCAGTGTGCTGAATAAAATATGCAGCCAAGAAATCTTTATCCAGCAAGCCTGTCATTCAAAATAGAAGGAGAGATAAAAAGTTTCCAAGACAAAAATTAAAGGAGTTTGTGACCACTAAATCAGCCCTGCAAGAAATTTTAAGGGGGACTCTCTGAGGGGAGAAAAGATGAATATATACATATCAAAAGCAACAAAGACTAGAAAGGACCAGAGAACACCACCAGAAACTCCAACTCTACAAGCATCATAAAGGCAATAAATTCATATCTTTCAGTACTCACTCTAAACGTCAATGGACTCAGTGCTCCAAATCAAAAGACATAGGGTAACAGAATGGATAAGAAAACAAGATCCATCTATATGCTGTTTACAAGAGACCCACTTTAGACCTAAAGACACCTTCAGATTGAAAATAGGGGATGGAGAACCATCTATCATGCTAATGGTCAACAAAAGAAAGCCAGAATAGCAATACTTATATCAGACAATCCAGACTTTAAAATAAAGACTGTATCAAGAGATGCAGAGGGCATTATGTCATAATCAAGGGGTCTATCCACCAAGAAGACCTAACAATTGTAAACATTTATGCACCAAATGTGGAACCCCCAAATATATATCAGTTAATCACAAGAATAAAGAAACTTGTTGACAGTAATACCATAATAGTAGGAGACTCAACACCCCACTCACAGCAATGGACAGATCATCTAATCCAAAAATCAACAAGGAAACAATGGCTATGAATAACACACTGGACCAGATGGACTTAAAAGATATATTCAGAACACTTCATCCTAAAGCAGCAGAATATACATTCTTTTCCAGTGCACATAGAATGTTCTCCAGAATAGACCATATACTGGGACACAAATCAGCCCTAAGTAAGTACAAAAAGATCGAGATCATACTGTGCATATTTTCAGACCACAACACTATGAAACTTGAAATTAACCACAAGAAAAAAATTGGAAAGATAACAAATACTTGGAGACTGAAGAACAACCTACTAAAGAATGAATGGGCTAAACAAGCAGTTAAAGAGGAAATTGAAAAGTATATGAAAGTCAATGAAAATGATAATACCAGAACCCAAAACCTTGGGATGCAGCAAAGGCAGTCATAAGAGGAAAGTATATAGCAATCCAGACCTTCCTAAAGAAGGAAGAAAGATCTCAGATACTCAACCTAACCTTACGCCTTAAGGAGCTGGATAAAGAACAGCAAATAAAACCCAAAACCAGCAGAAGACAGGAAATAATCAAGATTAGAGAAGAAATTAATGCTATCAAAACCAAAACAAAACAAAACAAAACAAAACAGTAGAACAGATCAATGAAACCAGAAGTTGGTTCTTTGAAAGAATTACCAAAATTGATAAACCACTAGCCAGTTTGATCAAAATGAAAAAGGAAAGGACTCAAATAAATAAAATCAAGAATGAAAGAGGAGAGATCACAACCAACACAACAGAAATAAAAACAATAATAGAATATTATGAGCAATTATATGCCAGTAAAATGGGTAATCTGGAATAAATGGAAAAATTCCTAGAAACATATACACTACCAAAACTGAAACAGGAAGAAATGGAAACTTTGAACAGACACATAACCAGTAAGGAAATCGAATTAGTAATAAAAAAATCTGCCAAAGAAAAAGAGTCCAGGGCCAGATGGCTTTCCAGGGGAATTCTACCAAACATTTAAGGAAGAATTAACACCTATTCTTTTGAAATTGCTCCAAAAAGTAAAAATGGAAGGAAAACTTCCAAACTCTTTCTATGAATCCAGCATTACCTTGATTCCAAAACCAGACAGAGACCACATTAAAAATGAGAAATACAGACCAATTTCCCTGATGAACATGGATGCAAAAATGCTCAAGAAGATATCAGCCAACCGGATCCAACAATACATTAAAAAAATTATTCACCACGACCAGGCAGGATTTATACCTGGGATGCAGGGCTGGTTCAATATCCACAGAACAATTAACGTGACTCATCACATCAATAAAAGAAAGGACAAGAACAATATGATCCTCTCAATAGACGCACAGAAAGCATTTGACAAAATACAACATCCTTTCTTGATAAACACCCTCAAGAAAGTAGGGATAGAAGGAGCATACCTCAAGATCATAAAAGCCATATATGAATGACCCAATGCTAATATCATCCTCAATGGGGAAAAACTGAGAGCCTTCCCCTTAAGGTCAAGAACATGACAAGGATATCCACTCTCGCCACTGTTATGCCACATAGTATTGGAAGTCTTAGCCTCTGCAATAAGAAAACACAAAGAAATAAAAGCATCCAAATCAGCCAGGAGGAGGTCAAGCTTTCAATCTTTGCAGATGACGTGATACTCTATATGGAAAACCAAAAAGATTACACCAAAAAAGTGCTAGAATGGATTCATAAGTTCAGCAAAGTGGCAGGATATAAAATCAATGCACAGAAATCACTTGCATTCCTATACACCAACAATGAAGTGACAGAAAGAGAAATCAAGGAATTGATCCCATTTATAGTTGCAGGAAAAACCATAAAATACCTAGGAATAAATCTAACCAAAGAGGTGAAAAATCTATACACTGAAAACTATAGAAAGCTTATGAAAGAAATTGAAGAAGACACAAAGAAATGGAAAAAGATTCCATGCTCCTGGATAGGAAGAACAAATAATGTTAAAATGTCAATACTGCCCAAGGCAATCTACACATTCAATGCAATCCCTATCAAAATAAGACCAGCATTCTTCATAGAGCTAGAACAGACTATCCTAAAATTTGTATGGAACCAGAAAAGACCCCGAATAGCCAAAGCAACCTTGAAAAAGAAAACCAAAGCAGGAGGCATCCCAATCCCAGACTTCAAGCTATACTACAAAGCTGTAATCATCAACACAGTATGGTACTGGCACAAGAACTGACACTCAGATCAATGGAACAGAATAGAGAATCCAGAAACGGACCCACAAACGTATGGCCAACTAATCTATGACAAAGCAGGAAAGAAAATCCAATGGAATAAAAAGTCTCTTCAGCAAGTGGTGCTAAGAAAACTGGACAGGTACATGCAGAAGAATGGACTTGGAGCACTTTCTTACACCATACACAAAAATAAACTCAAAATGGATGAAAGACCTAAATGTAAGAGAGGAAGTCATCAAAATCCTTGAGAAGAAAACAGGCAAATACCTCTTTGACCTTGGCCTCAGCAACTTCTCACTCAACACATCTCTGGAGGCAAGGGAAACAAAAGCAAAAATGATCTATTAGACCTCATCAAAATAAAAAGCTTCTGCACAGTGAAGGAAACAATCAGCAAAACTAAAAGGCAACCGACAGAATGGGAGAAGATATTTGCAAATGACCTATCAGATAAAGGGTTAGTATCCAAAATGTATGATGAACTTATCAAACTCAACACCCAAAAAACAAATAATCCAGTGAAGAAATAGGCAAAAGACATGAATAGACACTTCTCCAAAGAAGACCTCCAGATGGCAAACAGACACATGAAGATGCTCAACGTCACTCATCATCAGGGAAATTCAAATCAAAACCACAATGAGATACGACCTTACACCTGTCAGAATGGCCAACATTAACAACTTGGGCAACAACAAATGTTGGTGAGGATGCGGAGAAAGAGGATCTCTTTTGCATTGTTGGTGGGAATGCAAGCTGGTGCAGCCACTCTGGAAAACAGTATGGAGATTCCTCAAAAAACTAAAAATAGAACTACCCTACAACCCAGCAATTGCACTACTAGGCATTTATCCATGGGATACAGGTGGGCTGTTACAAAGGGACACATGCACCCCAATGTTTATAGCAGCACTATCGACAATAGCCAAAGTATGGAAAGAGCCCAAATGTCCATTGATGAATGAATGGATAAAGAAGATGTGGTATGTATGTATTTATGTGTGTGTATATATGTATATACATATATACACATGGGTGTGTGTATATATATATACATATATACACGTGTGTGTGTATATATATATACACATATATACACGTGTGTGTGTATATATATATACATATATACACGTGTGTGTGTGTGTGTATATATACACACACACACACACACACACATATATATATACACATACAAACACACAATAGAGTATTACTCGGCAATCAAAAAGAATGAAATCTTGCCATTTGCAACTATGTGGGTAGAACTGGAGGGTATTATGCTAAGTGATACTAGTCCATTAGAGAAAGACAATAATCATATGACTTCATTCATATGAGGACTTTAAAAGACAAAACAGATGAACATAAGGGAAGGGAAAAAATTATATAAAAACAGGGAGGGGGACAAAACAAGAGACTCATAAATACAGAGAACAAACTGAGGGTTACTGGAGGGGTTATGGGAGGGGGGATGGGCTAAAGGGATAAGGGGCATTAAAGAATCTACTCCTGAAATCATTGTTGCACTATATACTAACCAATTGGATGTAAATTTTAAAAAATAAAAAAAAAAATTTAAAAAAAGTTAAAAAAAAAAGAACATCTAAAATGGAACTCACAATTCAAACTCCTGCTAGCTTATTTTATCATGCTTTTACTAGATGCCTCAATTAGGAACTTCAAATCTTTCTGAAGTCTTCCATCAACTTTGCTCTTTATCCCCATATCCTACCAGATTACTACACACTCCTTTTCTTCCCAAATTAATGTTTCTACAGTTGTTTTCTCTGTCCATCTCCATTTGCCTTATTTTCCTCAGTTGTTCTTGGTCCAAGTCTCACTTTTTCTCTCATTAATTTTCCCCACTGTTAGCTAAAATAATCTTTTAAAAATATAAATAAAATGTCTTTGATCTTTTAACTAAAAATACTCATTATCTCCCTATGACATGCAGGATATAACTCAACTTCTTAATCATGGCATAACAAGTGCACTGCAAATTCTTACTACAGACCTTTCTCCTTGCTACCCACACATAACACACACAATCAATTTTGCCTCTTCGGGTATTTTCCATTTTTTACTCCCATTCTCTTTTGCATTTTCTTTTTTTTAATTTTTATTTTTTTTTTAACATTTATTCATTTTTGACAGACAGAGAAAGAGACAGTGTGAGTGGGGGAGAGGCAGAGAGAGAGGGAAACACAGAATTTGAACTAGGCTCCAGGCTCTGAGCTGTCAGCACAGAGCCTGATGCAGGGCTCAATCCCATGAAATGTGAGATCATGACCTGAGCTGAAGTTGGATGCTTAACCGACTGAGTCACTCAGGCACTCATCTTTTGCATTTTCAATGTCTCCTTAAAAGCTCTTCTCAAGATACATGTTTATCATAATGCTTTAAATTAAAAATGTAGGGGGCCTAGGTGGCTCATTCGGTTGAGTGTCCAACTTTGGCTCAGGTTGTGATCTTATGTTAGTGGGTTTGAGCCATGCAATGGGCTCTTTGCTGACAGATCAGAGCCTGGAGCCTTCTTCAGATTCTATGTCTCCCTGTCTCTGTCCCTCCCCTGCTCACACTCTGTCTCTCTCTGTGTCTTAAACAATAACATACAACATTAAAAAATTTTTAAATAAATTAAAAATGTAAACATTTCTTCCATCTCTATGCCCCTCTCTAGCTATTAGTTCTTCTACATTTTCTTTTTTTTTTTAACGTTTTATTTATTTTTGAGACAGAGAGAGACAGAGCATGAATGGGGGAGGGGCAGAGAGAGAGGGAGACACAGAATTGGAAGCAGGCTCCAGGCTCTGAGCCATCAGCCCAGAGCCCGACGCGGGGCTGGAACTCATGGACCGCGAGATCGTGACCTGAACTGAAGTCGGAGCTCAACCGACTGAGCTCACCCAGGCTCCTACATTTTCTATTTAACTCTGCCACCAGCTATATGAAACAATGTTCTTCTAATGAAGAAATTCGGTTGGCATTATTAATCTTTTATGAATATTTGGTAGGATTTGATATTTTTGAACTCTTTCTCTTTAAATAAATCCACCTCAAATAGAACTCTATGCATTGTTGGTGGGAATGTAAATTTGTTCAACCAGCATGAAAAATGTATGAATGGGCCTTAAAATTTTTTTTTTTACATTATCTACTATACAATCCAGCAATTCCATTTCTGGGTATATACCCCAAAGAACTAAAAACAGGATTTTGATGAGATATATGCACTCTTGTGTTTATTGCAGAATTATTCATAATAGCCAGGATATGGAAACAACCCAAATGCCCATTAATGGATGAATGGATGAATGGATGAAAAAGATGTGATACACACACACAATGGAATACTATTCAGCGATGAGAAAGGAAGATACCTTCCCATTTGTGACAACACGGATGCCCTTGAACACATTATGCTAAGTGAGATATCAGAGAAAGGCAAGTACTGCATGATATCACTTATATGTGTTACCTAAAAATGTTAAACCTATAAAAAACAGAATAGAATGGTGGTTACCAGGGGATGGGATGAGGAGTTGGAGAGGGATGCTGTTTAAGGACAAAAACTTGTAAGGAGTAGTTAATAATCCACAGAGATCTAATTCACAGAATAATAAATATAGATAATAATATTGTACTATAAAAAAACCTAAGCATAATAAATATAGATAATACTATTGTACTATAAAAAAAACCTACCCCTCCTTGACTTTCATTATATGACTCTTTGCTCTCTTATTTTGGAGGTAAGGGAGGTTCCTTTCTGCATCAGCCTTTTAAATGATTAAATTAGTCAAAATCCTTAACAAGCACACTCCTTTCTACTTCTGAACCTACATACTAGTTCTGTATGGACTCATCTATACCTATGGCTTTGTCAATAATCTTTTTTGCTCTAAATCTCAAATTGAGATATGTAACTTAGTTTTTTTCTTTCTACATTATTAACTTAAATGCATAAAAATTCCTTGCTGGAAATCTCTACCTGATAAATACTCTCTACCTCACAAATACTTCAAACTCAGTATGTCCACAAATTGACTCATTGAGCCAAATCTACTCAAATCTAGGTAAGACAGTGCCAAGGCCATCCAACATCAGGCAAAAGTGAAAAATTGGAACTGTCCTAAATTACTCCCACTCTCTATCCACCGCTATCACCAAAGAAATTACTTTACCAAGGTGTGTCAATGTTGTCTCCTAAACATCACATTCACCATCTGTACTATCTCCTCTGTCTTTATCCAAATCTCTTGATTCTCTCACCTACATCAATGTAAAGTCTAAATTCTAAATTTAATTTCTAAATACTAAATTCTCATTCACAGTTCTCATGAACTACATAAGACAGAAAATGAGAACAAACAGTGTAAATGAACAATCAAGCTTGTAAACTAAAAGGTGCCTCCACTTATTTATGTATATCATAATTTTAGAGCTGAAAATAAATTTAGATATGACCCAAAGTTCCCAAACAAATGGAAATGGAGAAAGAACTAAAAGATTGTTCCGGCAAGGAAAAAAGAATACATAAAGATTAAAGTGTATTCTTTGCTTTCTGCTAATTCTTCTTCTTTTTTTTTTTTTTTTTTTTTTTTTTTTGGTATGGACAAAGAAAATTCTGAGCCAGAGGAAGTTATATTAAAAATACTATCACCCACGTAACCCAGATTCAAAATAGAGGGGCGGGGGAAGCAAAATGATGGAGCATCATTACTTTTAGGCCTCTAATGCAAAGAGAGTGAATTGGACTTTTTCAAGATGAGTTGAGCTGAGAACCTCTGTTAATGTTTTGTGTACTATAAGATTGGTGCTATGGACCAAATATTTGTGTTCTCCCAAAATTCATATTTTGAAACTCTCCTCTCCACTATGACAGCATTAGGATGTGAGGGCTTTGGGAATAAAGATGTCATATGGGTGAGCCCTTATGCTGAGACTAGCACCCTTATAAAAAGAGAAAGAGACACCAGAACTAACACAAACTCTCTCTCTCTCTTTCTCTCTCTCTCTCTCTCTCTCTCTCTCTCTCTCGTGTGAAGATACAGCAAAAAGACCAAATGCAAACCTCTCAGCAGAAACTGAATTGGCCAGCACTTTTATCTTGGCCACTCTCCAAAATAGTAAGAAATAAATTTTTCGTGTTAAGCCATCTAGTCTGCAGTATTTTGTTATAGCAGCCTGAACTGACTGAGACAACCACTTTATCCAATTTTGGACAGCCAAGAGCTGGTAACATGTTATGAAGGCAATCCAGTTTCTGTTAATATCTTGTTTGTTTTTCCTCTCGAGGAAATCCTGGCTAACAAAACAAACATTTGGCAGTAGGCCATTTTTGGAATTCTTTTGTGGCTATCTAAATTCAACATGCAATTTATTTACCTTATAGGTCCAAAAAAGCTTACATGAATTTTTATATCTCTATACTAAGCCAATACACAATATTTTTGTTCGTTTTTTTAAATAAACCAATCTGCTAATTGGTGTGTACCTTTGTTGAAAGGCAATGACTAATTATATTATTGGTACTACTTTCAGGTGAAGTAAAAGATAACATAAACTAAGAGTAGATAAAGAAAATAAGAAATCTGTAACTAGGAATTGATTCAGCAACTCAATGATATCAAAGCCAGTATCTCTGAGTATCTATGGTTGAAAATGACTGCTATTGCTCATCACTGGGTCTAAATCCAGGCAGGAAAGAGGAAGAAATGTGTCTGCTATATCTGTTCCCTTAAACAGGAAATGGAAAAATTCCCAGAAACCTCCCCAAGAGACTTTTTTTATATTCCATTAACCAGAAATGTATCACTTCACCACTTATAGTGTGGAGACAATAAGAGCAAGTATGTAGCCTTTCCAGCCCTTATAGTAGAGGGAAGAAAAGAAGGAGGGGGTTGAAAACTGTTTTGGGGTTAATCTACCAACAGTATCTGGTACTCTAATTATTCACCAATTGATCCAGATTTTTTTCTAACAAAGCTAATCAGATTTGTAAATGTAACTATCATAATTATAATATTTAAAATTTCACTTCATAGAGAGGCTCTTTTTTGTCTTTAAATGCTTTTCCTAGTTTTAGACCAAATCATGGTGCCCTGTCTCCATAATAAATCAAGAAACAGCAAAGCAAGCAGATTCATAAGTCTTTGCATCTTGAACCTATGAATTTTTTAAAAGGTTACTGTATTTTTACACCAGCCTAGGTTTCCTGTATGTCCTTCAGAGGAATTAATTCATCTTTGGAATCAACTGTTGGTTTTCTGAAATAAAGCCATGAGACTAGGATCACCAACTCAGAAACAATGAGGTATAGTGTTTGAGACAGGAACTGTGTAAAGTAGAAATAAGTTCAATTCCTAGTTCTACCCCAAGCTACCTTTGTGACTGCAGGCAAATTACTTAGCCCATCTAAACCTCTGTTTCCTCATCTGTAAGGTGAGAACTTTAACATCTACCTGGTAAGACATGAATAGAAAATTCAAGCAAATTTGGCCCTGAGGTAAGTGTTCAGCGTTGTTAAATAGACTTCTAGTTGTCTATCCAATAGACATTTACCCAATATATGTAGTTATATATATAAAGCTCTACCTCTCTTGCATATAAGGGTGACCAAGTGACTAGATTCTTATCAGTGATATAAAAGCATTTAGGTTTCTGAGAAAATATATTTTTAAAAATGGTGCTAAATAGCTGGCACATTTTGCCTCTTGCCTCTTCCTATCTTCCTGACTGATGCCTGAGGTCCTAGCCACCAGGACAGGAATAATGCCAAAGCCAGTCTAAAGTTTCTTGAGATTTCTTGTGAAATTTTTAAAATATGTTTAGTGTGTTGCTCTTTTTTGGAGTACAAAAGAAAATTATGTACTCATTTTGGGGATGGTAAGTTTAGTGTCACATACATTGTCAGCAAAGAATAAATTCAAATATGGAGGAGCATAGCAAATCTTTGAAAGGAGCTTATCATATTTATTATCCAAAGATAGAACAACAACAAAAACAAAACACCTCATTAGCCGCTCAAATGATACAAAAAAAGAAGGGAGGTTCTCATCTCTTTCTTTTGTTCTAATAAGAATTTGTCTTATAACTATGTAGTAAATCATGAAAGGCATGAACGATATAGTACCTCCTCATACCTACCAAAATTACTTTTCTCATTGAAAATTACATGACTCGTTCTTAGGGCATATTACCACCTAAAAAATGGACAATATCAGAGCAAGTCAGCTTTTCTTAAAGCTTTCCAAACAACATATTAATAATTTGCCATCCTTAAAAAGATGGAAAGTAAATCGTGGGCCAAAATCCAATCAAATTTCAGCCCAAAGAGGTTTCTCAAAATACCATAAATGGAATACTATGATTCTAAGTGAAAAAGTCCCTTCAAAAATCCCCTTGTGAGTGATATTTTAAAGGGTATTTAGGATTTTTTATATAACCTATAAGGTAAAAGTAAAAACAAATTTTGAGCTTCAAATGAAAAATATCAATACATTTCACCACTTGAACTCCTTTCATTATACTTCTTTCAGTACTATGATATTAATATATTTCCTATGCTTATGACAAGCTACTTAAAAGGCAGAACGCTTTTCTTTAAAGAAAAAGAAAAAAAAAAACATATATGAAACCTAACAGCTTATACTCATTCTACACTAAGCTCAACAGCAGAATAAATCAAATACTGGTTGCCTGATTTCTTTCAATGAAAACCTTCAGATTTGTGCCCATTCGTTCTTCTTCAATCACTACATTTCCTGTTTAGGAATTATCATTAATCCACATTAACGGTTGAAGCCAGAAGAACAGGTAAAATTCCCAAGGGAAGAGGAAAAGAAAATAAACAATAGGAAGAGACTGATCTATGTTGTAAGCAATAGCTAAAAATAGTAGGAGGATGGCTGTGCGAGAGAAAAAAAAAAAAAGAGAAAGATTGTTGAAATCAAAACAAGAGAAAAGTGAGACAGGTCAGAGCAGCAGGATTTTAACATGCTACAGAAGGTAAGGAAAGACAGAATTGACCTTCTGTTTGAAATGCATCTGAAACACTGAAGACAATAGAGCTGATAAAAGTCATTGAATATAGCAACAATCTGGATATTTTTGATCTCAGAAAAACAAACCTCAATGGATAGTTAAGATAGTATAAGGGTAGATAGTTGATATATCAGTAAAGATATCAGTAAGAGAGAGAAAAACCAGATCTGAGTTACGGAAATGGTTCAAGATGGTCGTGTAGGAAGAATCTGAACTCACCTTTCCCACAGACACACCATATCTATAGCTACATGTAGAACAATCTCTCCAAAAAAGACCTGAAAACTCACTGAATAGTTCCTCCACAACAAAAGATAGAAAGACCACACTAAGACTGGTCGGAAGGCAGAGACATAGTCTGTCAAAAACCCCACACTCATGCAGCAACACACAAACAGCTCAATCTCAGAAATACAGAGTATATCCCTAAGGGGTGAGGGGTTTGAGCCTCACATCAGGCACCTTGTTACTTGCTCCAGGGAGATGAACCCCCAAAATGTCTGGCTTTGAAAACCAGTGTTGTTTACGCCCAGAAACCCAAAGGGCTGTAGGAAATTCAGACTTCTCTGTTAAAGGGCTTACATACAGCAGACTCACTTGTCCTTAGAGCAAAAGCAACAAATTGAAAAACTCCTAGACCATACATGAAAAAATACATAACTTTCACTGGCTAATGTTAAAGCATCTACCAGAGGGGCAAGGGTCTGTTGGAACTCTTTCCAATGACATGTGCTGGCAGGCACCATGTTTGCACTTTCCTTCTACCTTGCTAGTGCCAGCACTGACAGGAGCCATTTTTGCACTCTCCCCCTTCCCTGCAAATACAGCTTGCCCTGCCCCTGCACTCTCCTATGGCCCTATATGAGCTACCCAGCAACCAAGAATACACTACTCAGCAAGGTTATCATTCAGAATTGAAGGGCAGATAAGGTTTTCCAGACAAGCAAAAACTTAAGGAGTTCACCACCACTAAACTGTCCTTACAAAAAATATTAAAGGGACTTCTTTATGATAAAAAGAAAAGACATTAATATAAGTAACAAGAAAACACATTAAAGTAAAAATCTTACTGGTAAAGAAGACAAATATATAGTAAAAGAAGAGGAATAATCATTTATAAAGCTAGCATGAAGGTTAAAGTAGTAAAAATGACTATGACTACAATAATTAAATAAAGGATACAAAATCAAAAGATGTAAAATGTAACATCAAAAACATAAAATGTGGGAGGAGAGTAAAAAATGTAGATTTTTATAATGCATTCAAACTTAACTTTCTATAAATGTAAAATAAATGTATATACATAGGCTGATATATGTAAGCCTCATGGTAACCTAAAATCAAAAGCCGATAGTAGATACACAAAAGATAATGATAATGTAATATAAGTATAACACTAAAGTTATAAACCACAAGAGAAGGGAGCTAGAGAAGAAGAAAGGAACATAGAGAACAGAGCCAGAAAAAAATTTGACAAAATGGCAATAAGCACATATTTATCTTTAATTACTTTAAATGTAAATGGATAAAATTCTCTAATCAAAAGACATAGTGTAGCCAAATGGAGAAAAAACAACAAGAACCATCTCTATGCTCCTAAAAGAAATCCACTTCAGATCTAATACACACACATACTGAAAATGAAGGGATAGAAAAAGATGTTTCATGCAAATAGAAACCAAAAGATAGCTGGGGTAGCTATACATAAATCTAACAAAACAGACTTTCAACAGACTGTAATAAAAGACAAAGATGGGTATTACATAATTATAAAAAGGTCAATTCAACAAAAAAGATATAACATTTATATATATTTATGCACACAGCATAGGAGTACCTACATATGTAAAACAAGTATCAACAGACCTAAAGGAAGAAATTGACAGCAAGACAATAGTAGTAGGGGACTTTAATAGCCCACTTAGCCATTGGATAGATCATGCAGGCATAAAATCTATAAGGAAACATGGGCTTTAAGTGACATATGAAACCAGATGGACTTAATAGATATATTAAGAGGTAGAAACTCTCAGTCACAAAATAAATATGTCTCAAGGATGTAATGTACACCATGACTATAGTCAACAATAGTACACAAATATCATATCATGTTATACATCTGAAACTAATATGATGTTATATGCCAATTATACATCCAAAAAATCCAAGCTAAAATAACCAATAGGGTCAGGAAAAAAGGATGATTTTATTGCTGTTACAACATGGCACTGTCTTCTCTCTGTTCTTTAACACTTTAGTCTTGCTTCACTTTCAGATCTCTTCTTGATATAGCTGATTTGCCTACTTCTAACAATATCCTCTCTGTAGACACCTTCTAAAGTTTTATTAAGGACATGTGGGAGCTGGTATATCATATGTTCAAGCTGGATACAATTGCTTACAAACATTAACTAACTTTTAATTGATGTACAAATGACTCTGGCTCAATAGTAAACTATGTGTTGAGTTACTTTTGACATTTAAAAATAATTGTCTCCTTATTACTTGACTGTGTTCTTTATCTTCAAGATTATCCAATAAGTAATATCTGAATGACTGAATCATTCCTCTGCATAAAACTACTGCTTTTACTTTAAAGATTGATACAGATTCTTGAGATATAGCACTGGATAAAGGCTGAAAAGTAAAAGTCACTGAGGATTTCTCCTGCAAGTTTATCATCATGGAACACTGAAAAGCTCTGAAATAATTCCCTAGGACCTTTCTCATTTATCCCTTGACAAGAAACAAATATTTTGAGAATTTTCCCATTAGAAATTTGAAAGTAGCCCATTTCTTAGTACTTAATCAAAGCTGTAGGTGGGATGGCATGCGTCATTTAAAACAAATCCCACATTTATATGGAGTGTATAAAATAACTTCTCTATTTCAAATGATGAAGATGGTTTAAATACTGGCTCAAGATTCAAGATGAGCATTAGTTTATAGAACCTGGATACTCATTGCTCAAATATATTTATGTATTTTTTAAAATGTTTTGTAAATATTAAATATTTAGTATCCAAATATTAAGCAACACACTACTGCACAGGCAATGGGCCAAATAAGAAACCAAATGGCAAATCAAAATATGTCTCAAAACAGGGCACCTAGGTGGCTCAGTGGGTTAAGCAGCCAACTTTGGCTCAGGTCACAATCAAGCAGTTTGTGAGTTTGAGTCCAGCATCGGGCGCTGTGCTGACAGCTCAGATCCTGGAGCCTGCTTCAGATTCTGTGTCTCCCTCTGTCTCTGCCCTTCCCCAGCTCGCACTCAGTCTCTGTCTCATTCAAAAATAAATAAATATTAAAAATGGTTTATAAATATGTTTCCAAACAAAAGAAAAAGAAAACACAATACTCCAAAACCTATGGGATGCATCAAAAGATGGAGGAATGAAATTTATGCTATAAATGCTTGTATTAAGAAAAAAGTCCAAATAAAAACTTAACATTACACCACAAGGAACTAGAGAAAGAAGACACTTAACTGAAATTTAGTGGAAGAAGGAAATAGCAAAGAGAAATCAGAAATAAATAAAATTGAGTCCAGAATAAACAATAAGTTAACACTGTAAGTAATGACCAAGACCTCAACAATTACAAAAAGATTGAGTTCATACCATGCCTATTTTTAGACCACAATGCTAAGAAACTTAAGATCAACCACAAGAAAAAGTTTGGAAAATCCACAAATACATGGAGGTTAAAGAACATCTTACTAACAAATGAATAGGCTAACAAGGAAATTAAAGAAGAAATTTTTAAAAATACATGGAAGTCAAAGAAATTGAAAACATGACAGTCCCAATCTTTAAGTTTCACCAAAGGCAGTCATAAGAGGGAAGTATATAGAAATACAGGTCTCACTCAAAAAAGAAGAAAAGTCTCAAATAAACAACCTAGCCTTACACCAAAAGGAGCTGGAAAAACAACAACAAATAAAACCTAAAACCATCAGAAGAGAAATAATAAAGATTAGAGCAGAAATAAATGATATTGAAAAGAAAAAAACAGTAGAACAGATCAATGAAACTAGGAGCTGGTTCTTTGAAAGAATTAACAAAATTCATAAACTCCCTAGCCAGATTTATCAAAAAGAAAAGACAAAAGACCCAACTAAATAAAATCACAATGAAAGACAAGAAGATCACAGCCAACACCCCAGAAATACAAACAATTATGAGAGAATATTATGAGCAACTATATGTCAACAAATTGGGCAATCTGGAAGAAATGGATAAATTCCTAGGAACATATAAACTACCAAAACTGAGACAGGAAGAAATAGAAAATTTGAACAGATGGATAACCAGTAAAGAAGTTGAATCAGTAATAAAAAATCCCCAACAAACAAGAGTCCAGGGCCATAATGCTTCCTAGGAGAATTCTACCAAACATTTAAAAAAGGAATTAATACCTATTCTTTTGAAACTGTTCCAAAAAATAGTAATGGAAGGAAATCTCCCATACTCATAGAATGAGACTAACATTACTTTGATTCCAAAACCAAAGACACCACTAAAAAAAAAGAATTACAGACAAATAACCCTGATAACCATCGATGCAAAAATTCTCAACAAGATACTAGCAAATCCAATCCAAAACAGTACAGTGGGATTTACTCCTGGGCTGTAGGGATGGTTCAATATCTACAAATCAATCAATGTGATACACCACATTAATAGACAAAAAGATAATAACCATATGAGTTTTTCAATAAATGGAGAAAAAAAGCAATTGACAAAATACAGCATTTTTTCTTGGGAAAAACACTCAAGAAAGTAGGGGTAGAAGGAAAATACCTTAACATCATAAAGACCATATACAAAACCCACAGCTAATATCATCCCTAATCGGGAGAGAGATTTTCCCCTAAAGTCAGGAACACAACAGGGAACACTCTCACCACTGTTGTTCAACATAGTATTGGAAGTCCTAGCCTCAGCAATGAGACAACAAAAATAAATAAACGGCACCCACATCAGCAAGGAAGAAGCCAAACTTACACTCTTCACAGACAACATGATATTCTATGTGGAAAAACTGAAAGACTTCATCAAAATATTGCTAAAACTGGTACATGAATTCAGCAAAGTCACAGGAAATAAAATCAATGTACAGAAATCAGTTGCATTTCTATATACCAATAATGAAGCAGCAGAAATAGAAATCAAGAAATCTATCCCATTTATGATTTTATCAAAAACCATAAGATACCTAAAAATAAACCCAAGCAAAGAGGTAAAGGATCTGTACTCTAAAACTACAGAAAGCTCATGAAAGAAATTGAAGAAGAAACAAAGAAATGGGAAAACATTCCATGCTCATGAATTGGAAGAACAAATATTGTTAAAATGTCTACACCACCCAAAGCAATCTACATATTCAATGCAATCCCTATCAAAATAATGCCAGCATTTTTCACTGAACTAGAACAAATAATTCTAAAATCTGTATGGAACCAGAAAATACCCCAAATAGCCAAAGTAATATTGGAAAAGAAAAGCAAAGTGGGAGGCATCACAACTTCAGACTTCAAACTGTATCACAAAGCTGTAATCATCATAACAGTATGGTACTGGCACAGAAACAGACACACAGATCAATGGAGCAGAATAAAGAACCCAGAAATGACCCCACAACTATATGGTTAGCTCATCTTCAATAAAGCAGGAAAACAATATCCAATGTAAAAAAAAGATAGTCTCTTCAACAAATGGTGTTTTCAAAAACTGGACAGCAACATGCAGAAGAGTAAAACTGGACCACTCTCTTACACCATATACAAAAATAAATTCAAAACTGATGAAAGACCTATATGTGAGACAGGAAACCATCAAAATCCTAGAGGATAACGCAGGCAGCAACCTCATTGACCTTGGCTATAGCACTTCTTACTAGACAGGTCTCCGGAGGCAAGGGAAACAAAAGCAAAAATGAACTATTGGGACCTCATGAAGATAAAAAGCTTCTGAACAGCAAAAGAATTAATCATCAAAATAAAAGGCAATCCTCGAAATTGGAGACGATATTTGCAAATCATACAGTGGATAAAAGGCTAGTATACAAAATTGCTAAAGAACTTATCAAACTCAACACCCAAAAAACAAATAATCCAGTGAAGAAATGGGCAGAAGACATGAATAGACACTTCTCCAAAGAAGACATCCAGATAACTAACAGACACATGAAAAGATGCTTAACACTGATCATCATCAGGGAAATAAAAATCAAAACCACAATGAGATACCAACTCACACCTGTCAGGATGGCTAAAATTAACAACCCTGGAAATAGCAGATGTTGGAGAGGATGAAGAGAAAGGAGAACACTTTAGCACTCTTGATGGGAATGCAAACTGGTGCAGCCACAGGAAAACAGTATGGAGGTTCCTAAAAAAAAATTAAAAATAGAACTACCTTATGGCCCAGCAATTGCACTACTAGGTATTTATCCAAAGGATACAAAAATACTGATCTGAAGAGTTAACACTATCAACAGTAGCCAAATTATGGAAAGAGCCCAAATGTCCATCAGTTGATGGACCATTGGACATCTCAACTGATGTCCATCAGTTGAGAATTAGAACAGACATACGGTCATCCAAGTTACAATTTAAGAGAATGTCAGATAAATTTTGGGCTTAGTAACAGATAACATGTAAGTGAGAATCTAAGATAATAAGAACATCGAGATGGGAAGGAGTGCTGAGGAAAGAAATACAAAGATACATAATTTGCATTCAGAGAATGAAATTCCCAAGGTAGAATATGTAGCAGAATACACAGTGGTTGTTCATTGGGAAATTAAGTATCCTCAAATAGAAAAAATAGTGTACTCATTGGGAAATTAAGTATCCTCAAATAGAAAATATAGTGCACTCAAAAAAAAAAAAAAGAAAGAAAAGAAAATATAGTGCACTCAAGTAAAACACAGTATTTGAAAAGTGAAAAGAAATCCCTGGAGGTAGCGAATTATAGGATTTGAGCTTTTCATATAACACTCCATATCAAAACGAAAGAGAACCAGACTCTGTAGTTAGTTGATGCTATTCCAAGAGTGGAGCAGAGCCTAAATGAATATCTGCTGGATCATAGATGAATTCCTGCCAGACACTAGGCATTAGAATGGATATGGTGGGCACCAAACTAACCTCAATCTATGCAACTGAGAATGTATTTGGCAAGTATTCAATTGAACAAAGTGTGAAACCAAGGGTAATATAGCCATTCATTATGTATTGGTCAAGAGTTTATATGTAAAAAGGAAAAATGAGAAAATTAAATACAAAGCTTATGAAATAAGATACCAGATCAAAGGGAATTGGACCTCTTTAGTGAACATTTAGAGAAATATCATCTCTAAATAGAAGGTTCAAAAACATGAATATTTAGAATACTACTTGTAATCACAAGAATTGATTGATTGATGGCTATTTGAAACAGATATCCAAAGGGGAGAACATATAAAATTAAAAAAACAAAAACTAACAAACAGAAAACACTAGTATAAATGTAAAAACAATGAGAAAAATAAGGTTAAAAATGACTAAAGAAAATTAAAATTAAAAAAATAATAATAAATTAGCCCTCTCAAATACTCAAATACTGTCAATAGAAGCGGAACTGACTTCAAGGAAATCATCTCAGTAAAGCAGAGAGAAAAATTAGAAATTCTCAGAGATTCAGGAAGAAGTCAAAGAAATTTAAAAATATGCATGAAAGGTGAAAAGATATGGGAATAAACAACAAAGTTCCAATAGAAGGATTGAACATTCCAAAGGAATACATTTTAAAAAATGTATTCCTGGGGCGCCTGGGTGGCGCAGTCGGTTAAGCGTCCGACTTCAGCCAGGTCACGATCTCGCGGTCCGTGAGTCGAGCCCCACATCAGGCTCTGGGCTGATGGCTCAGAGCCTGGAGCCTGTTTCCGATTCTGTGTCTCCCTCTCTCTCTGCCCCTCCCCCGTTCATGCTCTGTGTCTCTCTCTGTCCCAAAAATAAATAAAAAACGTTGAAAAAAAAATATTTAAAAAAAAAAATAAATAAATATTTTTTTTAACGTTTTAAATAAAAAACGTTGAAAAAAAATATTTAAAAAAAAAATAAATAAATAATTTTTTTAACGTTTTAAATAAAAAACGTTGAAAAAAAATATTTAAAAAATAAATAAATAAATAATTTTTTTTAACGTTTATTTATTTTTGGGACAGAGAGAGACACAGAGCATGAACGGGGGAGGGGCAGAGAGAGAGGGAGACACAGAATCGGAAACAGGCTCCAGGCTCTGAGCCATCAGCCCAGAGCCTGATGTGGGGCTCCACTCACGGACTGCGAGATCGTGACCTGGCTGAAGTCGGACGCTTAACCGACTGCGCCACCCAGGCGCCCCAGGAATACATTTTTTAAGTAAAATAGAAGCACTAGTAAAAGACAGTACTTTTTTTTTCTATAAAGGCATAATATGGCTTCCAAATGGCAGAGTGGCTTGTTTCAGAACAAGCATATCAAAAAGAACAACTAGAAATATTATATATCGTTATTTATATATATTTAAACCTGCTTGAAAGAATGGGGGAGTTCATGTCAGACAAGGCTTGTATGACAATGCTGTACAGTGAAGAACATTTTAGAGAAATGTCTTTGCAGATTTAGTTAAATTAAGCTGATTGGTTGAGTTGGGTAAGCCTTGCTTTCTAGAACTGGCTATAGAGTCCATTTCCGGAGAAAGGATCATTAGGTACAATTGTCCAGGTTACAGTGGTTACTAAAATCATTGAAAAGAATGAACACAAATTAAATCATAAAAAATATGAGTTGATTCTAGATTGATTACTGTGTGAATCCTGGGAGAGGCAGGGATCCTTCATAATAATAACAAATGAATATTGAAGAAAAAATATAAACAATGAAGGTTTACTTTAATCAAGTAAAAGAGTAATTGATACAAATATAGGATAATAAAATTAACAAATATTAAAAGATAAAGGAATTAATATATTTTCAAAATATTGCAATGATGATCAAGATATAAAATACTAACATAGAGTAAAATTATCATATTGTTTACAAATAAAAGCTTCTATTCTCATCCAACAGTTGAAAGACTATATTTACTTTTTATTTTACTAGCTTTATTTTATTTATGTGTCCAAAACAAAAGGAGTCAGTGTATTTTGTAAGTGTGAAAAGGTTATTGCTAATTATATTAATCAATACTCACAAAAACATTTCCTCTCAAAGTCAAATGATAACCTCAGAATATGCAAAGTAGCTGACAGCCAGCAGTTGCTATTTCCAGAATTTTATTTTACCACAACTCTGGCATTGTTTCATTTTCTAATGGTGACATTGCAATTTTGGCTACAATAATTGCATAGCAATGACAGATGCTCACATAGGCCCATTCTTCTTCAAATGACTTATTTAATGCTTTGAAATCTGTATACAGATGCACACTGTACAAGTACTGTCACTATCCTATCTGCTTTCAAAAATTCATGAAAAAAATGACATGTTAATTTATGTTGCAAATGAATAACGAAAACATTTCAAATAGCACTGAGAGAGGCAATAATCTATTAAAATCAAGTAGAAGAAAAAAATTAAAAGGTGCCATCAACTAAGCTATTTATTTATTCAAAGACAGTGTCTAAATGAGCCAGAAGTGACACCAGCGGCATTCAGCTACATATTTTAATGTCATATCAAATTTACTGGCATTCTAAGTGTATAAACAATATATTTGCATCATATTAGTGACAAATGTCATGCTAATACCATGGCAAAATGACTACAAGGGGATTTCATAACTTATTTACAGAATGTGTTTCTAGGTACAAGAACTCATTTAGAGTTGTCAACAGCCAGAGAATTACAGGAATTTTCAACCTTTGGTTAGAGAAGTTTTATCCTTAGCATATATGCCATTTATGTTATTTACTGTAATGAATTCTTAATATCCTTCTTAGGTTCCCTTCAGCCTTTCTAGATAAGAACTGTTGGCTTTTGAACCTATTTTTCTGAATACCATATATCGATATTCCAAAATTGTCCCTAAGTGGTTAATGGCTTCTTCTTCCTAAAGTTTCCTTTTTTAAAAAAGACAGGTTACCAGAAATACTTTGGTTCTTCCTCTCCTGTATACTCGGGGCAGTTATCTTTCCTAATTGAAGGGTAAACCTGATTTCTCTTCTGACTTTGCCAAATTTCCCTTTATTTACCTGGGCCATTAAAACCTGGAAATCATCAGGCAGCCATGCACCATGAAACTACATGTTCTTGTTCTATGAGAAATTTTTTGTAAGAAATGTCTGTTGTATCAAACTGTTCCCCAGTTCTTTAAAAGAGAATGTGTCCTTTGGACTAACACAGGCACACACAGGATGAATCTATTTTAAAGTATCTTATGTGATACTAAAAACCATTAAGCAGCTTCCAAAAAATAGACGATTTGTTTGTCTCAAGTTTAAAAAAATAGGTTTAAAAGAAGTTTTTACCTTTATAGACAATTAAAGCAATCATTTGGTCAGATGACTTCACTGACAGCTATAACAGTTTAGTCCTGTCTGATAGTACAAATCCACAGAGAAATATATTTATCAAACTCATATTAAGTGTCTGGTCTCTGTAAAGATACTTTTGGAAATATGAGTCTGAAGGACCACCGTGCACCTCTCTTGAAACTTACTTTGAAATTAAGCGAGAGTCTAAGAACATTGTTTCCACCATCTTTGTAAAAATAGTCATTAATGGTACGTGTAAAAAATAAAATCAACGTTTTCCCTCTCTTTTTCTGAGAAGGCATTTGTATTTCTGACAACTCTGTATTTCAGCTGTGAACTTGTTCACTGGCTGCATTGAAACTTGAGGACAGATGAGCTTGCCATGGTAAACGTGAGCTTTAGATATCATAACTCACAGAAACTAAGTTTTTGCACTTAAAAATATTGACACATTCGACATGAACTGGGTGACAGTAGATTACAATATCTGTCCCCTTTATCCCTTTTGATCAAGACTAACCAACCATATTTTTTAAAGTTTATTTATTTACTTTGAGAGAGAAAGAGAGAGCAGAGGAAGGGCAGAGAGAAAGAAAGAGAGAGAATCCCAAGCAGGCTTTGCACCATTAGCACGTTAGCACCTGAACCCATGAACCACGAGACCATGACATGAGAGGGAGTTGGATGCTTAACTGACTGAGCCAACCAGGTATCCCAAGACTAGACTACTATTAATTGTAGATGAAAGTTAATATTGCCTTCCCTCTGCTAGGCCTTGGCCAGGGCCATCTAGTACCCTGAAGCCATAAATAATGGGAAGACTGGCTGAGAGCTCATCATATCCTTCGCTTCCAGGAGACCTCCAACTTTGTTATAAATTAGATCTCTGAAACACCTCAGAAGGAGCTAGTCTTGTTAGTCAAAGAAAAAGTCCTCCTACAGTTTTTTTCCCCTTAGAACAGAGGCTTTTCTATTTTACTTTTGCATTATAAAAAAGGGCACACAAAATCTGTCCAGGTGTTTTTCTCCCTCAAATTATGTGGAATACAGCTAACAACTTTCTCTGAGAGGGAAAAACAAGAAATGTAATCCCTTTTAGAGTACCTTTGTTCACTGGTGGTTTTGCCCATTATAGAAGTGATTTGCACAAACACTTCTCTAAGACCAATGAGATTCAGAACTTAGAGAAACTTTCATTAATGAAATCACCACCAGTGAAAACAACCAAAGGTAATAGAACTGAGTTATACTGTTCTCAAGCTAATGCCAAATTCAAAAGTCATCTCTTGAACATGAAAAGAGAACTCAAAATTCCTCTACAGGTTTTCAAGATTTCATTTTTCTTAGAGACACAGCAAGGGGATTACATCACATTATATGGGATGACATCCTACAAATCTTCTTTAAAAAACTCTTGTCCCAAATTCCCATTTTCTCTGGTGCAGCTGCTTAGTCTTTCTTTTTTAACCCTTTCTCCCTGACCCACCAACTACCTCCCTTCTCCTACACTCTTGATAGGCACTTCAAGTCAAAGGCTTTTCACCACATTCCATTTTCCTGAATTCTAGTGGGGCAAGAGGATTGTACAAAATTTGTGATTTGGTATTTTTCTGCTCTCTCCATCAATAAAGATAACAGAGACATCTAATAAAAACTAATGTAATTTGCAGTAGTGCATGTGATAGTATACCTCTTCAAACTCTATGTATGAAAACTACTGGTATTTAAGGAAAATGCAGCACCATCACTTTTGACTTTTTAGAAATGTATTGTGGGCATATCCTACAAAGATACATGGTCCTGAATAACCAACAACTAAGCATAATAAATATTACCCAAACGTCTCATTCAGTTGGTCTTGTTAAATAATTTTCCTTCTGAGCACGTAATATAGTTAGAGAAAATCACATGAAAAAATGCTCTGAGAGATTGCAAATTCTTTAAAAATATAAAATGATGTTTCCTACTTTGCTGAGTCTTCGACAATAAATTTATCCCACTGAAGAAAAATTCCAGTGAAATCTACTTTATTGTTTTTATTTTTAAATGAGGCTAGATAGGGAAAATTCTGATCATTTAATATGGAAAAGAAAATCCCAACTTAAAAACAAAAAGTAAAAAAGAAACTCTCCTAAGATCAAATTCAACAGTAGAAAAAAGCTATTTTTCTTTTGTCCTCTTTCCTATAAACTTTCTGTCCTGTATTATAGAGTTGGCCAACTACATCCGGTATGTTGAATCCAGCCATTCCCTGCTTATATAAAGTTTTATTGGCACACAGCAATACCACCACGTACATCAGAGTTTATTAGCTGCGACAGAGGCCATGTGGTCTCCAAAGATTAAAGTATTTACTATCTGCCCCTTTTATATGAAAAGTTTACTAAGTTTATCAATATGATATGTGTCATATTTCATTAATATAAAAATTAGATTTTAAATATGTTTACCATAAGAACTGATTTTTTTTTCACTTTTTCTCATGGATAAACTTAATTTTCTTAACCTATATAAAGATAGTATGCTACAAAATCCTTCAAAGCTTAATCGATGAATCTCACATATGTTAAAATGCCATTTGAAACTAAGTGGCAACACATTACTTATTTAAGACAATTCACTTTTATTCAGTGTCGTGAATTAGCAACATTGAAGATAGGACTTTGAGTATCTAACTAAAATCTCTTATAATTCAAAAGCACTAAGAAGAACCAGGTGTGGATTTTTAAATTTTTAAATTTTTTTAGTGTTTATTTATTTTTGAGAATGAAAGAGACAGGGTGTGAGCAGGAGAGAGGGAGACACAGAATCCAAAGCAGGCTCCAGGCTCTGAGCTGTCAGCACAGAGACCGACATGGGGCTTGAACTCATGAACTATAAGATCACGACCTGAGCAGAAGTCAGACGTTTAACCAACTGAGCCACCCTGGCGCCCCTGGATTTTTAAAATTTTTAAATTTTTTTTTTAACATTTATTTATTTTTGAGACAGAGAGAGACAGAGCATGAACGGGGGAGGGTCAGAGAGAGGGAGACACAGAATCTGAAACAGGCTCCAGGCTCTGAGCTGTCAGCACAGAGCCTGAAGCGGGGCTCGAACCCACGGACCGTAAGATCATGACCTGAGCCGAAGTTGGCCGCTTAACCGACTGAGCCACCCAGGCGCCCCTAAAATTTTTAAATCAAAACATACAATTGCCATAAACTTAAGTGTACCAAGAATATTCTTCACATCACAATTAACTATTTTCTTAGGCTTATCATGTTTGCATGTGTCTTCCAGGTATTATGGCTGGGAACAAGTTTTCTCTAAAAAGTCAATTCAACTGCAAGTCGCTGTCCAGTTTTCCCTGAACCACTTGCTGAAGAGACTGTCTTTATTCCATTGGATATTCTTTCCTGCTTTGTCAAAGATTAATTGGCCATACATTTGTGGGTCCACTTCTGGGTTCTCTGTTCTGTTCCATTGATCTGAGTGTCTGTTGTTGTGCCATTACCATACTGTCTTGCTGATTACAACTTTGTAGTATAGCTTGAAGTCCGGGATTGTGATGCCTCCTGCTTTGGTTTTCTTTTTCAAGGTTGCTTTGGCTATTCGGGGTCTTTTCTGGTTCCATACAAATTTTAGGATTATTTGTTCCAGCTCTGTGAAGAATGCTGGTATTATTTTGATAGGGATTGCATTGAATATGTAGATTGCTTTGGGTAGTATTGACATTTTAACAATATTTGTTCTTCCTATCCAGGAGCATGGAATCTTTTTCCATTTTTTTGTGTGTCTTCTTCAATTTCTTTCATAAGATTTCTATGGTTTTCAGTGTATAGATTTTTCACGTCTTTGGTTTGATTTATTCCTAGGTACTCTATGGTTTTTGGTGCAATTGTAAATGGGATCAATTCCTTGATTTCTCTTTCTGGGCCACTTTCTGACACCATACACAAAAATAAACTCAAAATGGATGAAAGACCTAAATGTAAGACACGAAGCCATCAAAATCCTAGAGAAGAAAGCAGGCAAAAACCTCTTTGATCTTGGCTGCAGCAATTTCTTACTCAACATGTCTCTGGAGGCAAGAGAAACCAAAGCAAAAATGAACTATTGAGACCTCATCAAAATAAAAAGTTTCTGCACAGTGAAGGAAACAATCACCAAAACTAAAAGGCAACTGACAGAAAGGGAGAAGATATTTTCAAACGACATGTCAGATAAAGGGTTAGTATCCAAAATCTATAAAGAACTTATCCAACTCAACACCCAAAAAACAAATAATCCAGGGAAGAAATGGGCAAACGACATGAATGGACACTTCGCCAAAGAAGACATCCAGATGGCCAACTGACACATGAAAAAATGCTCAGTATCACTCATCATCAGAGAAATTCAAATCAAAACCACAATGAGATACTACCTTACATCTGTCAGAATGGCTAACATTAACAACTCGGGCAACAATAGATGTTGGCGAGGATGCAGAGAAAGAGGATCTCTTTTGCATTGTTGCGGGGAATGCAAGCTGGTGCAGTCACTCTGGAAAACAGTATGGAGGTTCCTCAAAAAACTAAAAATAGAACTACCCTACAACCCAGCAATTGCACTACTAGGCATTTATCCATGGGATACAGGTGTGCTGTTACGAAGGGACACATGTACCCCAATGTTTATAGGAGCACTACCAACAATAGCCAAAGTATGTAAAGAGCCCAAATGTCCATTGATGGATGAATGGATAAAGAAGATGTGGTATATATATACAATGGAGTATTACTCGGCAATCAAAAAGAATGAAATCTTGCCATTTGCAACTACATGGATGAAACTGGGGGGTATTATGCTAAGCCAAATTAGTCAGTCAGAGAAAGATAAATATCATATGACTTCATTCATATGAGGACTTTAAGAGACAAAACAGTGGAACATAAAGGAAGGGAAGCAAAAATAATATAAAAACAGGGAGGGGGACAAAACATAAGAGACTCTTAAATATGGAGAACAGAAGGTTACTGGAAGGGGTGTGGGAGGGGGAATGGGATATATAGGTAAGAGGCATTAAGGAATCTACCCCTGAAATCATTGTTGTACTATATGCTAACTAATTTGGATGTAAATTAAAAAAAAAAAATTAAATTAAATAAAAAAATAAAAAGTCAATTTAAACTGGCTACTTCTCTTTTTCATTATAAAATTCCACACAGTTTTATACTGTAGCTGATTTTAACAAAAGCATTATCTTAACTAGGGTTGCCATGACAAAGTACCACAGACTAGGTAGCTTAAATACCAGGTATTTATTTTTTCATAGTTCTTGATGACAAGAGTGCAAGATTAAGGTGTTGGTCTTCCTGAGGGCCGTTATAGAAGGCTTATGTTGCAGACCTCTCTACTTGGTTTGTAATGGCTATCCTATCTACTCCCTACATCATTACATCATCTTCCCTCTCTGTTTGTGTTCAAATTTCTTCTTCTTATAATGAAACCATTCATTTGGCTTAGGTACCACTATAATGACATCATTTTAATTTAATTACCTCTTTAAAAAAAAATCCTCTCTTTCAAAAGAGTTACATTTGACGAATTAGGGGTTAGGACTTCAACAAATGAATTTTTTAGGGACATAATTCAGCCTATAGCAAGCATTAAGTGCTAAGTATTAAGGGTACAGCAAGTTTTGTATAAAATGTCCACCTGCCAATCCTAACTTTATAAGCCCAATAATACTATTCTTAAATTTTATATTTGAATAAATCCTGCAAAACTTACCTTGCTATTACCTCAGTGTCATAATTTTCATAATTATCTGATTATACCATCCCATCTCATTTTAGAATTGTTAATTTTGACACATTCTATTATGTAGAACTCTCAAATAATCTTTGCTTTGTGAAAAGGTGTAACCATAAGAAAAATACACTTTACCCACTTAACTAAACTTCTCAGAGAAATATTATCTTTTGAACTTAAAAAAATAAGAAATGAAATTAATCTAGTTTTCTTGGAGTTTTTGGCACAATTATTTTCCCAGATTAGCATACTATATAAAATTAATATTAGAGATGGTATAATATTAGAGATGTTACACGTGTTTGACAAAAAATATTTGTAAATTTTCTATTATATGCCCTGATATTGAACTAGATTGAATCAGAGGTCTTTACCTCCTTTTGTGTGTAGAGTCTGTTATGACCTTGATTAATTGCTATTTAAGAAAAATAGCATGGGCGCCTGGGTGGCGCAGTCGGTTAAGCGTCCGACTTCAGCCAGGTCATGATCTCACGGTCTGTGAGTTTGAGCCCCGCGTCAGGCTCTGGGCTGATGGCTCGGAGCCTGGAGCCTGTTTCCGATTCTGTGTCTCCCTCTCTTCTGGCCCTCCCCCGTTCATGCTCTGTCTCTCTCTGTCCCAAAAATAAATAAAAAACGTTGAAAAAAATTAAAAAAAAAAAAAGAAAAATAGCAGGTCTTAACATGTGAAGATATAACCTAAAAATGTCAACATTTAAATGCCCTCCTGAGAGTTTTGTTGTGTCAAGAGACCTAGTTATAAGTAATGTCACTTTGAATTTTACGTTTTGTTATTTGTTTAGCTGCATTTTGTTTTTAGTCATTCTCTCCATGTGTCAGCTTCCTTGGGGCTTTAAGGAGGAGACTTTCACAATTTATTCTGGGTAATGAATATTTCTTGGGAGGATACGCTGAATGCATACAGGAAGTCATCTATCAGTCACGCTAGCTCCTACCTCTTCCAACATGAGGATATGCAGCTGACTTCATAGAGAACTGAAAAAGTAACTCACTACATGAATCAACAACTTGAGCTCAGGTGGCCTGTTTTCTTGCCCTCACTGGCAAATAACTGGTTTTGGACCATTTGCCTACTGCCTGGCATGGAGCACTCCCTATTGGCTGATTTGATGCCAACCGGTGCTGAGGTTCTAGCTATTCTGCATACTTGGCCTATTGGAACTTCTGCCCAGGTGTGCATCAGTGTCTTCTTTCAATCAACTATGGCTACAGATGCAGCAATGCTTTTCACCCGCTGCCACATTTATGGTAGTTTGAGAAGGAAAGGAATTGTTAGGGCCACTTTTCTGAAGAGTTGTGGTGTGTGTGGCATCTCTTTAGGTTTGGTGAGCTCTTCTTTCAACTTCCTGAATATGCTCAGAAATAGGAGACACCCAGAAATGCAGTGGTTCAATAAAATGCCCTGTACAGCACACTAAGCAAGAATAGTGTATTTCAGAAGTAAGAAAAGAGGCCCTTGGTATGATTTTCCAGTAAGACTGCTATCACTTCTTGATACAATCAGGTAATATATATTATATTTAGGATACTAGAGGAAAAAAACAATCATTCTGATGAAAATAAAAAAGTAGAGGCGTGCCTGGGTGGCTCAGTCGGTTAAGCATCTGACTTCGGCTCAGGTCATGACCTCACACTTTGAGAGTTCGGGGACAAGTAGGGCTCTGTGCTGATAGCTTGGAGCCTGGAGCCTGCTTCGGATTCTGTGTCTTCCTCCTTTTCTGACCCTTCCCTACTCTTGTCTGTCTCTCTCTGTCTCTCTCAAAAACATATTTTAAAAGTTTAAAAAAAGAATTTTTCACTTTTAATAGATTTAGAATTTTTTCGCTTTTAATAGATTTAGAGAATTAGCACAGGAAATGAATACAAATAATGCTAAGTTGTTGGCTTCCCCATAAAAAAAACAAAGCAGAAAGAAAGAAAGAAAGAAAGAAAGAGAAAAAGAAAAAGAAAAAGAAGGAGGGAGGGAAGGAAGGAAGGAAGGAAGGAAGGAAGGCAGGCAGGAAGGAAGGAAGGAAGGAAGGAAGGTTGGTTGGTTTAGTCAACATTTGGTATATTTTATCTTTGAAATTTGCCTGCTGTCTTTAAGGCAAAGGACTATAAAAAATAATGAATGAGAAGTAGCCAAACTTTAATAATAAGCCCTAGAAAGCACAAGATCTCTACTGTCTGTTTGATATTTATCCTTAATTATTTTATCTGCTCTGGAACTTTTATCCTCATTCTTAAAGATCACTGCTGTACTTTCAAGATAGTTACCTGTGTCCTTTGGCATAAATTCCGAAAGGCATTTACAGTCATAGGCCAATGCACATTTCACCAATGTTAGCATTTTGACAAAGTGAAATAATCATTAATCTCTCTAAAATTGCTAATTTGACTAAATTGACTTGATAGTAATCAGCTCTAACCATTATTTCAGTCAAATTAGGTGATGATCCATTCCTGATTATAAACATTACATAAGGTCCCATCCTTGACCTTTTATCTTTTCATTTTAAATAATCTCTATCATGTGATCCATGGCCACCTTCATTTATCTCTATGCTGATGACTTACATATCAGGAACTTCAGTGTGGATGTTTCTCCTATATCTAGTTTCATACTAAACTCAGATATCTGACAGATACCTCAAACTCAACCTAGCCAAAAACAAAGTTCATACTCTGAGGTGGTGTCAGATTTATTGAGATATAATTTATACACAGTAAAATATATCAATTCTATGTGTACAATTTAACAATCTTTGAAAAATGTATACAGTGAAGATACAGAATATTACTATCATACCAAATGTTGCCTCTTGCCCTTTGCAATTAATACCCTCTTTCCATCCCCTACCCCCTGGTAACTATGGATTTGCTTATCACTAAAGTTTTACCTTTTGTAAAATTTCAAATAAATGAAATTATAGTGTAGCCTTCTTTTGTATGGCTCCCTGCAGTTAACAGAATGTCTTTGATACTCAGTCATGCTGCATGTATTCATAATCCATTCCATTATATTGCAAAATGGAATTTCATTGCATGGATATACCACAAGTTGTTTATCTATTCATCAATTGATGGACATTTGGGTTTCTTTCTAAATTCTGACTAGAAATTAAGAATATAGTCTCTAGGAACATTGTCATACAAGTCTTCATTTATCCTGGGTGAACATCCAGTAGTGGACTTACTGAGTAACATGGTAAGTATATGTTTCATTTCATAAGAAATCATCCATTTGTATTCCAAAGTGTCTGTGGCATTTTGGATTTTCAACAGCAAATCATGAGAGTTCCAATAGCTGCACATTTGTTGTCACTGGCTGTGGTTACATTTTTTCAGGTCACCTATTCCAATGGGTGTGGTTTGGTATCACATTGTAGGTTTAGTTTACATTTCCATAATGACAATGTGTTTATTTTCCAGCCATATGTCTTCTATAGTAAAGTGTCTGTTCAAATATTTTGCCCAATTTTTATTGTGTTGTTTATCTTCTCATTATCAGATTGTAAGTGCTCTTTGTATGTTCTGGATATAGGTTTTGTAAATATTTTCATCCATTCTGTGGTCTGACATTTCATTTTCTTAAATGTCTTTTAAAGAAGGAAATATTTTAATTTGATGAAATCTAATTTATGTGTTTTATATTGACTTTGGTATTATGTGAGTGTTCTATTAAAGAAATGTTGGCCTAACTCAGGGTCACAAAGATTTTTCTCCTGTGTTTGCTTCTAGAAGATTTTTAGGTTTTTTTCACTCACATTTTAAACTAATGATTCAAGTTAATTTTTACACATGGTATGATGTCTGTGTGTGTATGGCTATCCAATTACACCAGTACCATTGGTTGAAAAATTATTCCACTTTTAATGGTTTGGAATTTTTGTCAAAAATCAATTGGTTATTCACTTATGGGTTTATTTCTGAACACTACATTTCATTGCTTGCTTATGTATCTATCTTTACACCAAAGCTTTATAGGTCTTGAAATCAGATAAAATAATTACTCCCATTTTGTTCTTCATTTGTAAAATGGTGTTGGTTATTTCAGGACCTTCGCATTTTCATATATATTTTAGAATCACTTTTCAAATTCTACTAAAAAGAAAAAAGCTTACGGGGCGGGGGGGTGGGGGGGGCTGGTGGCTCAATTGGTTAAGCCTCCGACTTTGGCTCAGGCCATGATCTTGCCATTTGTGAGTTCAAGCTCTGCACTGAGAGGATGAAGTTGGCTTCAGATCCTGACTTCTTCTCTCTGCCCCTCCCTCATGCTCTCTCTTTCTTGCTCTCTCTCAAATATAAAATAAACATTAAAAAAATGTTCCAGCTTTCTGGAATTTGATTGGGGTTGTTTTGAATCCATAGATAAATTTAAGGAGAATTTACATCTTAATAATATTAAGTCTTCTGATTCATGAACACATATTTCTCAATTTTTTAAAGTTTTCTTTAGTGTTGTTCTGCAGTAATTTTAATTTACTATGTAGAGAATTCTTGGTAAGATATACTCTAAATATTTTGATTTTTTGCTATAGAAGTTGTATTATTAAAGTTTATTTATTTTTGAGAGAGAGAACATCCAACCTGCTGAGGGGCAGAGAGAGAGAGAGAGAGAGAGAGAGAGAGAGAGAGAGAGAATCCCAAGCAGGTTCCACACTGTCAGCACACAGCCTGACAAGGGGCCCAATCCCACAAACCATGAGATCACGACCTGAGTTGAAATCTGGAGTAGGATGCTTAACCCACTGAGCGACCTAGGTGCCCCTAGGAATTGTATTTTTAAAATTCAATTTTTAGGGCACCTGAGTGGCTCAGTCCAATCAGCATTCAACTTCGGCTCAGGCCATGATCTCACAGTTGGTGAGTTTGGGCCCCATGTCAGGCTCTATGCTGACAGCGCAGAGCCTGAAGCCTGCTTTGAATTCTGTGTCTTCCTCTCTCTCTGCCCTCCCCCACTTGCTCTATGTCTCTCTCTCTCTCTCTCTCAAAAATAAACATTAAAAAATTTAAAATTCAATTTCCAAATATTCATTGCTACTGCACAGGAATATAATTGATTTTTGTATATTAATACAGAATCCTACAACCTTGTTAAACTTTCTTGTTAGCTCCAGAAGCTTTTTGGTATATTTGTTAGTTTTTTCTACATAGACAATTACGGCATCTAGGAATAAAGAAAGTTTAAGTATTTCTTTCCAAACTGGAAGTCATTTATTTCTTTTTCTTGCCTTAATGAATATGATTAGAAATACAATATTAAATAGAAGTAGTATGAGTAAATATCTTTGTCTTCTTCCAGATACTAAGAAGAAACCATTAAAGATAGATGAGGTAGGTTGTAAGTTTCATGGATACTGTGTATCACATTGAGGAAGTTCCTTTCTATTCCTAGGTTGCTGAGAGATTGTATCATAATGAGCATTCAATATGGACAAACAAAACTTGAGAAGATTGTTGAGGTTTAATTCTTATTATCCTATCTGTCTAATAGTTACCTCAGAGAGAAAGCACAGGAAAATATCATGAAGAAATATAATAAAGGAAATATTCTTCAAGAGATATCTTTATCCTGAAAGATATAGTAAAGGGATAGTTCTCAGAAATAGAGACATAAGTTTTCATGTAAAATGTCCATAGGTACTCAACACAATGAATGACAGAAAACCCATACCTGGATGTCTCCTAAAAGAGAGAGAGAGAGAGAGAGAGAGAGAGAGAGAGAAACTAAAATCAAGAGATTATCTTAAAAACTTCTGAGTCCAAAAACAAGATACACAAAGGATACTATGAATCAAATTATCAGACTTCTTACCAGCTATACCGAATGAGAGGACACCATCACTATCAAATGCATCTACACTTCCAGCAGCACTCTCTTTTTATATTAACTTTTTACATCATTGTACTTAAGTAACCAAGAAAAGAAAGCTGTGTTTTAAATTCTTAGACTCAATCTTGATTTCAAGAAGCAAGGTGGAAATGTCAATGTAAAATGGGATTTCCAGGCATGCCTGGGTGGTTCAGTTGGTTAAGTGTCTGACTTCCGCTCAGGTGGTGATCTCATGGTTTGTAAGTGCAAGCCCCTTGTTGAGTTCTGTGCTGAGAGCTCAGAGCCTGCAGCCTGCTTTGGATTCTGTATCTCCCTCTCTGTCCACCCCAACACACTCCTGCTCTGTCTCTCAAAAATAAATAAACACTAAAAGAATTTTTTGAATGAAATGGGATTTCCAAAAGAGTAGATCTTAAAAATCCTCATTACACACACACACACACACACACACACACGTAACTATGTATGGAGAAGGATGTTAATAAGACTTTTTGTGGGTATCATTTCGTGATACATGTAAATATTGAAACATTATGTTGTATACCTGAAACTAATATAACATTATATGTCAACTATTCCTCAATAAAAATAAATAATAATAAGGTGAGAGAATGTTCAGCATACAAATCTAACCCCATCCCTCTCAAAATTATACTTGGAATTGGGGCAAAGTGATTTTTTTTCCTTGAGAATAGACTCAAATTCCATGAAGAAGCACATATCCTAGGATAAATTATGGATAGTATGCATGGTTCAAAATCTTCTCTCCTAAGGAAGAATAAAAGGAAATAAACTGGGATAGTTAAGAGTGATGAGATTATAAAATCTGTAGACACAAAACAAGGTGTGAAGGAAAGCATGGGGAAAGGACAGAACACATTTCAAACCCTGCTCTGTTGGACCCATCTTTAAGAAAGAACTAAATCTCCTCAAATCACCTTTCCTTACTTCAGTGGAAATTCATTCACTCCTCACTCTATGCTGGAATTGATCACTTGCTTAGCAATATGTGCAGGGGCTATCTTGGTCTTGAACATCCCTAAATGTCTATAAGAGGAAAAAAATATTAGCTATGACTTTCTTGTTAAGCTGCCAAGAGCACACCAGGGCTTTTAAAAATGTCATTGCCCAGCTCTGTACTTATCCCCCGAGACTCCTTAGTACAGTGAGGAAGGAATACACTATATCACATTCATCATACCTGACTCTATTCAACCACAGTGAGGTCAAAAACACCTGAAAAGAAATGGTGGGTCCCAACTGAGCATTATGGCAACTTAAACATCATGAAGAAGCCAAAGAAATCACAGTATGGATTCATTTAGTATGATTCATTTTGTGTTCCAGTCGATCTAATTAACTTCAATAGTTTTGATAAATAGTTTTTTTTTAATGTTTTGATCTGGATAATATTTGCATATGGACTTGGCATCATATAAAACAAAATTTAATTAAAATATCTTTATTGGGCACAATCTATAAGTTTTAAATCAAACAAAATATAAATCATTGCTGCTACATGCTTGCATGCCTCTGGGTATGTGTGATAGCATGAGCTGAGATGAAAGGTATTCGTTATAGGAACACTGAAATAATAAATTTATTAACAAAAAGAAAAGTAATATATGAATGTGTCATATTACAAATGGAAAGAGTAAATAAATATTTTACTATACGCTGAGCATATCAGGCCTATTATTAAGCTGTATTTAACCACATCCTCTTATGTTGTTATTTTTCAGGCACAGCAATTCTTTGAAATCCTATTTGATGTGCTGGCCTATAACATTTGACCACACTTACAGCACAAGTGTAAAATCAATTTTCTGTTCTCCCATTTATCTCTGTACTGATGTTAGTTGGCTCTCTAATGGAATGACTCTTCTGGAGAGGTAGTTATTTTACTTCAGAGTGGCATTTCAGAAGCCTTAAATGGGCTGAAGAGATGGCATGTGACCTTTAGGAATATTTTAGTTCTACATTTCTTTGAAAAAGAACTGTTTAACCCTGTGTATGTTATTACATTGCTGATTCTTCTTTTGTTCCTCTTCACATTCGCTGTACTGTAAGAAAGTTTGGTTTTCTTTATGTAAGACCAATGTTGGGAATTTTAGTACCTGTAAAATGTTACACTTAAATCCTTGTTGAAAGGGATAATCTCACAATTACACTATGTATATAATGATCCAATTTCCTGATTATAGTTTCTTTAGGCATAATATCATGTTAACTTTGCTTATTATAACCTTTTAAATTGATATATACACAAATACCAAATAATCTACATGAAAAGGAAATAATTTTTAAAATGCCTTATTGTAGCTAATCTATGTCTTGTGAGGACATGTTCATTAATCATCTTGATTTAAAAAACCAGGAGTTTTACTTTTCACTATACTGAAATATTTTCCATGTGTTTTCACATCTTACATCATTCATATTTTCTTCCTTAAATAGGTATATAATTTTATATTCAATTGAATATTATTTATAAAGTCTTAATGTATAGTGTCTTACTATAATTTACTTACCTGATTTTAGAAATCTTGAGATATTAAATACTAATTTTAGCATTCTTTTTCTGTTGATTTTCTTCCGTAATTATACTTTATGTCTTTCTTAAAAAAAAATCACAGTATATATTTTTTAAAAATTCTCTTCTAACAGATGTAACCTCAGAAAATTTTTATCTTTAGTATACATAACTACACTTTCTAAATCCCACTCTATTACCCCAAAAGGTGACTTTACGAAAAACAAACTCCTTCACATGGGAGCACAGAGTCTTACTATTAAACTTTAGCGTTAGACAACATATATTTTAGTATGTTCATGATGAACTCTAATTGTTTACTTCCTTTTTCAAAATGTAAATAATTTATGACAAAGGGCATAGGGAAGGTTTTCTGACAATAGGAAAATAAATATGTCTGTTAAATTTTCGCTTTGTGCTTTTCTAGGAAGATTTCATTATGTATTTCTGTTTTAAAATCATATAAAGTGGCTACATTGGTATCTACCAATCATACACCCAGTATTTTAAATATCTTTGTGTATATTCTTTAAATATCTGTTGCCACAGACCTACTTTCCTAATCAAGAGAAAGAACTGAATCCTATCCATGGGGAGTTCAAAAGACCAAGTACATCGTGAGTTTGGACCCTCAGCCCCACAACCACCTCACCTCCCAGTTAAGACATTTCATACAGGTCAAAGTTTACCAAAAACCTCAAGAGGAAAAACAATTTCATGCAGAGAAATCTATTCCAGATGATGAGAGAGAGGAAAACGGTTTACTTGGCCACAGGCAGATAAACTTATAGTCCTATTCCCTGAACTTCTTTCCCCCTACCTACTTCTGACCAGACCAAACGCTTGATCTTAAAACTTGGAGAATTCTGCTTTGCTTTTAGTAAGGGAGGCAACCAAGTCTTTTCAAGTGATAGGCAGGATCGATCTATTAGGCCTTCCCACTAGTGGGAGACCATCCCAATGGTGGCAGGTATATTCAACAATAGATTTTCAAGGGTCGTAAACCCTAGGAAACCAGATTTGGGACATCGGGCTTATCATTAACACATGCAAGAAAATATTTTATTGCAGCACATTCAGCATTAAGAATATATGGGAGAAAAAGAAGTGACATGCTCTGCTGAGATAACCCATTAATGGTTTGTTCTTTAATTTTCTTTTATTTTTTTAATGTGCATTGTAAGACATTTTAGTTTTTCCAGCAGATGGCAGTTATACTATGCTCCTTTCCCCACCTTGGTACTGATTTCTAAAGTAAACAGGGTTTCCTCATTCCTATCTGCCATATGGGTGACCTGGGGTAATCTTGCATAGGGTGCTTAAACAAGAGATTACTTACACTACAGCTTTTGCTTACACAAAGAAAGTTGGCTCAAAAAGAACTCTATTGAACCTGGAATTCTCTCCCTCCACCACCAATCTAGATCATACTAAATTTACCTGAGTTTGTACTAAATTCTGAAGTTGATAGTTGTTCATTGCTCTGAATGGCAAAATATGGAACTCCCCTCAAGTATCTAAGCCTTCATTGCTCTAAGGTTATTTACAAATCAATGCTACATAAAATAGATTGGAAAGAACTTGAGAAATTTCATTTACTAAATAGTACTTTGAATTATCCAGGCTTTTCTCTGTTCTTGGAAATACTGCGTATTAGAATTTTATAATGTCTCTAAATTTTTATGTTGAATCATCAAAAAGATTAGTGTTCATAATTATATTCAACATATTCAATACATATGTAGTATATATTCATATATACAATGCATATATATTACATATATATGAATATGTTGAATATAATACACATATTGGAAGAAGAAAAATACTTTGAGAACCATAATAGCTATGGTGGCATAAAAATGCAGCAGCATATTTATTCAAGAGTAAACTATAGTAATGTTAAACTAGGGTTATTAAATATAAAATTTTTAAACATTTTATGGCAAAAAGGCAAATATTTACAATTTACTGTTATTTCTGGTATTAAAATATGATTAGGATTTTTAAAAAGATTAATAAAATAGCATATTTTACTTTAATATTTTTATTTAGCTCAAGTGTTTATAAAATTTTCCATCATTGTAACTGGGGCCTATATAACTGAAAAGGGTAGAATATATGATGGGTTCTGTATTTTGACAGTCTCATTAAAAAAGAGGGAAGTTACATTGACCATTGAATCAAATGCTTAATTCCCAGCTCCCAAAAGACTACCTCACATATAGCAAATGTTCAACAAGTAGTCATTAAGCAGGTGAACATGTACCTTGTCATGACCACCTCATACAATGCTGCCTTATTAAAAATAATGACAAAAATTATTAAACAAATTAAGTTGTTTCTGATTCAACATGATAGAAATATCATGGCCTTCTATAACCTATATATTTCCTTTATGCAAGCTTTTTTATAAAAGAGTTGAAGCAAAATAAAGAACTGTTTTCAATTAGAGAAAGTACACATGGAGAAACATAAAACTCTGTAAGGATGAACACTTCTGAGAATTACTTTTTTATACTTTCTACCCAAAGCATTCCTCAAATACATGCAAATAGTTGCTACTAACAATTTATGTCACACAGTTTCTATTTGGGGCAATGCATTTTAATATAAAAGCATCATAGTTACTGTCTGATTTTTCTTTCTCTTTTACAGTATCCTAAAATATGTGAAAATATTATTTGGCCAAAGTTGTATTTCCAATCTCAGTTTTGTTCTTTATATAACACAGCCATCATGAAGCAAATAAGCCCTGTACAGAAAATTGAAAAATGCTTATCAGTTTAACCAAAGAACAGGACTTGATTTACAAAGTCAGAGACACATTTCTCTTTATTATAAAACAGAGGAAGTCAAGATTTACATCATGGGGAGACTGAGTTTCTGGTTATGTGGGTACTAGAAATCTGAAGAGCCCAATGACAATTCTCCCACATATACTGAGCCTTCTATCATTACATGAAACTTTGTTATATCAGCATAACCTCCCCACTGCTTGTCTTTTTTTTTTTTTTTTGCTTTTTACAAAAAGCATTCAAATGAATCAGAAATGTACTTTTGAACTTCTTATGAGTCAAATAAATAGTTCATAATTTGAATATTTACATTTTGATACAATAATATTAAATTCTAAGCCAACCCAGATTTCAAGGTCTTGACACAGTACAGGGGTGCCTGGGTGGCTCAGTTGGTTAAGCATCTCAGTTTGGCTCAGGTCATGATCTCACAGTTCATGAGTTAGAACCCTGCATTGGGCTCTAGGCTGACAGCTTGGAGCCTGGAGCCTGCTTCACATTCTGTGTCTCCCTCTCTCTCTGCCCCTCCCCCACTGTGTCCGCTTTCTCGCTCTCGCTCTCCCTCTCTCAAAATAAACATTAAAAAAAAGATCTTGATATAGTACCTTTTTATATGAAGAACACTAGTTAGGTACCTAACAGTAATCCTACAAAATGTAGTGTGACATTTTCTATGTATTGAACCAAAAAGTTTTTTTTTTTATTCTAAATATTCTTTATGTCTGTGTAGTTATAAAATTCACAAAATACTTTTTATTTTTAAAATTTTCTAGAACATGCAAAGATTCCAGTATTTGGAATGTCTCCATTTGGAACACACGCGTGCACACACACACACACACACACACACATACACACAACAACACATCAGTTGTTTATGGGCAAATCAGACCAGAAGAGCAAAAGCAACTCTGTGAAACTTCCCTATATCCCTTAATTCCCAAAATGAAGGCAGTTTTTGTAAGTTTGGGGTACAAGATAGATAGGGAAAAATAACTGTTTTACACTTATTCTTTGGAGTACATATCAAGAATTCAAAAGTGATAGGAAACATAGTAATATTTCAATGGTAGTTTCAGAACAAAATTTATCAAACATAAGTTTGATATGATGAGTCTTCCAATTTTGCTGCATAGTTAATGAGACTCTCTAAAGGGATATCATGTACAAGGTTAAAAAAATAACCTTGCTCCTTAGGATTCCTACACTAGAGCTCTTCACATTCATAATTTTCAGGAGAGAAGGTTTTTTACAATACAGTCTTTTGATACATCAAAGGGTGGATAAATTTGTCTTAAAAAACCTACTGTAACCATAGTTTCAGCTTTTAGCTTGTGCACCTGGATTCTAATTTGTTGGCCTTTCTATGCCTGTATTCCTAAAATGTGGATATAATTGAATTTTCTAGATAACTATCTAATGAAGACTAGAGTTCTTCAACTTTGGCACTACTGCCACTCTGGGACAGAAAATTATTTTTGTGGAGATGATACTGTGCATTCTACACTGTTTAGCAGCATAACTGCCCTAAATCAATTAGATGCCAATAGCAATCCCCCACCTCCAACTATGACAACCAAAAATGTCTCTCGACATTACCCAAAATTTCTATTGAATCATAGATTGAAGCAGGTTTCAGAAGACTCTTCTTACCACTAATTGGATGCATGACATTGGATGGAGTTGGAGGTGTGATGGTGTTAGGAGAGTAATTAGTTCCCACACACCTGCAAATGACTCTGACCTGTCTTATAACTTTTCTCTTAAATATACCAATGTATTTGTTTTTATTGTGTTAATGTGTCCTTATAATGAAAGATACATTAGAACAAAATCAACTAATCAATGAATATATGGGCATACATTCATAAGGGCAGAACAAAGTACACAAAGACACTCCCTTTAATAAACGAGAACATATGGGCAGAACCTTAAAACACAGTACTGTCAGTACATCTGATTCTGAATTTTATAAACTTCTGTAATTGTGGTATGCCATATTTCTAAATGACAACTAAAATCCAGTCCTATGTTATAGCCAAATGGAAATCTTTAAAAAATCAGTAGAGTCATTTCTTTAAAATATCCGCAGGGATAAAGAATTAGAAGAGTTAATGTACTAAATGCATCATTACTTTCCAACCTCCTTCAACAAAAAGGAAATTAGTTATTGGTGTACTATATATATTTCAACATAGTATAATAAATAAATGTATATTATACATATAATTCTAAACGTAATTGAATAAAGTAATTCTGTTTCTAAAACAACAGAATTGTCCATCAATCAGTTTAAATACATTGTATTTTATACAGCCCTAGTAAAGAATTTTATATATATATATGTGTGTATATATATATATATATATACACATATGTATATATATTATGATTTTACATGCTCTCCAGTGAGAACCTTCTGGGAACTGCTGCCACCTGTTGACCGTAGATTACAATACTTGAGATCAAGTCCGCAGCTGTTAGAGATTCTGTATACAGTTAGGCATTTTACTACCCCCATTTGCACTTATCGATATTTATGAATATAATTTTTATAGCCTGCAGTCTAATAACACCTTATTAGCATAATTACAATGTATAGTATTGTATAGTTGTCATATGATTTAACTCATCAAAAGTTGCTCCAAAAATGACTGGGATTTTGAGAGTCAAACCTTGCTTGTGATTAGCTAGTATTGAAAAGCAAGTAGGTAAAAAATGGTATAGTGGGTCAAAGAATATTTCTTTTTTTTTTTTTAATTTTTTTTTCAACGTTTATTTATTTTTGGGACAGAGAGAGACAGAGCATGAACGGGGGAGGGGCAGAGAGAGAGGGAGACACAGAATCGGAAACAGGCTCCAGGCTCTGAGCCATCAGCCCAGAGCCTGACGCGGGGCTCGAACTCACGGACCGCGAGATCGTGACCTGGCTGAAGTCGGACGCTTAACCGACTGCGCCACCCAGGCGCCCCAAAGAATATTTCTATAAAAATCCCTTGATATTCAAAAATGGTTTCTACAAAGCTGATTTCATTAACATGTACAACGATGATAATACTGTTCCAATGTAGGAAATTGTTATCAAACTAACAATTTAGCTCTGGAAAGAGATATAATGATATAAACAAATTAGAAATACCAAAACTAATTTTATTTCTAAACAATAATGGTTCATTTGGTTGCAACAAGAAAACACCTTTCATATGTAAATAATAAACTTTATATTGCAGTACCACAAAACTGAAAAGATGCCAGAATATTACCATTTATAAGAAGAGCACAGAGAAAGATACTAAATGTCAAACATCTCTTTGGATCTGTTTCTATCTCTGAACTAAAATAAATATAATAAATTTGCTGAAATTTAAGAAATCTCACCTGCAAAATGATATCAACCATTACATCAATGCTGCCTTTAAAGTTATACAATTATTGGGGTGCCAGCCTGGGTGGCTCATTGGTTAGGCATCTGACTCTTAATTTCGACCTTATGGTTTGTGCCATGGAGCGCTGCCTCAAGCTCTGTGGTGACACAGGGCTTGTTTGGGATTCTTTTTCTCCCTCTCTCTCTGCCCCTCCCTTCTCATCCTCTCTCTCTCCCTCCTTCTCTCTCTCTCTCTCTCTCTCTCAAAATAAATAAATACATAAATAAATAACATTTAAAGTTATACAATAATTATTTTTAAGCAAATACTATATGTGCTAGGTAGGTGCTTTGTTAGGTATCGGAGCCTTTCTTAAGACATCAAATATGAAAAGGACTCTTTTCTTGCTTAAAAAATGCTTATCTAAATACTACAGCATTTTAATGATGGATGGTTTTAATGAAACCATTCTGTCTTTATTCATAAAATCAGTATCAAAAGGAAGGATTCTGAAATCACTGGACATGTGAGTTGCCTCACTGTGGCTGAGGGTTGCAGAAAGGAATGGAAAAGAATTTCTAAAATTAACATTGTCCAGACAGCTAGAGTAGTGAATGGTGTGAAAAAATCAGAGTGCCTTGAGTGGCTCAGTCAGTTAAGCTGCTGACTCTTGATTTTGGCTCAGGTCATGATCTTACATTTCATGAGTTCAAGACCCATATAGTGTTGGGCTCTGCACTGACAGCACAGAACCTGCTTGGGATTCTCTCTCTGTCTCTGTCTCTCCTCTCTTTCTGTCTCTCTGTCTCTTTCACTCTCTCAAAATAAATAAATCAAACTTTTTGAAAAACCATGTCAGACCCAGCTCTTAACAAGGACTTAAACAGTTATGAGCTGAGCAACCTCGTTCAAGTCTTAACTTTCAAAGACTGTTTTCTCTTCATTCAGCATCAAAAGGGATACTGGACTCAATGATATTTAAGTTCCTCTTTAACCATAATATTCCACTATTCCACATAGCCTCAATAGTAACTTCATATTTAAAAATTATCATGATCATTAATCTTGTCATTTTCTTAATAAATCTAAACATTCCCTTTAATTTCATCATCAGGTATTATTCTATGTAAGGCTAGTGATTCTTTTTCTTTTTTTTTTTTAATGTTTATTTTTGAGAGAGCATAGGAGCCGGGGAGGGGCAGAGAGAGAGGAAGACAGAGGCTCTGCACTGACAGCAGTGAGCCCGATGCGGGGCTCACACTCATGAACCATGAGATCATGACCTGAGCCAGTTAGATGCTTAGTTGACAGAACCACCCAGGCACCCCTTAGTGATTCTTTATATTTGCATGGCTCTGTCATTATGGAAGGCATAAGCTCCAAGTTATTTGTACTGATGCATTTTTCCTCCTTCCAAACAGTATTCCAATATTAAGCACCACATGCTGGAGAAATAAGGATGAATTTAAAAATGGTCCTTGCTTTCAAGTAGGTAACAATCTAGTGTAGAGGTAAAACATAGAAACAGATAATTTGGGGGCAATAATGGGAGTATTCACAAGAAGTAAACATAAGATCTACCTAGTCTAGTGTTATGGGGAATGAGGATGGAGTCACAGGAGATTTCCTAAAGAAAGAACCATCCAACATGAGTTTTAAAAGATATGTTAAAAGATGACTAGAAGTGAACACAGAAATAAATGATATCAAAAAATCTATTATATCATCAGAAGCAATAGAAGAATAAACACAAATAAGAACACAGTTAAGAAAAGGAAAGGGAGATTTTTAAGAGTATCACACAAGGGTGCCTGACTGGCTCAGTTGGTAGACCATGTGACTCTTGAGCTCAAGTTTGTAAATTCAAGGCCCACACTGAGTGTAGAGATTACTTGAAAATAAAATCTTTTAAAAATAAATAAATAAATAAATAAATAAATAAATAAATAAATAAAATATTGCACAACACAAAATACGTAGTAATAATGTGCTTTGGAATAAAATGATAGATATTGAAGATACCAAGTTTATAATTGGAATTTCTTTTTTTATTTCTTTTTTTTAAATTTTTTATTAACATTTATTTATTTTTGAGAATCAGAGAGAGACTGAGCACGAGCAGGGAAGGTGCAGAGAGAGGAAGACCCAGAACCGAAAGCAGACTCCAGGCTCTGAGCTGTCAGCACAGCTGACAACCAACTGAGCCACCCAGGCGCCCCTATGATTGGCATTTCTTTATAACAAACCATAATAAATAGAAGAATAACAAATAAAGACTCAATAGTACCTACTCTTAGCCTTAAAACCTCAAGCAAGTTACTTGACTCTTTGATACTCAGTTCTGCCTCCATTCTCAAGATATTTCTCTGAAGTGTGTAGTTATCTTACATGAGAGGCTAAGGTCAAAGAGACTAATCCATTTGTCTGTGAAAAAGTGAAGAATAAATATGGATAGGAGCCTAGGTCTTTAAAAAAATCTTGTCTTTGTCCATCAATGACCAAAAAGCATAGTATATGTGACTGAATTTAAAAAATAACAGTCAACTCTTAAATATAGAGAACAAACTGAGGATTGCTGGAGAGGTTGTCAGTGGGGGACTGGGCTAAATGGATAAGGGGCATTAACGAAGACACTTGTTGGGATGGGGACTGGGTGTTATATGTAGAGGATGAATCACTGGATTCTACTCCTGAAATCATCATTGCACTATATGCGAACTAACTTGGATGTAAATTAAAAAAAATAATAATAATAAAAATAAATAAATAACTCTCAACAGGTCAAGGTCTCAAGTGTAAATATTCATAGAGGAAGTTTTCTTGGCACTGTTTTAAGCACAGGAATTGTAGCAGAGGACGCCCCCTTGCCCACCAAAAAAAAAAAAAAATCCAAGTCCAAGAATATCCATGTCCTTAATAGGCCTACATTCTAACCAACAAAGAATACAGTCACCTAGTCATTTATATCCTGATAGCAAGAAATGCCATGAAAAAAATAAACAAGGAAATGTGATTAGATGGGAGGTTCACTTAGCTAAGGTAGTTAGATATGGAGACACTGATTTGAGGGGCCCAGAAGGCCGAGCAGCATGGAAGTACTCAGCTTCTCTTGTCCCTGAAATGCAGCTAGATCAGCAACAAACCATTTTGCACATCTAGGAAAATGATCTGAGGATTAACACAACAATCTGCATAACTTGAGAGGTGAACTGGGGGAGAGAAAGCCATGGAGGGTAGGGAGCTGTGTTTTGCAGAGAGACAACAGAGAAAGGAGGGGAGAGTGTGACAAAAAAGCACTCACCCCAAAAGTAACTGTAGAAAGAGCAAAAGTGTAAAAATACTCACAAGGGAGTGAATAAGAAATATGTTCCTCAAAACCATTGATGGGGAGAAAGGAAAGGCTTTCAATACCATTAGGACTCTATAAATGGGGAGTACAGAGCGGAAATTCTGGAGCTCAATACCTGGCAGTGCTCCAGTAGGAAGGAAGGGTGAATCCCCAGGAGTAGGTAGTGGGGTCTGTGGTCCACATGGGGAAAAGAGATTCCTTTACTTGTAGGGAATTTGGTAGAGGCCATACAGCTTCCCCACACACAAAGGTCCCAGTGGACCCTGGAGAACAGCCATGTTTGCTGGTATTGAAACAAAGACTCTAGGGTGCAGTGAAACCTGGTACCAGTTGTGCATTGTTATTTGCCATAATTTCTGAACCTCTGCCACAGTGTTATTGCAGAAACATTCTCTGGGGCAAGCCAGCACCCGGCCATTGCTCCGTGAGACCCTTGGAGTGGGTCCAAGTCACAGGGTTCTCAGAAGTGAGGGGTTTGGAAACACAGCCCCATCTGAGATAAAATTCAGGAGGGAGGTGTTACCTGCCAAGTTGACATCTTGGACATGGACAGTGTAGAAGCAGGGAGTGGGTGGAAGGTAGAGACAAAGGAGGCATGATTGACTGCCAGTCAGTGAGAGTACAGAGGTCCTGTACCAGAGACTAGGAAGATGGGTGAAGCCATTTTCACTTCTCCTATGCAAGGCATACATGTGCATGTACACAATACTGATCTACCCCAGTAAGCTAAGCAGTCCCACCTAGTGAAGAACAGAGCCATTACACCAAGCCCCACCCAGCTGCACCCACCAAGCATACACCCTCAAGGATCACCACAAGTCTCTCTACCTACTAAGTGTAAGGACTATAAAGTGCTTCATAGTTTGAGTCCTAGGGGAAGCTGGATGTCATTTAATTCAGGTTTCATTCTGTTTGCTAGTCTATCTATTAGGGATTTTTTTTCTTTTTTTTTGCTTTTGTTTAAATTGTTTTTGTTTTTCCTTTTTTGTTGTTGAATTTTTTTTTTTGTTTTCTTTCCCTCCTTTCTTTTCTTTGTCTTGGATACAGAAAGAGAAAAAATTATTTTTATTTTCCATTTAAAAAAATTTTTAATACTTTTTACTATGTTTTTATTTTTTGTAATTTTTTAACTCTACTTCACTTTATTCATTTCATTTTATTCTGTTTTACTGTATACATTTTTTAATTTTTAAATTTTCCTAATTTTTTTTTCTTTTCCTTCCTTTTTTTATCTATTCTTTCAAGCTTCTTTCAACAACCAGACCAAATCACACCTAGGATCTAGCTTCCTCTATTTGATATTTTCTATTGTTTTTAATTTTTTTGTTTTTCATTTTATTCTTTTTCTTCCTCAAAAATGACAAAATGAAGGAATTTACCCCAAAAGAAAGAACAAGAATAAATGACAGCCAGGGGCTTTATCAACACAGATATAAGCAAAATGTATGAACTAGAATTTAAAATAACAATAATAGGAATGCTAGCTTGGGTTGAAAAAAAGCATAGAATCTCTTTGTGTAGAGATAAAAGAAGTAAAGTCTAGTCAGGATGAAATTAAAAATACTATAACCAAGATGCAATCTCAAATGGATGCCACAGGGGCAAGGATGGATGAAACAGAGCAGAGAATCATCAATATAGATGACAAAATTATGGAGAATAACAAAGTAGAAAAAAAGAGGGAAACTAAAGCAAAAGAGGATAATACAAGGATTAGAGAACTCAGTGACTTATTAAAAAGGAACAACATCCAAATCATAGGAGTCCCAGAAGATAAAGAAAGAGAAAAAGGGGTAGAAGGTTTATGTGAGCAAATTATAGTGAACAACTTTACTAATCTGCGGAAAGGCAAAAACATCAAAATCCAAGCACAGAAAATTCCCGTTAAATTCAACAAAAACTGAACATCAACAAGGTGTATCATAGTCAAATTCACAAAATACACAGACAAGGAAAGAATTATGAAAGGAGCAAGGGAAAAAATTCTTTAACCTATAAGAGAAGACATATCAGATTCTTAGCAAACCTATCCACAGAAACTTGGCAGGCCAGAAAGGAGTGGCAGGTAGGATATGTTCAACGTGCTGAATCGGAAAAATATACAGCCAAGAATTTTTTATCCAGCAAGACTGTCATTCAAAATACAAGGAGAGAGAAAGAGTTTCTCAGACAAACAAAAACTAAAGGAGTTCATGACCACTAAACCAGCTCTGCAAGAAATTTTAGGGGGACTCTCTGAGGAGAGAAAACATGAAACAAAACAAAAAAGACCAAAAGCAACAAAGACTAGAAAGGACCAGAGAATACCACCAGAAACTCCAACTCTACAGGCAACATAATGGCAATAAATTCATATCTTTCAGTACTCATTCTAAATGTCAATGGACTAAATGCTCCAATCAAAAGACATAGGGTAACACAATGGATAAGAAAACAAGATCCATCTATATGCTGTTCACAAGACATGTATTTTAGACCTACAGCCACCTTCAGATTGAAAGTAAGGGGATGGACAACCATCTCTCAAGGATAATGGTCACCAAAAGAAAGCGAGAGCAGACATACTTATCAGACAATCTAGATTTTAAAAGAAAGAGTGGAGGCACCTGGGTGCCTTAGTCAGTTAAGCATCTGACTTCAGCTCAGGTCATGATCTCATGGTTTGTGAGTTTAAGCCCTGTGTCAGGCTCTGTGGTGACAGCTCAGAGCCTGTAGCCTGCTTCAGATTCTGTGTCTCCCTCTCTCTCCCCTTCCCCTACTCACATTCTCTCTCTCTCTCTCTCTCTCTCTCTCTCTCTCTCTCTGTCTGTCTCTCAAAAATAAACATTATAACAATTTAAATAATTTAAAAAATAAAATAAAGACTGTAACAAGAGATGAAGAAGGGCATTATATCATAATTAAGGGGTCTATCCACCAAGAAGATCTAACAAATATAAATATTTATGCCCCAACGTGGAAAACTCAAATGTATAAATCAATTTAATCACAAACATAAAGAAACTCATTGATAATAATACCATAATATTAGGGAATTTCAATACCCCACTTACAACAATGAACAGATCATCTAAGCAGAAAATCAACAAGGAAACAACAGCTTTGAATGACACACAGGACCAGATGGACTTAACAGATATATTCAGAACATTTCATCTGAAAGAAACAGAATACACATTCTTCTCAAGTGCAAAGGGAACATCCTCCAGAATGGATCAAATACTGGGACACATATCAGTCGTCACCAAGTACAAAAGAATCAAGATCATACCATGCATATTTTGAGACCACAATGCTATGACTCAAAATCAACCACAAGAAAAAATTTGGAAAACCACTAATACTTGGAGATTAAAGAACATCCTACTAAGAATATATAGGTTTACCAAGAAATTAAGAAAGAAATTAAAAAGTATAGGGAAGCCAGTGAAAATGATGACATGACAGTCCAAAACCTCTGGGATGCAGCAAAGGTGGTCATAAGAGGGAAGTATACAGCAATACAGACCTTCCTAAAGAAGGAAGGAAGATCTCTGATACACAACCTAACCTTACACCTTAAAGAGCTAGAAAAAGAACAGCAAATAAAACCCAAAACCAGCAGAAGACAGGAAATAATAAAGACTAGAATAGTAATCAATGCTATTGAAAAAAAAAAAACAAAAAAAACAGTTGAATGGATCAATGAAACCAGGAGCTGGTTCTTTGAAAGAGTTAACAAAACTGATAAACCCCTAGCCAGATTGATCAAAAGACAAAGGAAAGGACCAAGTAAATAAAATCACAAAGAAAGAGGAAAGATCACAACCAACAAAGCAGAAATACAAACAATAATAAGAGAATATTATGAACAATTTTATGACAGCAAATTGGGCAAGCTGGAAGAAATGGTCAAATTCCTAGAAACATATAAACTACCAAAACTGAAACAGGAAGCAACAGAAAATTTCAACAGACCCATAACCAGTAAAGAAATTGAATCAGTAATAAAAATCTTCAAAAAAACAAGAGTGCAAGGCAGGATGGTTTTCCAGAGGAATGCTACTAAACATTTAAAGAGGAGTTAACACCTATTCTTTTGAAGCTGTTCCAAAAAATGGAAATGGAAGGGAAATTTCTGAACTCATTCTACATTACTTTGATTCCAAAACCAGAAAAACACCCCACTGAAAAGGCAAACTACAGACAAATTTTGCTGGTGAACATGGATGCAAAAATTCTCAACAAGATACCAGCAAACTGGATGCAACAATACATTAAAAGATTTATTCACCACGATTAAGTGGGATATATACCTGGGATGAAGGGCTGGTTCTGCATATTAATCAATGTGCTACATCACACTCACAAAAGAAAGAATAAGGACCACATGATCTTCTCAATAAATGCAGACAAAGCATTTGACAAAATACAGCATCCTTTCTTGATAAAAACCCTCAAGAAAGTAAGGATGGAAGGAACATACCTCATAAAAGCCATATATGAAAGACCCACAGCTAATATCATCCTCAATGGGGAAAAACAGAGCTTTCCCCCTAAGGCCAGGAACATGACAAGGACGTCCATTCTCACCACTGTTATTCTACATAGTGTTGGAAGTCCTAGCCTCAGCAGTCAGACAACACAAAGAAATAAAAGGCATCCAAATCGACAAGGAGGAAGTCAAACTTTCAGTCTTTACAGATGACTGGATACTCTATGTGGAAAACCCAAGAGATTCCACCAAAAAACTGTCAGAACTGATCGATGAATTCAGCATAGTCTCAGGATATAAAATCAATGCACAGAAATCAGTTGCATTTCTATGCACCAATAATGAAGCAGCAGAAACAGAAATCAAGGAATCGATCCCATTTACAATTACATGAAAAAACATAAAATACCTAGGAATAAATCTAACTAAAGAGGTGAAAAATGTATATACTGAAAACTATAGAAAGCTTGTGAAAGAAATTGAGGAAGACACACACAAAAAAATGGAAAAAATATTCACATTCATGGATTGGGAAGACAAATATTGTTAAAATATCAATACTTTCCAAAGCCATCTACACATTCAATGCAATCCCTATCAAAATAACACCAGCATTCTTCATAGAGCTAGAACAGACTATCCTAAAATTATATGGAACTAGAAAAGACCCCAAACAGCCAAAGCAATCCTGAAAAAAAAAAATGGAGGCATCACAATTTGGGACTTCATGATGTATCACAAAGCTGTAACCATCAAGACAGTATGGTACTGGCACAAAAACAAACACATAGATCAATGGAACAGAATAGAGAACCCAGGGGCACCTGGGTGGCTCAGTTGGTTAAGCGTCCGACTTCAGCTCAGGTCACGATCTTATAGTCTGTGAGTTCGAGCCCCGCGTCGGGCTCTGTGCTGACAGCTCAGAGCCTGGGGCCTGCTTCGGATTCTGTGTCTCCCTCTCTCTCTGCCCCTTCCCCACTCATGCTCTGTCTCTCTCTGTCTCAAAAATAAATAAAAACATTTAAAAAAATTAAAAAAAAAAAAAAGAATAGAGAACCCAGAAATGGACCCACAAATGTACGTCCAACTAATCTTTGACAAAGCAGGAAAGAATATCCAATGGAAAAAGACAGTCTCTTCAGCAAATGGTTTTGGTAAAATCTTACAGCAACATGCAGAAGAACGAACCTGGACACTTTCTTACACCATGCACAAAAAGAAACTCAAAATGGATGAAAGATCTAAACGTAAGACAGGAAGCCATCAAAATCCTCGAGGAGAAAGCAGGCAAAAACCTCTTTGATCTTGGCCACAGCAACTTCTTACTCAATACGTCTATGGAGGCAAGAGAAACAAAATCAAAAATGAACTACTGGGACATCATCAAAATAAAAAGCTTCTGCAGAGTGAAGGAAACAATCAGCAAAACTAAAAGGCAACCAACAGAAAGGGAGAAGATATTTGCAAATGACATATCAGATAAACAGTTAGTATCAAAAATCTATAAAGAACTTATCAAACTCAACACCCAAAAGGCAAATAATCCAGTGAAGAAATGGACACAAGACATGAATAGACACTTTTCTATAGAAGACATCCAGATGGCTAATAGACATATGAAAAAATACTCAACATCACTCAACATCAGGGAAATACAAATCAAAACCACAATGAGATTTCACCTCACACCTGTCTGAATGGCTAAAAGTAACAACTCAGGCAATAAAAGATGTTAGCGAGGATGCAGAGAAACAGGATCTCTTTTCCAATGCTGGTGGGAATGCAAACTGGTGCAGCCACTCTGGAGAACAGTATGGAGGTTCCTCAAAAAGTTGAAAATAGAATTACCCTATTACCCAGAAACTGCAGTACTAGGTATTTATCCAAATGATACAGGTGTGCTGTTTTGAAGGGACACATGCACCCCAATGTTTATAGCAGCACTACTGACAGTAGCCAAAGTATAGAAAGATCCCAAATATCTATAAACTGATGAATAAAGAAGATGTGACATATATACAATAGAATATTATTCAGAAGTCAAAAAAAATGAATTCTTGCCATGTGCACAAGGTGAATGGAACTAGAACATATTATGCTAAGCAAAATTAGTCAGTTAGAGAAAGACAAATATCATATGACTTCATTCATATGTGGAATTTAAGACACAAAACAGATGAACATAAGGGAAGGGAAGCAAAAACAATATAAAAATAGGGAGGGGACAAAACATAAGAGACTCTTAAATACAGAGAACAAACTGAGGGTTGCTACAGGGGTGTTGTGTGGCGTGATGGGCTACATGGACAAGGGATATTAATGATGACACTTGATGGGATGAGCACTGGGTGTTATATGTAGGCGATATATCAATGAATTCTCCTGAAATCATTATTGCATTTTATGCTAACTAAATCTGTATGTAAATTAAAAAATAATACATAAAAAATGCAGGAAAAGAAAAAAGAAATGGAGACACTCAAAGACAATTAAACATAGACTGAGACTGCAGAGTCACCAAGGAAGGATGAAGATGGGTCAGAAGGGGTGAACTATATTCTTACTGCAATAGAGCCATTGGAGCATTTGAACCAGGAAGTGGGTATGATCTGACTTAAGCTTATAAAAATGACTGTGGCTGGTCAGGGGAGAATAAGAGGAAGGAAGGTGATCAGAGAGACTCATTAGACAGTAGAACTAATGGTGGCCAAGAATAAAGTGATTCCAATAGAGATGTTGAGTAGCAGTTGGATCCAAAATGCTGGAGGTAGAGCCAATAGTGATTCCTGATGGAGTAGATATGGAGTAATTTGGGAAACGGATGATTCTTGCCTGGAGCTTCCACATGAAAAACAGCTCTAATATTGTTATCAATGTATCATGATTGAGACTACATCTATGTTAAAGTAGTATTATATAAGGAGAAATATTTAACCACCATGAGTGATCTTTAAGATATAATTAACTCCTGGGGCACCTGGGTGGCTCAGTTGGTTGAACATCTGACTTTGGTACAGGTCATGATCTCACAGTTTGTGGGTTCGAGCTCCTCATTGGGCTCTGTGCTGACAGCAGAGCCAGGAGTCTGCTTCAGAATCTATGTCTCCCACTCTCTCTGCCTCTTCCCCACTCATTCTCTGACTCTCTCTTTCTCTCAAAAATAAATAAACATTTTTAAAAAACAAGATATAATTAATGCAAGGCTTCATAATGCTTCTATTCTAATCACTTAACACTCTGGCAGGAGTTCCAGTTAAAGGCTTTCCCTTGCCTTTTGAAATACTCAGTGTTTTAGTTTATAGCCTCTGTAACACAATCTATTATAGCATACTACTGATGCTAAGAAATTATTTAATTCTATGGAAATGTTTACAAAATAACACAGTAAAAGTAGCAATCGCCTTTCATGCTAATGTTTATGTGTTTCTTCTCTTTTAGAGTTATATTTTTTTCATTTATTTATTTGTTTATACATTTACTGATTAACCAAATGTTTATCGAGCAACTCCAATGTGGCAGGGAAGTACCTAGTACTAGTACTTAAAGAGAAAAACTGATCAAGATGGGTACACAGAGATAAACCATATTGTCCGTACATCAAAAAGCTCATCATCTGGGGGAGAAAAGGTAGACACATGCACACACGCACACACACACACTAAGTAGTAATTATGAAGTCCTAGTAGCTTTTAACTTTTCCAGCAACTTTCTAAAGTTGTGTGTCAAAAAATTTCTAGTACTAGTGTGTCAAAAAAATGAAGAAATATAAACTTTTAGGCTTTTGAATCCTGATATGTTTAGAAATCCATGTTAAACTGCTACTATATACCACAGATAGCACTTTGAATGCGTACGTGTATCTTATTGCCTTTAAAATAAATTATTTGATTAACTAGGTCCTACTAGAAATACTTTTGGTAATTGCCTTATAGGGTCAAATCATTCCTCATATGCTAAGCCCATTAAGAGAGGGGGAAAATTGGGGCGCCTGGGTGGCGCAGTCGGTTAAGCATCCGACTTCAGCCAGGTCACGATCTCGCGGTCCGTGAGTTCGAGCCCCGCGTCAGGCTCTGGGCTGATGGCTCAGAGCCTGGAGCCTGTTTCTGATTCTGTGTCTCCCTCTCTCTCTGCCCCTCCCCCGTTCATGCTCTGTCTCTCTCTGTCCCAAAAATAAAATAAACGTTAAAAAAAAAAAAAATTTAAAAAAAAAAAAAAGAGAGGGGGAAAACATTCATAACTAAACATAAATCTAAAATGCTTTGAGATGAAAATATATTCCTTAAGCATTTAAAAATACAAATGTTGGGGACAAGAGGAAGATGGCGGCGTAGGAGGACAATGGGCTCACCGCGCGTCCTGCTGATCACTTAGATTCCACCTACACCTGCCTAAATAACCCAGAAAACCGCCAGAGGATTAGCAGAACGGAGTCGCCGGAGCCAAGCGCAGACGAGAGGCCCACGGAAGAGGGTAGGAAGGGCGGCGAGGCGGTGCGCGCTCCACGGACTGGCGGGAGGGAGCCGGGGCGGAGGGGCGGCTCACCGGCCAAGCAGAGCCCCTGAGTCTGGCTTGCAAAAAGCGGAGGGGCCTGACGGACTGTGTTCCGACAGCAAGCGCGACTTAGCGTCTGGGAAGTCATAAGTTAACAGCTCTGCTCAGAAAGCGGGAAGGCTGGAGGACAAAGGGAAGGAGAGCTGCTGAGCCCCGGACGACAGAGCTCAGTTTGGTGGGGAACAAAGGCGCTCGCCAGCGCCATCTTCCCCGCCCATCCCCCAGCCAAAATCCCAAAGAGAACCAGTTCCTGCCAGGGAACTTGCTCGCTCCGCGCAAACACCCAACTCTGCGCTTCTGCGGAGCCAAACCTCCGGCAGCAGATCTGACTCCCTCCTGCTGCCACAGGGCCCCTCCTGAAGTGGATCACCTAAGGAGAAGCAAGCTAAGCCTGCCCCTCCTGCCCCTGTGCACCTTGCCTACCCACCCCAGCTAAGACGCCAGATCCCCAGCATCACAAGCCTGGCAGTGTGCAAGTAGCCCAGACGGACCACCCCACCCCACAGTGAATCCCGCCCCTAGGAGAGGGGAAGAGAAGGCACGCACCAGTCTGACTGTGGCCCCAGCGGTGGGCTGGGAGCAGACATCAGGTCTGACTGCGGCTCCGCCCACCAACTCCAGTTATACACCACAGCACAGGGGAAGTGCCCTACAGGTCCTCACCACGCCAGGGACTATCCAAAATGACCAAGCGGAAGAATTCCCCTCAGAAGAATCTCCAGGAAATAACAACAGCTAATGAGCTGATCAAAAAGGATTTAAATAATATAACAGAAAGTGAATTTAGAATAATAGTCATAAAATTAATCGCTGGGCTTGAAAACAGTATAGCTGACAGCAGAGAATCTCTTGCTACAGAGATCAAGGGACTAAGGAACAGTCACGAGGAGCTGAAAAACGCTTTAAACGAAATGCATAACAAAATGGAAACCACCACGGCTCGGATTGAAGAGGCAGAGGAGAGAATAGGTGAACTAGAAGATAAAGTTATAGAAAAAGAGGAAGCTGAGAAAAAGAGGGATAAAAAAATCCAGGAATATGAGGGGAAAATTAGAGAACTAAGTGATACACTAAAAAGAAATAATATACGCATCATTGGTATCCCAGAGGAGGAAGAGAGAGGGAAAGGTGCTGAAGGGGTACTTGAAGAAATAATAGCTGAGAACTTCCCTGAACTAGGGAAGGAAAAAGGCATTGAAATCCAAGAGGCACAGAGAACTCCCTTCAGACGTAACTTGAATCGATCTTCTGCACGACATATCATAGTGAAACTGGCAAAATACAAGGATAAAGAGAAAATTCTGAAAGCAGCAAGGGGTAAACGTGCCCTCACATATAAAGGGAGACCTATAAGACTCGTGACTGATCTCTCTTTTGAAACTTGGCAGGCCAGAAAGAATTGGCATGAGATTTTCAGTGTGCTAGACAGAAAAAATATGCAGCCGAGAATCCTTTATCCAGCAAGTCTGTCATTTAGAATAGAAGGAGAGATAAAGGTCTTCCCAAACAAACAAAAACTGAAGGAATTTGTCACCACTAAACCAGCCCTACAAGAGATCCTAAGGGGGACCCTGTGAGACAAAGTACCAGAGACATCACTACAAGCATAAAACATACAGACATCACAATGACTCTAAACCCATATCTTTCTATAATAACACTGAATGTAAATGGATTAAATGCGCCAACCAAAAGACATAGGGTATCAGAATGGATAAAAAAACAAGACCCATCTATTTGCTGTCTACAAGAGACTCATTTTAGACCTGAGGACACCTTTAGATTGAGAGTGAGGGGATGGAGAACTATTTATCATGCTACTGGAAGCCAAAAGAAAGCTGGAGTAGCCATACTTATATCAGACAAACTAGACTTTAAATTAAAGGCTGTAACAAGAGATGAAGAAGGACATTATATAATAGTGACAGGGTCTATCCATCAGGAAGAGCTAACAATTATAAATGTCTATGCGCCGAATACCGGAGCGCCCAAATATATAAAACAATTACTCATAAACACAAGCAACCTTATTGATAAGAATGTGGTAATTGCAGGGGACTTTAACACCCCACTTACAGAAATGGATAGATCATCTAGACACACGATCAATAAAGAAACAAGGGCCCTGAATGAGACATTGGATCAGATGGACTTGACAGATATATTTAGAACTCTGCATCCCAAAGCAACAGAATATACTTTCTTCTCGAGTGCGCATGGAACATTCTCCAAGATAGATCATATACTGGGTCACAAAACAGCCCTTCATAAGTTTACAAGAATTGAAATCATACCATGCATACTTTCAGACCACAACGCTATGAAGCTTGAAATCAACCACAGAAAAAAGTCTGGAAAACCTCCAAAAGCATGGAGGTTAAAGAACACCCTACTAACGAATGAGTGGGTCAACCAGGCAATTAGAGAAGAAATTAAAAAATATATGGAAACAAACGAAAATGAAAATACAACAATCCAAACGCTTTGGGAGGCAGCAAAGGCAGTCCTGAGAGGAAAATACATTGCAATCCAGGCCTATCTCAAGAAACAAGAAAAATCCCAAATACAAAATCTAACAGCACACCTAAAGGAAATAGAAGCAGAACAGCAAAGGCAGCCTAAACCCAGCAGAAGAAGAGAAATAATAAAGATCAGAGCGGAAATAAACAATATAGAATCTAAAAAAACTGTAGAGCAGATCAATGAAACCAAGAGTTGGTTTTTTGAAAAAATAAACAAAATTGACAAACCGCTAGCCAGGCTTCTCAAAAAGAAAAGGGAGATGACCCAAATAGATAAAATCATGAATGAAAATGGAATTATTACAACCAATCCCTCAGAGATACAAACAATTATCAGGGAATACTATGAAAAATTATATGCCAACAAATTGGACAACCTAGAAGAAATGGACAAATTCCTGAACACCCACACTCTTCCAAAACTCAATCAGGAGGAAATAGAAAGCTTGAACAGACCCATCACCAGCGAAGAAATTGAATCGGTTATCAAAAATCTCCCAACAAATAAGAGTCCAGGACCAGATGGCTTCCCAGGGGAGTTCTACCAGACGTTTAAAGCAGAGATAATACCTATCCTTCTCAAGCTATTCCAAGAAATAGAAAGGGAAGGAAAACTTCCAGACTCATTCTATGAAGCCAGTATTACTTTGATTCCTAAACCAGACAGAGACCCAGTAAAAAAAGAGAACTACAGGCCAATATCCCTGATGAATATGGATGCAAAAATTCTCAATAAGATACTAGCAAATCGAATTCAACGGCATATAAAAAGAATTATTCACCATGATCAAGTGGGATTCATTCCTGGGATGCAGGGCTGGTTCAACATTCGCAAATCAATCAACGTGATACATCACATTAACAAAAAAAAAGAGAAGAACCATATGATCCTGTCAATCGATGCAGAAAAGGCCTTTGACAAAATCCAGCACCCTTTCTTAATAAAAACCCTTGAGAAAGTCGGGATAGAAGGAACATACTTAAAGATCATAAAAGCCATTTATGAAAAGCCCACAGCTAACATCATCCTCAACGGGGAAAAACTGAGAGCTTTCTCCCTGAGATCAGGAACACGACAGGGATGCCCACTCTCACCGCTGTTGTTTAACATAGTGCTGGAAGTTCTAGCATCAGCAATCAGACAACAAAAGGAAATCAAAGGCGTCAAAATTGGCAAAGATGAAGTCAAGCTTTCGCTCTTTGCAGATGACATGATATTATACATGGAAAATCCGATAGACTCCACCAAAAGTCTGCTAGAACTGATACATGAATTCAGCAAAGTTGCAGGATACAAAATCAATGTACAGAAATCAGTTGCATTCTTATACACTAACAATGAAGCAACAGAAAGACAAATCAAGAAACTGATCCCATTCACAATTGCACCAAGAAGCATAAAATACCTAGGAATCAATCTAACCAAAGATGTAAAGGATCTGTATGCTGAAAACTATAGAAAGCTTATGAAGGTAATTGAAGAAGATTTAAAGAAATGGAAAGACATTCCCTGCTCATGGATTGGAAGAATAAATATTGTCAAAATGTCAATACTACCCAAAGCTATCTACACATTCAATGCAATCCCAATCAAAATGGCACCAGCATTCTTCTCGAAACTAGAACAAGCAATCCTAAAATTCATATGGAACCACAAAAGGCCCCGAATAGCCAAAGTAATTTTGAAGAAGAAGACCAAAGCAGGAGGCATCACAATCCCAGACTTTAGCCTCTACTACAAAGCTGTCATCATCAAGACAGCATGGTATTGGCACCAAAACAGACACATAGACCAATGGAATAGAATAGAAACCCCGGAACTAGACCCACAAACGTACGGCCAACTCATCTTTGACAAAGCAGGAAAGAACATCCAATGGAAAAAAGACAGTCTCTTTAACAAATGGTGCTGGGAGAACTGGACAGCAACATGCAGAAGGTTGAAACTAGACCACTTTCTCACACCATTCACAAAAATAAACTCAAAATGGATAAAGGACCTGAATGTGAGACAGGAAACCATCAAAACCTTAGAGGAGAAAGCAGGAAAAGACCTCTCTGACCTTAGCCGTAGCAATCTCTTACTCGACACATCCCCAAAGGCAAGGGAATTAAAAGCAAAAGTGAATTCCTGGGACCTTATGAAGATAAAAAGCTTCTGCACAGCAAAGGAAACAACCAAAAAAACTAAAAGGCAACCAACGGAATGGGAAAAGATATTTGCAAATGACATATCGGACAAAGGGCTAGTATCCAAAATCTATAAAGAGCTCACCAAACTCCACACCCGAAAAGCAAATAACCCAGTGAAGAAATGGGCAGAAAACATGAATAGACACTTCTCTAAAGAAGATATCCGGATGGCCAACAGGCACATGAAAAGATGTTCAGCGTCGCTCCTTATCAGGGAAATACAAATCAAAACCACACTCAGATATCACCTCACGCCAGTCAGAGTGGCCAAAATGAACAAATCAGGAGACTATAGATGCTGGAGAGGATGTGGAGAACGGGAACCCTCTTGCACTGTTGGTGGGAATGCAAATTGGTGCAGCCGCTCTGGAAAGCAGTGTGGAGGTTCCTCAGAAAATTAAAAATAGACCTACCCTATGACCCAGCAATAGCACTGCTAGGAATTTATCCAAGGGACACAGGAGTACTGATGCATAGGGGCACTTGTACCCCAATGTTCATAGCAGCACTCTCAACAATAGCCAAATTATGGAAAGAGCCTAAATGTCCATCAACTGATGAATGGATAAAGAAATTGTGGTTTATATACACAATGGAGTACTACGTGGCAATGAGAAAAAATGAAATATGGCCTTTTGTAGCAACGTGGATGGAACTGGAGAGTGTGATGCTAAGTGAAATAAGCCATACAGAGAAAGACAGATACCATATGTTTTCACTCTTAAGTGGATCCTGAGAAACTTAAGAGAAACCCATGGGGGAGGGGAACAAAAAAAAAAAAAAAAAGAGGTTAGAGTGGGAGAGAGCCAAAGCATAAGAGACTGTTGAGAACTGAGAACAAACTAAGGGTTGATGGGGGGTGGGAGGGAGGAGAGGGTGGGTGATGGGTACTGAGGAGGGCACCTTTTGGGATGAGCACTGGGTGTTGTATGGAAACCAATTTGACAATAAATTTCATATATAAATAAAAAAAATAAAAAAAAATATAAAAAAAAAAGAAAAAAAAAAGAAAAAAAAATAAAATAAAAATACAAATGTCAAAAATGATTAGATTTTGCTTGTTTTATAATCTTTCAAGAATAAGCTCCTTTAATTTTAATGGAAAGAATCTGACAAAAAAATACAAATGTTAAACAACTGCTAAAAGGAAAAGATATCTTTGCCTTTAGTTGACTTTAATTTTTGCATACAGCCTGCTATACTGTATAGTTCCTTGAACACAAAAGTCCAGCAGGCAAAAAGGAGGGTTCAAAGTTCCTAACTCAAATTAAAAAAAAAATTAAATATTAGAGAAAATGAAATTGAAATTCAAGAAATTTCATGCGCCCATAGTGAAAAAGTCGAAGCAATTGGGGAGTTTTAAAGTAACAGCTTTACATATGCATCCACTGATTATTATGTAGCTTCCTTCTAGTATTTCAACATTAAAATTTGCGTTTAAAGTGAGTCAAGATGATAAAAGTATTTAGGAGGATAAATGCTTCACCCAGGAGGTAATTTATATAAAATATGTTTTTGCACTTAACAGTCCCAACCACTGCAAAAAGCAGCATCATTTTCTAATACAAGGACACTGGTACATGTCAGAGTATATTTTGGAAGGAATTTCTCCCAGGACCTTGATAGCACAAGTGCAGACAAAATAAATAAATCTGTCAGTGTGAACAAATCACTCACAAAAGCTGTTCTCAGGGTCAGCTTTTGTACTCTCACTCAGGCCCTTTGATACCATGGAGTTATTCACTATCCACAGTGAGAAGCGGCAGGGCTTGGAATAACAGAGTAAGTATTGCCTGAGTGCATAGCCACAGTCAGGCACCTGCATGCCAATGTTTTACCTGGGGTCTGCTGCCCAGGTCTCTTATCCTGTCTCCCCATGACAGCCTGCTCCTCAATTCCTCCCTGATGGCACTCTTTGTTGATACAATCTTGACAAATGTCTGAAATATCATAGAGCTGTTGAAAGCTCAATTAATTTCAGTTAAAACAGAAACAATATCCGGATTTCATTCAAATTCAGTTTTATGTGTGTGTGTCAGCACAGATTCTACCAAAATAAGCTTGCGGGACTCTTTCGGTAGCATTTTACTAGATCCTATCCACATGATACCCAACTTAAAAGCTGGCATTTGTATGTCGAAAAGTGCTACCCATTTCTTAACCCCTAAGCCTTAACACTTACTTTCCCCTAATTTTCTCCACGTTCTATTTCTTAACTTCTTACAGCTCTCCTAATATTTTAATGACATCAAAATAATCATACAGCATAGTAAATTGGAGTTTCCTTCTTTGCAGAGCATATTAGTGGATACTGGAAATGAGCAAGAGATTTGTCATTTTGGTGGTAATGGATTTGCATCGTCTCCAATATTATGTCACTATTTCAGTAAGTTTACTTTCCCTTTTGACTAAAGATGGATTAAAGCTGTTGTAACTCAAACACTACCCATATGCTGGGTAAAGAGGTCTGGTATTTCTCAGAGAGAGCTTTAGAGGTGGAGAAGAAAGTTTTCCACGTCTCTTTAACCTCTTTTGCCACCCTTTTATTCTAACACTTCCTCTCTAGCATCTGAAATATGATCTCTGAACCACAGAATATGAAGAAAAGAGCATAGAACATTTTCGATGAGACCAGATCTTTTTGCTAGACACTCCTGAGAAAAGAACAGAAAAAGCACAATTAATAAAGCTACTTGTACATGAAAGAATTATGACACATCATGCAGGTCATTAAACAGGGAAAATTCCCCCTTGCCACATCTTTAGGTTAGTTTGGGCAAACTCCTACATCAACGGAGGGATGTGCTACAGGATCTCTATCAATTCTTCTCAGTTCCATGATTCTCTTTCTGAGAGAGACAAAAATGCAAACACAGAGATAGTTGCGTGTATTTAGGGAGAATAAAATTACCTAATTTTTTTTAAAGGTGTTTGTTGCAGTGTGTTTTCAAGCTAAAGTTCCTGAAAATGTTACACAGGAATAATTTTTCTCATTATATGTTAACTCCAAATTATACATGCCATCAAGCAAATGATGCATAATGTATTTAAAACAACTAGAATGCTCAGTTTAATCTCCAACAGAATTTTGTGCGTTGAGTAATTCTACATGTCTTTACGTACTAGGGAATAAAGAGCCAGGTTCTGCCCAATTCCAAACTAACTCTCTGGTCTTAAACTGGGAACTTAGTTGGCCTAAGAATCTTTCTGAATATTAAGATAACGTTTCACATAATTTGAGAAATGAATTCAAATGAGAAGAGACTAAGATATGATATATATGGCCTTTTGGAATCTTTACCTTATTTTATTAAAGAGCTATTTTTTCGGTGTGTACTCTGCAAGGCAATGTGCTATGAAGTAATAATACAAAATTTTAAAATTTACACGTTACTAGAACATGAGTGTCAGAGGGTACTTAACATGTATAGAGCACCTTTGAGTGGCAAGCACTTTACATATATCACCTTGTTTAATAAACACAGAAATCCTGTGGGCTGGTTTTATAGGACACAGAGGAAAGCACAGATCCGAGAGATCCTGTCTCATGTGAGTCTGTACATTTAGTAAGTGGCAAAGTTGAGATTTGATTCTGGGTCTGTATGACCCAAATCCATTGAAAACTCTATTACATAATTCTGCTACATGGTTTGCAATGATGATCTAATGTCTAGAAATTATCAGAAGATTCTTTGATGGTTTGCTCCCGTATCATATTTAGGTTCACAGGAATGAATAAAGTCAAGTATACTTAGAATCATAAAAGTAGGAAGAAATTTCACATATCAGGTAAGTTTAAGTGTAGCTAAAAATGAGAGAAAAACCTCATAATAATAGTGGCTTAAACAAGGTAAAAATCTATTTCTTTTAAGTAAAGAAAATCTGCAAGAAAACAGTATAGCATTGGTGTGGATGCTGCATGAAGTTTTCAGGGGCATGGCCTCCTTCCATTATCACCAATTTGCCATCCTTAGACACAGTTTCCTTTGAGATTCAATATTGCTATCAAAGTTCCAACTGCCACATCAGCATTCCAGGTAGCAGTATGAAAGAAGAAAGTAATGAAGAAAGGCTTGGCCTCTCTATTTAAGGACTTCCTTGAATTTACTCCTAAAACTACTGCTCACTGGCCAAAATCAAATCATGTGTCCACACCATGTTAAAAATATTCAGGAAGGGGTTGCCTGGATGGCTCACTCAGTTAAGCATCTGACTCTTGGTTTCTGCTCAGGTCATGATCTCAATGTTCATGAGTTCAGAGTCCCAAGTCGGGCTCCAGGCTAACAGTGCAGAGCCTGCTTGAGTTTTTCTCTCTCCCTCTCTCTGCCTCTCCCCAACTTGTGTGCACTCTCTCTCTCCCAAAATAAATAAATAAACTTTTAAAAATCTTATTCAGGAAGAAAAAGAAAATGGATATGAAGAGGCAATAAAAAGTGCCACATTTGAGAAAGTCTAACTATCTCATCAAACCTGAAGATATAGACTGATTATTATTATTATTTTTTAATCACTGGTTTTCATCTGGAAAAGGGAAGCAAAGAGACTACAATGGCCTATCACCTTCTCCCTCTCTGGTGTCCTGGGTCTGCCTTAGGATGACACGTGAGGATGGAGAGCAATGGGCTGACATTCAGCCCTTACACTGGTCGCCAGTCAGGGACCTCTCAGGACTATATCCACTTAAAAGAGTGCCTTTTTTCAAACACTCACTAGAGCCTAGTATGAGCCAGACACAGCCTTGGCCTTAAAAGCTATTTGTCATCATCAAGGTGGCATGGGGGGGGTGGGCACCTAGGTGGCTCAGTTGGTTGAGCGTCCAACTTTGGCTCAGATCACGAACTCACTGTTTATGAGTTTGAGTCCCGCGTCAGGCTCTGTGCTGATAGCAGTCTGGATTCCGTTTCTGTCTTCCTATCTCTCTCTCTCTGCCCCTCCCCAGCTCATGCGCACTCTCTCGCTCTCAAAAATAAACTTAAAAAAATTTTTTAAAAAGGTGGTGTTGCCTTTCTGCTCCCATGTCATATCTGGTTTAATAGATTTACAGCAGTTTCCAAATTATTTCCAAGTTGCACTCCTAATAAGTAAAATCATAAATAAAAATTTATCAGCAGTCTAGATACATACAGTGGCTTTTTTATAAGTTATATTCATGTTCTAGTAAACTATTACGCATAATGTAAAACATAGTATATAATACCATAAAATCAATGCAATAATAATGTAATATGAAACAAATTAAAAACAAAACAAACAGTAAGTGGTAGTTCTAATCCCTTCTTCCTAGCTACCAATGGAAACTCTGTCCAATCATTAGGAAAGTCACCCCCATTTTGAGAATTACTGTTCTAGTATATGTATCTTGCTTCTAAAAATTTCTCCTTAACTCTATACCCACCCACCTCTAAACTCTTCTTCCTCTATGATGGTGTTCCTCTAAGCTGAATCATCTCCTTTGAATGCATCCAGGCAGCTGCAGCTCTCCACAGAAGCCCTCTAGCAGCATTTCAAAAGGAAGAGCTGTTTCTTAAAACATTACAACATATTTTAAACATACAAAAAGAGTTTTTAAATGCACACTGATTTCCTCACAGTGACCTAAATCCCTCCTGGTGGAGTTTAAGGCTTCTATATCCTGATCTGTCAATAGTGGGAGTGGAGAACATCTGCTGCCATTCTATGTGTGTAATTTCTTCAAATAACATGCATATTGCTATGATATGAAATGGCCACTTGTCTAATTTTAAGGCATTTATTAATTATCTCTTGGCATCTTAGTGCATTTTTCTGATGGGAATGATAGAATCACTAAGATGCACATCTTCCAAGGATAGATCACCATCTAATGAGTGTTCTTTGACTGTTTTATCAATTCAAGGCAAAGTCTGTGAATTCAGCCCAGGCACCCAGCAGACTTTGCAAAGCTACAACTTAGGCAGGCACATAGGTTCGTTCAACTCCACGTGAGTGATAAAGTACAGGCACATGAGAGATTCCTAGGGACTAGAGAAAGTTTAACAATGCAAGCTGCCTTTTGACTATGCCAACGTTATTTAGATTATTCTTGTAAGTCTCCAAAGCCTGCATTCTCCAGAAGAGTCTTCAAGGCAGTAAGAAGGATCCCTTGCAGGATTAGGAGGCTCAGTCCTCCTTGCCTTTGAGATCAATCCAGGGCAAGACTGCTGTCTTGAACATGAATCCCTTTAGAGTGTGCCCTTGATGGGACCAGTGAAGCTCTCTGGCATTAAGTTTGGCACAATTAGGAGTATGTATAATGTTAAAAGTGCTTAAGTAAATCTATATATTATGTAGGCAACATTCAGAAAGATTAAACTTCCTAAAAGTAAAATTCACCACAGTTTTCTTTGAAGAATAGACCAAGAATCTTACCAAATAGTTTTCTGTTTGGTTAAAAAAAAATCATGAACGTGACTGATGTTAGTATCCAATAGCTTCAAAATGAAGTGTGATATCTGTTTTTAGAGATTCAATGAAGTCAGATGAACTTTGGAGGGAACTCTTTAAGGAAGATGATTGAGGTGAAAGCAAATGCCCCCCTCCAGAAAACCATGATTCCCCAATACTGAGTAACATTTTCATGGTTCCTTCAAAGGGTAGGGAGCACTATCTTGTTCTCTTGACATGCCCCTGGAAATTAGTAGCATGCAAAGAAGGAAATGGTGCATATTAAACCCAGAAAGCCAGATACCAGGTCCTCAGCAAGTAGTTTGGACCAAGCTCCTCATGTCCATATTTGATTTAGAACCAGAAAAGCACCCAGAAATGATTAAAGTGGGAAGAAAACAGAGGCCCATCTCAAATGCTCTGAAGTGAACCTTAAAAGAAGAGATGTTTAAAATAGACAATAACTGAATTTCTTTCCAGTTGGTGAGTAGGTCTTGGATATATATCATTTGATTTTTTAAAAATTCAAGTATAGAAATTCATATATCTACAGGGTAGGGTAAAAATTATTTTATACCAATTAATAAAATAATAACACACATCAGTTTGAATTTATTTATTTAGAGTCTGCCTCATTTGAAATTTGAAATTTGATGGGAAGAAAAAGATTACTACTTTGGTAAGAATTGTCTCTTTTTCTAACCCTCAAGTTATGATAAAAGAGTACATGTGAACTCAACTATGGTAATTATTATTTTTGTTAATCAGAGCTAAGGTTGCCATTGCATGTGTAGCCTAAACTAAAAATTATTTCCCTAAACTAAAATTATTATTTTATATACAAATTTTTATGTATAATATATATTATAATATAAATTTTATATATAAGTATATATTTCTATATTATATATATATATACTATATATAGTTTATATATCATACACTATTATGGTATTACTTTCTGCTATGTTTGGATAGAAAGTCCTCACCAGAGGTAAATAATTTGAATAATTAGACATTTACTTTACCTTTATCAGTGTCATCAAAATCCTGACTTTGGTTTTACATTCCCATAGATGATTTTAATACATAATTATGTATTCAAAAACAAAAGAAATCTTTTATATGTTTTAAAATTTTGTATGTTATTTTAATTCACACATATGTGTGTGTGCGTATACACACACACACACACACACACACACACACACACACAGTTTCTTCAACTTGTTTTTTCTCAAATTTGTAGGTTTGCAATTTAGCATGTCAATACAGGTAGCTCTAGTCCATTGCCTGCTGTATACTATTCCATCAGATAAGTATACATTACTTACCCATTCTCTAAGTGATAGAAATTTATGTTGATTCTGAATTTTCATTGAAGAAATACTGAAAATAAGACAGAAATTCTCTTAAGACAGCAGGCTCTTGGGGCGCCTGGGTGGCGCAGTCGGTTGAGCGTCCGACTTCAGCCAGGTCACGATCTCGCGGTCGGTGAGTTCGAGCCCCGCGTCGGGCTCTGGGCTGATGGCTCAGAGCCTGGAGCCTGTTTCCGATTCTGTGTCTCCCTCTCTCTCTGCCCTTCACCCGTTCATGCTCTGTCTCTCTCTGTCCGAAAAATAAATAAATGTTGAAAAAAAAAATTAAAAAAAAAAAAAAAAGACAGCAGGCTCTTAAGTGATTCTTGTATGTGTCTCTTTGTCCCTATGTGTCATAATTTCTCTAAAATATACCTAGAAATAAAATTGCTGGTTCTGAGAGTATAAACATATTAGACCTTGTGAAAGTGCCCTCCAAAGAAGACATACTAATTTATCATCTGTCACCAGCAATACATGACACTTCCCATTTTCCACAACTATAGTGGCTTAATAACAACACAAGTATATTATTTTCCAGTTCTGAAGAAAACAGAAGTCCAAAATGGGTCTCAAATCCAGGGGTCATTAGGGGTTGGTTGCATTCCTTTGAGGGATTCTACAAGAGAATTTGTTTCCTTGCATTTTCTAGCTTCTACAGGCTGCCTCATTCCTTGCCTTGTGGTCCCTTCCTCCATATTTAAAGCCAGCAGCATGACATCCAATTTTTCTCTGACTCTGACTCTTCTGGCATTCTCTTCCATTTACAAGGATCCTTACAATTGGGGCGCCTTGGAGGCTTACTCAGTTAAGCATGTCACTTTGGCTCAGGTCATGATCTCACAGTTCGTGGGTTCGAGCCCCATTTCAGACTATGTGCTGCCAGTTCAGAGCCTGAAGCCTGCTTCAGATTCTGTGTCTCCCCATCTCTCTGCCCCTCCCCAACTCATACTCTCTCTCCCTCAAAACTATAAACATTAATTTTTTTAAAAAAAAGCAAGGATCCTTATGATTACCTAGGCCTACTCCAATAATCCAGTATAATCTCACAATCTCAAGGTCAGTTGATGAGCAAACTTAATTCCATTGCAACATTAATTCCTCCTTGCATTATAAATGAGCATATTTGCAGTCTCTGGGAACATCCTTGGGAACCATTACTTTGCCCAATGGAGGGCTTAATTTTGTATTATCTTGGTTAACACTGAAATTGAATACTTTTACATGTTTATTTACTATTTGAGTTTCATCTTTGTGAATTTACAATATTTTGCATTGAGGATTTTTTTTAAATAAAATTTGCCAAATCTTTGTATTTTCAGGTTTCTAAAAATTTGTAAATTATATATATTTCAAATAACATCTCCAAGACTCTGATTTGTCTTTTTCCTTTCTTCAGATATCTGTAATTCAAAAGTGTTTTTGTTCTTAATGTTGTTGTTGCTTTAATGCAGTCACATTTATCACCTTCTGCTTTACAGTTTTGGTGGCTCAAGAAATTTTTTGCTACCTTGAGGTATTCTTTTCTGTACATTATTTCCTAAATGTTTTAAGCTGTTATATTAGATGCAAACACTTTTGCATATTCATTTGATTTACAAGAACTTGTTGTCCTCCCTTATTAGTTCTAATAATTTACAGGTAAAGTTTATTGAATTTTCAAGGTATGCGATTATATTATCTTCAAATAAGGTGAGTTTTTTTTTAGTTCCTTTCCAATTCTTATACATTTTACATTTTTCTTTTCTTACTATGAACTTCAAAGACAATCTGGAATACAGTAGTAATAGGCACTTAAAGTTGCTTCAGTTTGAAGAAATTATTTCTAAAATTTTATCATTAAAATATTTCTCCCTGTGAGCTTTTGGTGGCGATCTCTGCATAGGGAAGTAAATTTCCTCTGGTTATATTTTGATAAGAGTTTTGTCATAAATAGTTGTTAACTTTTTTCAATAATTTTTCTATCAATTGATTTTCCTACTATAAAACAATTTTAAAGGCAAATGTAGATTGTTTTTATGATGTATCTGCATAATTATTTTTCAGCTCACATTGATTACACATTTTCATGAACTGCATCATTATGTAAAATATGCTTTTTATTTTTCTGAGTAGAGTTTACACACAATGTAATATTAGTTTTAGGCATGCAACATAGTGATGCAAGTTCTCTATGTGTTATGCTAAGCTCACTGCAAGTGTAGCTATCATCTGTCACTATATAACACTATTACAATATAATTGACTATATTCCTTATTCTGCGCCTTTTATTTCTGTGGCTTATTCATTTCATAACTGGAAGCCTGTATCTACTACTCCCTTCAGCCATGTTGTGCACTTCCTCATCCACCTTCCCTGTGGCAGCTATCAGTCTGTTCTCTATATTTATATGTCTGACTTGATTTTTATTTTGTTATTCATTTTTTTTTTTATTTTTTAGATTCTACATATGAGTAAAATTTCATGGAATTTATCTTTCTCAGTCTGACTTATTTCACTTAGAATAATACCCTCTAGGTCCATCAATGTCCCAATTGGCAAGATCTTATCCTTCTTATGCCTGCATAATATTCCATTATATATATATGTATATTTATATATATATACACACACATATATATGACACATATATATGACACATATATATGACACATATATATATGACACATATATATATGACAAATATATATATGACACATATATATGACACATATATATATGACACATATATATGACACATATATATGACATATATACATATAATATATATATATATATGACATCTTTTTTATCCCTTTGTCACTGGACACTTAAGATCATTCCATATGTTGGTTATTGTAAATAATGCTACATATATTTCTTCAAATTAGTGTTTTTGTTTCCTTGGGGTAAATACCCAGTAGCAGAATTATTGAAGCATATGGTATGTCTATTTTTAATTTTTTTGAGTAACCTCCATGCTGTTTTCCACAGTGGCTGTGCCAATTTGCATTCCCACTGGCAGTGTATGAGCGTTCTGTTTTCTCTTCACTCTCACCAACACTTGTTATTTCTTGTCTTTTTTATTTTAGACATTCTGACATGTATGAGGTGATACCTCATTTTGTTTTGGATTTGCATTTCCCTGATAATTCGTGATATTAACCATCTGTATCTTCTCTTTGGAAACAAGTCTATACAAGTCTTCTGACCATTTTTTTTCAATATATGAAGTTTATATTCAAATTGGTTTCCATACAACACCCAGTGCTCATCCCAAAAGGTGCCCTCCTCAATACACATCACCCACCCTCCCCTCCCTCCCTCCCCCCATCAACCTTCAGTTTGTTCTCAGTTTTTAAGAGTCCCTTATGCTTTGGCTCTCTCCCACTCTAACCTCCTTTGTTTTTTTCCTTCCTCTCCCCCATGAGTTTCTGTTAAATTTCTCAGGATCCACATAAGAGTCAAAACATCTGGTACCTGTCTTTCTCTGTATGGCTTATTTCACTTAGCATAACATTCTCCATTTCCATCCATGTTGCTATAAAGGGCCATATTTCATTCTTTCTCATTGCCACATAGTACTCCATTGTGTATATAAACCACAATTTCTTTATCCATTCATCAGTTGATGGACATTTAGACTCTTTCAATAATTTGGCTATTGTTGAGAGTGCTTCTATAAACATTGGGGTACAAGTGCCCCTATGCCTCAGTACTCCTGTATTCCTTGGGTAAATTCCTAGCAGTGCTATTGCTGGGTCATAGGGTAGGTCTATTTTTAATTTTTTGAGGAACCTCCACACTGTTTTCCAGAGTGGCTGCACCAGTTTGTATTCCCACCAACAGTGCAAGAGGGTTCCCGTTTCTCCACATCCTCTCCAGCATCTATAGTCTCCTGATTTGTTCATTTTGGCCACTCTGACTGGCGTGAGGTGATATCGGAGTGTGGTTTTGATTTGTATTTCCCTGATGAGGGGCAACGTTGAGCATCTTTTCATGTGCCTGTTGGCCATCCGGATGTCTTCTTTAGAGAAGTGTCTATTCATGTTTTCTGCCCATTTCTTCACTGGGTTATTTGTTTTTCAGGTGTGGAGTTTGGTGAGTTCTTTGTAAATTTTGGATACTAGCCCTTTGTCCAATATGTCATTTGCAAATATCTTTTCCCATTCCGTTGGTTGCCTTTTAGTTTTGTTGGTTGTTTCCTTTACTGTGCAGAAGCTTTTTATCTTCATAAGGTCCCACTAATTCATTTTTGCTTTCAATTCCCTTGCCTTTGGGGATGTGTCGAGTAAGAGATTGCTATGGCTGAGGTCAGAGAGGTCTTTTCCTGCTTTCTCCTCTAGGGTTTTGATGGTTTCCTGTCTCACATTCAGGTCCTTTATCCATTTTGAGTTTATTTTTGTGAATGGTGTGAGAAAGTGGTCTAGTTTCAACCTTCTGCATGTTGCTGTCCAGTTCTCCCAGCACCATTTGTTAAAGAGACTGTCTTTTTTCCATTGGATGTTCTTTCCTGCTTTGTCAAAGATTAGTTGGCCATACGTTTGTGGATCCAGTTCTGGGGTTTCTATTCTATTCCATTGGTCTATGTGTCTGTTTTTGTGCCAATACCATGCTGTCTTGATGATGACAGCTTTGTAGTAGAGGCTAAAGCCTGGGATTGTGATGCCTCCTGCTTTGGTCTTCTTCTTCAAAATTACTTTGGCTATTTGGGGCCTTTTGGGGTTCCATATGAATTTTAGGATTGCTTGTTCTAGTTTCGAGAAGAATGCTGGTGCGATTTTGATTGGGATTGCATTGAATGTGTAGACAGCTTTGGGTAGTATTGATATTTTGACAATATTTACTCTTCCAATCCATGATCATGGAATGTTTTTCCATTTCTTTATATCTTCTTCAATTTCCTTCATAAGCCTTCTATAGTTTTCAGCATACAGATCTTTTACATCTTTGATTAAGTTTGTTCCTCGGTTTTTTATGCTTCTTGGTGCAATTGTGAATGGGATCAGTTTCTTTATTTGTCTTTCTGTTGCTTCATTATTAGTGTATAAGAATGCAACTGATTTCTGTACATTGATTTTGTATCCTGCAACTTTGCTAAATTCATGTATCAGTTCTAGCAGACTTCTGGTGGAGTCTATCGGATTTTCCATGTATAATATCATGTCATCTGCAAAAAGTGAAAGCTTAACTTCATCTTTGCCAATTTTGATGCCTTTGATTTCTTTTGTTGTCTGATTGCTGATGCTAGAACTTCCAACACTATGTTAAACAACAGCGGTGAGAGTGGACATCCCTGTCGTGTTCCTGATCTCAGGGAAAAAGCTCTCAGTTTTTCCCCATTAAGGGTGATGTTAGCTGTGGGTTTTTTAAAAATGGCTTTTGTGATCTTTAAGTATGTTCCTTCTATCCCGACTTTCTCGAGGGTTTTTATTAAGAAACGTTGCTGAATTTTGTCAAAGACCTTTTCTGCATCGATTGACAGGATCATATGGTTCTTATATTTTCTTTTATTAATGTGATGTATCACACTGATTGATTTGTGAATGTTGAACCAGCCCTGCATCCCAGGAATGAATTCCACTTGATCATGGTGAATAATTCTTTTTATATGCTGTTGAATTTGATTTGTTAGTATCTTATTGAGAATTTTTGCATCCATATTCATCAGGGATATTGGCCTGTAGTTCTCTTTTTTTACCGGGTCTCTGTCTGGTTTAGGAATCAGAGTAATACTGGCTTCATAGAATGAGTCTGGAAGTTTTCCTTCCCTTTCTATTTTTTGGAATACCTTGAGAAGAATAGGTATTATCTCTGCTTTAAACGTCTGGTAGAACTCCCCTGGGAAGCCATCTGGTCCTGGACTCTTATTTGTTGGGAGATTTTTGATGACTGATTCAATTTCTTCGCTGGTTATGGGTCTGTTCAAGCTTTCTATTTCCTCCTGATTGAGTTTTGGAAGGGTGTGGGTGTTCAGGAATTTGTCCATTTCTTCCAGGTTGTCCAATTTGTTGGCATATAATTTTTCAGAGTATTCCCTGATAATTACTTGTATCTCTGACGGATTGGTTGTAATCCTTCCATTTTCATTCATGATTTTATCTATTTGGGTCATCTCCCTTTTCTTTTTGAGAAGCCTGGCTAGAGGTTTATCAATTTTGTTTATTTTTTCAAAAAACCAACTCTTGGTTTCGTTGATCTGCTCTACAGTTTTTTTTAGATCTATATTGTTTATTTCTGCTCTGATCTTTATTATTTCTCTTCTTCTGCTGGGTTTAGACTGTCTTTGCTGTTCTGCTTCTATTTCCTTTAGGTGTGCTGTTAGATTTTGTATTTGGGATTTTTCTTGTTTCTTGAGATAGGCCTGGATTGCAATGTATTTTCCTGTCAGGACTGCCTTCGCTGCATCCCAAAGCGTTTGGATTGTTGTATTTTCATTTTCATTTGTTTCCATATATTTCTTAATTTCTTCTCTAATTGCCTGGTTGACCCATTCATTCTTTAGTAGGGTGTTCTGTAACCTCCATGCTTTTGGAGGTTTTCCAGACATTTTCCTGTGGTTGATTTCAAGCGTCATAGCATTGTGGTCTGAAAGTATGCATGGTATGATTGCAATTCTTGTATACTTATGAAGGGCTGTTTTGTGACCCAGTATGTGATCTATCTTGGAGAATGTTCCATGTGCACTCGAGAAGAAAGTATATTCTGTTGCTTTGGGATGCAGAGTTCTAAATATATGTGTCAAGTCCATCTGATCCAATGTATCATTCAGGGCCCTTGTTTCTTTATTGACCATGTGTCTAGATGATCTATCCATTTCTGTAAGTGGAGTGTTAAAGTCCCCTGCAATGATCACATTCTTATCAATAAGGTTGCTTATGTTTGTGAGTAATTGTTTTCTATATTTGGGGGCTCCTGTATTTGGCACATAGATATTTATAATTGTTAGCTCTTCCTGATGGACAGACCCTGTGATTATTATAGAATGCCCTTCTTCATCTCTTGTTACAGCCTTTAATTTAAAGTCTAGTTTGTCTGATATAAGTATGGCTACTCCAGCTTTCTTTTGGCTTCCAGTAGCATGATAAATAGTTCTCCATCCCCTCACTCTCAATCTGAAGGTGTCCTCAGGTCTAAATGAGTCTCTTGTAGACAGCAAATAGATGGGTCTTGTTTTTTTTATCCATTCTGATACCCTATGTCTTTTGGTTGGCGCATTTAATCCATTTACATTCAGTGTTATTGTAGAAAGATATGGGTTTAGAGTCATTGTGATGTCCGTAGGTTTCATGCTTGTAGCGATGTCTCTGGTACTTTGTCTCACAGGATCCCCCTTAGGATCTCTTGTAGGGCTGGTTTAGTGGTGACGAATTCCTTCAGTTTTTGTTTGTTTGGGAAGACCTTTATCTCTCCTTCTATTCTCAATGACAGACTTGCTGGATAAAGGATTTTCGGCTGCATATTTTTTCTGTTCATCACATTGAAGATCACCTGCCATTCCTTTCTGGCCTGCCAAGTTCAGTAGAGACATTGGTCATGAGTCTTATAGGTCTCCCTTTATATACTAGAGCACGTTTATCTCTAGCTCTCAGAATTTTCTCTTTATCCTTGTATTTTGCCAGTTTCACTATGATATGTCGTGCAGAAGATCGATTCAAGTGATGTCTGAAGGGAGTTCTCTGCGCCTCTTGGATTTCAATGCCTTTTTCCTTCCCCAGATCAGGGAAGTTCTCAGCTATTATTTCTTCAAATACACCTTCAGCACCTTTCCCTCTCTCTTCCTCCTCTGGAATACCAATTATGCATATATTATTTCTCTTTAGTGCATCACTTAGTTCTCTAATTTTCCCCTCATACTCCTGGAGTTTTTTTATCTCTCTTTTTCTCAGCTTCTTCTTTTTCCATAACTTTATCTTCTAGTTCACCTATTCTCTCCTCTGCCTCTTCAATCCGAGCCATGGTTGTCTCCATTTTATTTTGCAGCTCATTGATAGCATTTTTTAGCTCCTCCTGGCTGTTCTTTAGTCCCTTGATCTCTGTAGCAATAGATTTTCTGATGTCCTTTATACTGTTTTCAAGCCCAGTGATTAATTTTATGACTATTATTCTAAATTCACTTTCTGTTATATTGTTTAAATTGTTTTTGATCAGTTCATTAGCTGTTGTTTCCTGGATGTTTTTTTTGAGGGGAATTCTTCCGTTTCATCATTTTGGATCGTCCCTGGAGTGGTGTGGAACTGCGGGGCACTTCCACTGTGCTGTCTGGAATAACTTGCGTTAGTGGGTGGGGCCGCAGTCAGACCTGATGCCTGCCCCCAGCCCACCGCTGGGGCCATAGTCAGACTGGTGTGTGCCTTCTCTTCCCTTCTCCCAGGGTCGGGATTCACTGTGGGGTGGCGTGGCCTGTCTGGGCTACTTGCACACTGCCAGGCTTGTGGTGCTGGGGATCTGGCGTATTAGCTGGGGTGGATGGGCAAGGTGCACAGGGGCGGGAGGGGCAGGCTCAGCTCACTTTTCCTTCGGAGATCCGCTTCGGGAGGGGCCCTGCAGCACCAGGAGGGAGTCAGACCCGCCGGAGGGATGGATCCACAGAAGCACAGCGTTGGGTGTTTGTGCGGTGCAAGCAAGTTCCCTGACAGGAACTGGTTCCCTTTGGGATTTTGGCTGGGTGATGGGCGAGGGAGATGGTGCTCACGAGAGCCCTTGTTCCCCGCCAAGCTGAGCTCTGTCGTCCCCCGGCTCAGCAACTCTCCCTCCCATTGTCTTCCAGCTCTCCCGTTCTCCGAGCAGAGCTGTTAGCTTATAACCTTCCAGATGTCAAGTCCTGCTTGCTGTCCGATCACACTCTGTCCGGCCCTTCCGCTTTTGCCAGCCAGACTCAGGGGCTCTGCTTGACCGGCAGGCTGCCCCTCCGCCCCGGCTCCCTCCCCCCAGTCTGTGTAGCGCACACTGCCTTGCCACCCTTCCTAGTCTCTTCCGTGGGCCTCTCGTCTGGCTTGGCTCCGGTGACTTCGTTCTGCTAGTCTTCTGGCGGTTTTCTGGGTTATTTAGGCAGGTGTAGGTGGAATCTAAGCGATCAGCAGGATGCCCAGTGAGCCCAACGTCCTCCTATGCTGCCATCTTCCCAGGATCCTAAGCTTCTGACCATTTTTTAATTGGACTGTGTTTTTTGGGTTTTTTTTTTTTGATGTTGAGATGTATAACTCCTTTATATATTTTGGATATTAACCCTTTATCAGATATATCATTTGCATATAAGTTCTTCCATTCAATAGGTTGTCTTCTTGTCAGTAGTTTCCTTCACTGTGCAGAAGATTTTTATTTTGATGTAGCCTCAATGGTTTATTTTTGCTTTTGTTTCTTTTGTCTCAGGGGACCTATCTAGAAAAATGTCATTATGGCCAATGTCAAAGAAGTTACTACCTTTGTTCTCTTCTAGATTCTTATGGATTCAAGTCTCACATTTAGATCTTTAATGCGTTTTGAGTTTATTTTTGTGTATGCTGAAAGAGTGGTCCAGTTCCCTTCTTTTGCATGTATCTGTTCCAGTTTTCCCAGCATCATTTTTTGAAGATACTGTCTTTTGCCCACTGTATTCTTGTCTTCCCTGTCATAGATTAGTTGATCATATAAGGGTGGCTTTCCTTTTGGACTCCCTGTTCTACTTTATTGATCTATGTCTTTTGTGTGTGTGTGTGCCAGTCCCCAACTGTTTTGATTACTACAGCCTTATATATCTTGAAATCTGGAATTGGGATACCTCCAGCTTTGTTTTTCTTTCTCAGGATTGTTTTGGCTATGTGGTGTCTTCCAACTTATGAGCATGGAATATCTTTCCAATTGTTTGTGTTATCTTCAATTTATTTCATCAGTGTTTTATAGTTTTCAAAATACAGGTCTTTCACCTCCTTGATTAAGTTTATTCCTAGGTATTTTGTTGTTTTCTGAAATTATAAATAGAACTGTTTTCTTAATTTCTCTTTCTGCTACTTTGTTATTAGTATGTAGAAACACTACTGGTTTCTGAGTATTAATTTTCTACCCAGTACTTTAGTGAATTCATTTATTACTTTAAAAAAATATATTTAAATACAAGTTAGTTAACCTATAGTGTAACAATGGTTTCAGGAATAGAATTTAGTGATTCATCACTTACATGACACCCAGTGCTCATCCCAGCAAGTGCCTTCCTTAATGCCCATCACACATTCAGCCCTTCCCCCAACCCAACACACCACCAGCAATCCTCAATTTTTACTCTGTATTCAAGTCTATTATGATTTGTCTCCCTCTCTGTTTTTATCTTATTTTTGCTTTCCTTCCCCTATGTTAATGTTTTTTGCTTCTTAAATTTCACATACGAGTGAAATCATGTTATTCATCTTTTTATGACTTATTTCATTTATCATAATACACTCTAGTTCCCTCCACATTGTTGCAAAAGGCAAGATTTCATTTTTTTTGATTGCCAAGTAATATTCCATTGTATATATGTATATACCACATATTCTTTATCCATTTATCAGTCAATGGACATTTGGGGTCTTCCCATAATTTGGCTATTGTTGATAGTGTTGCTATAAATGTTGGAATGCAGTGCATGTGTCGCTTTGAAGCTGCATTTTTGTACCCTTTGGATAAATACCTAGTAGCACAAATTGCTGGGTCACAGGGTAGCTCTATTTTTAGTTTTTTGAGGAACCTCCATACAGTTTTCCAGAGTGGCTATACCAGTTTGTATTCCCACCAGCAGTGCAAAAGGATTCCTCTTTCCCTGCATCCTTGCCAACATCTGTTGTTTCCTGAGTTGTTAATTTTAGCCATTCAGACTAAAGTGAGATTGTATTCACACTAAGGTGTGAGATGGTATCTCATTGTGGTTTTGATTTATATTTCCCTGATGATTAGTGATGTTGAGCATCTTTTCATGTGTCTATTAGCCACCTGGATGTCTTCTTTGGAAAAATGTCTGTACACGTCATTTTCTCATTTCTTCACTGGATTATTTGTTTTTTGGGGGGTTGAGTTTAAGAAGTTCTTTATAGATTGTGGATACTAACCCTTTATCATATATGTCATTTGCAATTATCTTCCCCCATCAGATATGTCATTTGCCTTTTAGTTTTATTTATTGTTTCCTTTCCTGTGGACTTTTTTTTATCTTGATGAGGTTCCAATAGTTCATTTTTGCTTTTGTTTCCCTTGCATCTGGAGACATGTCTAGTAAGAATTTGCTATGGCTGAGAACAAAGAGATTACTGCATGTTTTCTCCTCTAGGATTTTGATGGTTTCCTGTCTTACATGTAGGGCTTTCATCCATTTTGAGTTTATTTTTGTGTATGGTATAAGAAAGTGGTCCAGGTTCATTCTTCTGCATGTTGCTGTCCAGTTTTCCCAATACCATTTGCCGAAGACTTTTACTTTACAGAAATCTTTTCCATTGGATATTCTTTCCTGCTGTGTCAAAGATGAGTTGGCCATACATCTTTGGGTCCCTTTCTGGATCCTCTATTCTGTTTCATTAATCCACATGTATGTTTTCATGCCAGTACCATACTGTCTTGATGATTACAGCTTGAAGTCTGGATTGTGATGCCTCCAGCTTTTTTTTTTTCAGGATTGCTTTGGCTGTTTGGAGTCTTTTCTGGTTCCATATAATTTTAGGATTTTTTGTTCTAGCTCTGTGAAGAATGCTGGTATTATTTTGATAGGGACTGCATTGAATGTGTAGATTGCTATGGATATTATTGACATTTTAGCAATATTTGTTCTTCCAATCCATGAACATGGAATTTTTTTCCATTTCTTTGTGTCTTATTCAATTTCTTTCATAACTTTTCTAAGTTTTCAGTGTACAGATCTTTTACCTCTTTGGTTAGGTTTATTCCTAGGTATCTTATGAGTTTTGGTGCAATTATAAATGGGGTAGATTCCTTGATTTCTCTTCTGCTTCATTATTGGTGTTTGGAAATGCAACAGATTTATGTACATTGACTTTATATCCATTGTCTTTGTCGAATTTGTGTATAAATTCTAGCAGTTTTTTAGTAGACTTTTACAGATTTTCCACTACAGCATCATGTTGTCTGTGGAGTGAGTTTGACTTCTTCTTTGATGATTTTGATGACTCTTATTTCTTTATGTTGTCTGATTGCTGAGACTGGGACTTCCAACACTATGTTGAATAACAGTGGTGAGAATGGACATTCTTTTTTTTAAAATGTTTTAATTTACATCCAAGTTAGCATATAGTGCAACAATGATTTCAAGAGTAGATTTGTTAATGCCCCTTACCCATTTAGCCCATCCCCCCTTCCACAACCCTTCCAATAACCCTCTGTTTGTTCTCCAAATTTAAGAGTCTCATATGTTTTGTCCCCCTCCCTGTTCTTTTTTTCTTTTGCTTCCCTTCCCTTGTGTTCATTTGTTCTGTGTTTTAAAGTCCTCATATGAGTGAAGTCATATGATAGTTGTGTTTCTCTAATTTTCTTAGCATAATGCCCTCTAGTTCTGTCCACATAGTTGCAAAGGGCAAGATTTCACTCTTTTGGATTGCCAAGTAATACTTTATCCACATCTTCTTTATCCATTCATCCATCAGTGGACATTTGGGCTCTTTCCATATGTTGGCTATTGTTGATGGTGCTGCTATAAACATTGGGGTGCATGTGCTCCTTCGAAACAGCATACCTGTATCCCTTGGATAAATACCTAGCAGTGAAATTGCTGTGTTGTAGGGTAATTTTATTTTTAATTTTTTGAGGAACCTCCATATTGTTCTCCAGAGTGGCTGTACCAGTTTGCATTCCTACCAGCAGTGCAAAAGAGATCCTCTTTCTCCACATCCTTGCCAACATTTGTTGTTGCCTGAGTTGTTAATGTTCGCTGGGAATAGACATTCTTATTTTCTTCCTGACCTTAGAGGGAAAACTCTCAGTTTTTCCCTATTGAAGATGATATTAGGGTCTTTCATATAGGTCCTTTATCATCTTGAGGAATGTTCCTTCCATCCCTACTCTTTTGAGGATTTTTATCAAGAAAGGATGCTGTATTTTGTCAAGCGCTTTCTCTGAATCTATTGAGAGGATCATGTGGTTCTTATCCTTTCTTTTATTAATGTGATGTATCACATGGATTGATTTACAGATATTGAACCACCTCTGCAGCCTGGGAATAAATCCCACTCGATCGTGGTGAATAAATCTTTAAATGTATTGTTGGATCAGGTTTGCTAGTATCTTGTTGAGAATTTTTGCATCCATGTTCACCAGGGAAACTGGTCTGTAGTTCTCATGTTTAGTGGGGTCTTTGTCGAGTTTTGGAATCAAAAATCTAGTACTGGCCTCATAGAATGAGTTCAGAAGTTTTCTTTCCATTTCTAATTTTTAGAACAGCTTCAAAAGAAGAGGTGTTCATTCTTCTTTATATGTTTAGAATTCCCCTGGAAAGCTGTCTGGCCCTGGATTCTTATTTTGTTTTGTTTTGTTTTGTTTTGTTTTGTTTTGTTTTGTTTTGTTGGAGATTTTTTATAACTGATTCAAGACCTTTCCTGGTTATGGGTTTGTTCAAATTTTCTATTTCTTCCTATTTCAGTTTTGGTAGTTTATATGTTTCTATGAATTTGTCTATTTCTTCCAGCTTGTGCAACTTGTTGGCATGTAATTGCTCATAATATTCTTATTATTGTTTGTATTTCTACAGTGTTGGTTCATTTATTATTTCTAATAGTTTTTTGGTGGAGTATTTAGAAATTTATTAGTATCATGTTATCTGTAAATAGTGACAGTATGACTTCTTCCTTACCAATATGGATTCTCCTTATTTCTTTTTCTTGTCTGGATACTATGGCTAGGACTTACAGTCCTATGTTGAATAAAAGTGCTAAAGTGGACTTCCGTGTCTTGTTCCCCACTTAGAGGAAAAGCTCTCACATTTTCAGCAATGAGTATGATTTTAGCTATGGGTTTTTCTTATATGGCCTTTATTACATTGAGATATTCTACCTCTAAGCCCATTTTGTTGAGTTTTTATCATGAATGGATTTTTTTTTCTGAATTTATTGAGATGGTCATAATTTTTATCCTTCATTGTGTTGATGTGGTGTATGATATTGACTTGTGAATATTGAACCATTCTTTCATCCCTGCAATAAATCCCACTTGATCATGGTGAATGATCCTTTTTAATGTATCGTTTAATGCAGTTTGATAATATTTTGCTGAGATATCAGCAAATTACCTGATTTGGTATCAGGGTAATTCTGACCTCGTACAATATATTTGGAAGCTATCTTTCCTCTTCCTTTTTTTTTTTTTTTTTTTTTTTTTTTTGGAATAGCTTGAAGAGAATAGGTATTAACTCTTCTTTAAATGTTTGGTGGAATTCACTTGTGAATCCATCTGTTCCTGGTGTTTTATTTTTTGGCAGTTTTTGATTACCAATTCACTTTTGTTACTAGTAATTGGTCTATTCAGATTTTCTATTTCTCCTGATTCAGTTTTGGAAGACTATATGTTTCTAGGAATTTATTCAATTCTAGGTTCTCCAAATTGTTGGCATATAATTTTTTTGTAGTATTCTCTTATAATCCTTTGTATTTCTGTGATTTCAGTCACATCTTCTCTTTTGTTTCTGGTTTTATCTACTTTAGTCCTTTCTCTTTTTTTCTTATTGAGTCTAGCTAATTTTAGTCTAGCTATTCAATTTTGTTTAACCTTCCAAAGAACCAGCTCTTAATTTCATTGATTTTCTCTATTGTTTTTTAGTCTTTATGGCATCTATTTCTGCTTTGATCTTTATTATTCCCTTCCTTTTACTTACCCTCTGCTTCATTTTTTTTTCTAGTTCATTTAGGGTTAGATTGTTTACTGACCTTTTTCTTTTTCTTGGGGTAGGCCTGTATCACTATGTACTTCCCTCTTAGAACTGTTTCTGCTGTGTCTCAAAGATTTTGGACCATTGTGTTTTCATTTTAATTTGTCTCCACCTATTTTTCTTTATGTCTTCTTTGATTTCTTCATTGATTCACAGGTTGTTTAGTATACTGCTGTTTAGCCTTCAGGGGTTTGTGGGGAGTAGGGGTTCCAGTTTTTTTCTTGTCATGTATTTCCACTTTCATTTCATCATGGTCATAAAAGATACATCGTATGATTTCAATCTTTTTAAATTTATTGAGACTTGTTTCGTAGCCTATCATGTGATCTATTCTGTAGAACATTCAATATGCACTTAAAAAGAATGTGTATTCTGTTTTTTGGGGATGGAATATCTCTCTCTATGTAACAATGGTTACACTTTTAATTGCCAAATAGTAAAAATACATATACATATACAGTTACCGAATAAAATCTTTCTCAAATATATTCTATAGTTCTGTTTCTTAAAATAATACACACTAAATGTTATGACGGTGTCTCTTAATTATTCAGGGTAACCAAATAATACTTAATAAGCTATGCTAGACAGCATCAATATTTTAAAATTGTCTTTCTTCCTTTTTACCTCAGGTTTGAATTTTATGTTATCAGTCTACAACTCACTAACTGCCTCCTAAAGTCATCTACCAACCCCCAGATCATTCCATCTAAGTCCTGTAAGATTTTAGTCCCTGGCTTTGCAATACAACTGCTGTCATAATTCTTGGAGATACCAGCAATTACAAATGTGGTGCTCTTCATACCTAGCATTCTTAGTTCCCTGAACTCCTTCTTCATACATAATAAAAATCTCATTACTCTATCTTAATAAAGCCCTTGGTCTTGTCATCACCAAAATCTAGAGCCTCATTCTCTTTCCAAGTTTAAGTTTCATTCTCTAAAAAGAATCTCCTATTATTCTAACTCTCTCCTTCTTATACTATAATTCCCATGATTTTTTTGACCCCAAACTAATAGACAATAGGAAGGTAACATGACCGATGGAGAGAGACCAACAGACACAATGTTTGATGTATAGTTTCATTAATGACAAAGAACATACAAGATTTACTGAGAAGCTAATGACGCTTAATATTCAGGACACTGTGCTTGCACAGGGCCCCTCGATGGCCCTGGGAGGTACTCGCAGTGCATTCACATTTTCATGTTTTTATATAAAATACAAAAGTAAGTTTAAAAAATAAAACAAGTGGCTCAGTTCATTGTTACCTTCCTCTCCAACAAGACATCCCTAAAGTTTGTGGGACCTGGTCAAGACTACAAATGGAGGGCCCATTTGCCTTTCTACTCCAGGCTTGTTCCCACAATGTAAGGGTCCTCAGCACATATGTTCCCCCAACCCCCACATATGAGCTCCATCTACACTATGCCCATCTCCGCTCTGCAAACACTGCTCCTTCCTGAAGTGTAGGACTTTGTACAACTAGAGTGCAAGAAGAGAGGATGCACCTGGGAGAGGCTTCTGGTCATGTCCTTAGAAGCAGGCTTGAGGCTGCAAGTTAGGGAGTTCCAGAGTTTTACGTATCTGGATCATTGTGATGGGACTGTAGGACATAAGAATAAAGTTAGGCACAGTTTGCAGGATGATACATTCAAAGCTTGCTAGACTGCCCTGTGGGGCGGGGCACATATGAGGAAGGGCCAAAGAGATACCTTCTAAACTACAGGTCCAGAACAGAGGCCCCAGTTGCTCAGGTCTAAGAACAGAATAGATTCCAACTTTCTGTCCCAATTTCCCTCATGTAAGATGGCTTTATAATGGCCATAGGAATCTAGCTAAGAGGCAGATGATTTGGGGATAAAATATTTTTATTTAGTGAAATGTGCTTATATATGGTTTGAAGACATTTCCAGGTATAGTTTAATTGATGCAGGCAATTCTGGTACAGAATTCATTTTCAAGAATCCTCCCTCTACTCACTGTACTGACTCACTCATTGAAGTAATACAAAAATGCAAGGCCAGGGGTCGCAACATGAAAGGAGGCTCTGGTACCTAGAACTAAAATATATGGAAGTTGGAGAGAAACAAGGTTTGAGGAGTACAGAGACAGAAACTAGTGGAAAAGAAACAAACTTTGAAATGACAGCCAGAAGACTATCTGCAGGAAATTCTAAAACTTACAATGTATATGTGATGGAATCATGATAGAGGTTTAACCAACTTTGACAAAGTACTAAAAACTGTTCATGAAATCACCAATAATAAGTTATAAAGCCAAAATAAACTTTTTTAAACTATCACTAATTTAAAAAGTTAACCAACCATGCTACAGGAAAGATTAACCTAACTTTATTCTCTCCAGAGAAACTACTATAAAATCATTGCCACATAAAGATATGATCAGAGACTATAAGATGGAGGGGGAAAAGTAGTGTAAAGTTACTTTTCTGATATTTGTGATGTTTGTAGTATATATCAGCTTTTAAAATTTGTAATTTGTTATAACATCTTCATCAGATTAGATATTTTTGTATCCACCAGTTTATATTTTTTTGTATTAAAAGGGGCTCTAATATGACATAAGCTTCAGGCCCCATAAAATCTGAATCCACCTTGTCAAAGAATAAGGAAATATATCAGTTTGAAGGTGAATGTTCAAAGCAGAAGATAGTACAATATGCTCTCAGAGTAATATAACATGCTTCCTAAGATGCCAAAATTCCTCTGGAGGAAGCAGTGCTATTCCAGATGTCACTTGCCCAGAGAGAGGATTCCACCAGACATGAAAATCTCATCTTGACCCCCTTCATAGAAACAAGGCTACATGTCCTGTCCTTCCCACAGACTTCACCTAACTGTTCTGCAGACTCTGGCAACAGGCCTGTCTGCCTGTTATCAGATCCTAATAACTGATGCAAATCAATACACACAGACCCACCTTCGTTTATTTTTACTGCAAAATTTGGTAAATCACAGCTTAGTTTTTAGGAATAATTCTCAGCAGGCCCATGCTTTAGGTCAATTTGAGGACCACACTTGGGTTCCCTCCCCCAAATATTCTCTTTAAATGGTGAAAAGGATGCTCTTTACAAAATAAAACTTATAAAAACATCAAATATCTTCAAGACACTTCACTGTATTTTCTGAATCCTATTTTTTATCCCACTTTCAACACAGAAATATAATGAACAAGAATGAAATTTGGTCTGGGTATAGCAATTAGATTAAATCAGAAAGCAGACACTTTCAAAGTCAATTGCTGCCTAACAACCATACAGGACATGACAGTGCTGTTAGAATGTTCATCTTTATTATACACTATTGCTGTCAGGCTTTCAAAATCAGTGTCCAACAAACACTGATGCATTTTATTTGTCTCTTTCATAGGCAAATGGGTGAGTCCCTGTGTCACACACTTGGACCACAAGAAGTAAATCAAGAGAGATCAAGAGAATAAGAGCCTTTTGTTTTGTTTTTCCATTTACAGAGTCACAGCACCTTAAATAGTGAGCAGCACTCAATCTAAAGAAAAAGATCAAAACAGATCTGAAATCTCCGCCACCCTCTCAAGCTTTTTTTTTCACACCAAATCAGACAAAGCTTGTGGCCATTATTAAATGTGTGTGAGGCTGATAGCTAGAAGCCATTGAGGTATTCCGCCCTACTTTTCTCAGCGTCTGCCACTGGAGCTATCACTGTAACTGACAAGAGCCCTGTACTCTCTTGCCAGGAGGCAAAACTAGTCTAGGGAGCGACACTCAGAGTGATTGCACACTCTTTCCTTGGAGCTATGACAAGAGCTGATCTGTGCTGCCAAGTCCACTTATGCAGACCATCACTGCCCCCTTGTTTCTCAGACTGTGCTAGGAGCACTGATCTCTTAAGAGAGTGCCGAAATAAATCTGCTGTGTTAAATAAGGATGAGCAAGGATTTATACACTTTATTCTACGAGCTTAGACAAGTCATATCTTAGACTGTGTCTAGTAAATAATTATTTATAGAGTGAATCAACTCTTCCTCTAGAAAAAATACAGGGCAATGCTGCCAAGCTAATCAACTTAAAACGATTATGTAAATTGAATAACTTTCATTCTTCTTTTAGTCTAGCCTTTCAAGTTACTATAAAAAGACATCAGCTGACTTTCTTACCTCCTTTCCCCCCTTTTCACCAAGCCTACATCCTTGCAGTTAAATTGGCATATTTTCTTACTTAGCTTATTAATCTAATGCATTCAAAGGATTCAAGTGAGGAAAAATGGCTGTGCAATGAAGGGCTACCTCGCCTTTAATATTAAATTATCACCTGCTAATAATGGCATGCACAAAAGCTGCAGAATAAGGCATTAATTATTTTATGAGTTTCTCACTTAACAAAAAAGAAATACTATATGAACTTGGAATGTTGCTTAGAAGCTTATGCTAATACACTCCTAATGTAAATTAATAAATAAGAAATGCAATGGGGGCGCCTGGGTGTCTCAGTTGGTTAAGCATCCAAGTCGTGGTTTAGGCTCAGGTCATGATCTCATGGTTTGTGGGATCGAGCCCTGCATTAGGCTCTGCCCTGGCAGCACATAGCCTGCTTAGGATTCTCCTTCTCTATCTGCCCTCCCACAGGCTCGTGCATGCTCACTCTCACTCTCTCTCTCTCTCTCTCAAAATAAGTAAATAAATTAAAAAAAATACATTCAGTGGAAATTACCATGGATTTCTTTTTTTATGTTATTAATATTTTTCTGATTCTTTATAAGTCATTATATTGAGTAATCAGCCATTATTCTTTGATATTAAATGGTAAAAATCACTTTACTCAATATCTATTTTCACATAGTGATTCACTCTTCGGTCATTAAAAGATTCTTTTGCATGTTTGCAAAGACATCTAGTCTAATTTTATATGTTTGACCCAATGTAGCATGTACAGCATATAATATTGTGAATCTGAATAATTCTGGAGCTTAATGCATCCTCAGATATCATTCTGCTTTTTGCAGATGAGGAAACTGGGGTTGAAAGAAGTCCTGTGACTTACCCATGGTCAAACAGTTCCATTACCACAGGTCGAAGCTAGAACGGAGTGCCTCAACTTTCAGTCCAGTGTTTTTCTGTTATAATGTAGCACACACATTACAATGGGGGCCTTGGGAAAGAAAAATTAATTTCAAAATATAAAAATGTCTCAGCTTGAGAAATTGTTAAAGAAGTGCTGTTTAGCTAGTTACACAGCTAAACTAGCTAATGGTAACTAGCTGTTTAGCTAGTTACCCTTGGATTAAAATATGATCCAAATAACCAAGCAAAATGGAATTATTAAATTTGATGAGTCCTCAGCATTTGAATCATTTACTACAAGATAAATTTAAAAGAAACTAATTATTATATTTTTAAAATTGGCCCCACATAAATGATTCATTTATGCAGGTAAAGTGTTTAATGCAAAGTGTTTAGTTTGTCTTATACCTTAAAATAAATGCTGACCAATAAAGTGTTTATGATGGGTACATCTATTATCTAGATTTATAGTGAAAACGTTTAAGTTTGGAAAGACTTAAATGAGAGATATGTGTTGTATGAGAAAGTAAAGCAATCATATAAGAGTAGTTGTTAGAAGTGTTGAACTGTTGTTTTAAAAAGATAGAGAAAAAACTTTTACAAATTGTTTTAAGAAAAATGAAATAAATAGACCATGTTTAATTCATCATCAATTAAAATTATTACTAATTTAGTTATGGACATTCTACTATTGATTTTTCTCCAACAGTGAAGTTAAGTGTGGGGTAAATATGGTGTGGTATATAACATTATTAATATAATATAATATGGTGTGTGAGAACTTGAAACTTCTCTTCTAAAAGTGTTATTTACAATAAATTCTAAGTTAAAATACTCTTTGCATGAAGATTTCTTTATTTGCTTATATGAAATTTAGCCCAGGAGGATAATCTAAGAAATTCAAACACTCGACAAAGTTTGTGTTCTCATTTGCATAATTCATCCTTACATCTAGCTGCAGAATCTGGCAACTTTCCACTCTCCTGTCCCGATGTTCCTCATTATGAAAAATTATTTACCTCAAAAATGCATATCATTAGTCTGCAGTAAAAGTTTACATTTACAAAAGAAATTTTTGTTACTAGCATAGAGCTGGTGCTGTTTTTAAAAGCAAGAGTTCTCAATATAAAACAATTTAAGGTTACTCAAAGTCATTTATTTTAAGTTTATTTATTTTGAGAGAGAGCTGGGGACAGGCAGAATGAGAGGCAGAGAGAAGGAAAGAGAGAATCCTAAGCAGGCTCCACACTGTCAGTACAGAACCTGATGTGGGGCTCTGAACTCACAAACTATGAGATCATGACCTGAGCTGAAATCAAGAGCTGGATGCTTAACCAACTGAGATACGCAGGTACCCCACTCAGTCATTTTAAAGTCAATAAAAACATGAAAACATTACCACAATGGTTAAGTAATCCCCAAAATAACAATTTTATTCAGTAATTAATAATTTTTGATATATCAATAATACTCAACTTTCATATGTACTGAAGATTTCAATATGAAAAATATTGACTCAAAACTGAATCCCTGCTTTTTCTCTTTCTTCCAATCGTCCTTGTCTCCAGTATCCTCTGATTGCCTGAAGGTAACCACAATACATCCAGGTGTTTCCAAGTAGGAACCACCTAGATTCCCTTTACTCCATTTGGAAAAAAAAAAAAAAAAAAATTACAAAACAAATTATCATGGCCTTGTCTTATCTGTAATTACGGAACCCTGCAATCTTATTGATGTATTTCTTACTCCTGTTAAGCACATTTCCTCCTTTCTGACATTTGCACGTGCCATTTCTTCTGCCAAGAGTGTTCTTCCTTCTTTTTTCTGCATGGCAAGGTCCTTCTCATTCGTCATATCGCAGCTGAAATGTTTCCTCCTCAGAAAGACCATCCCTTTCACCTCTGTTTAAAGTAGGTTCTTTGAATCCAACCTATTTGATCCATGCCACCCCAATATGCTCCACCCCAGTATCATGTGTTTAGTTCATTCACCTGTCACAGTCTGTAATTCTTTAGTCAGATTGTTTAATCTGATCTGATTGGATCAGCCTCTCTCCCACCTTGACTGTAAATTCTTTGAATGAAGAGACCATTTCTCCATAAGTTTGCAAAGTATTTCCAATGTTTAGCAAACATAATTAGCAAATATTAATCAATGACTAATTGATAAAGATGTGAGTAAAATGTTAAAACTCTGCCCCATATTTAGAATGTTTCACGCTTATAAAAGTAAACACAAAGATGTCTTAAGGTTTCAACCTAAAGAAAGACAGAATTTTATGGATACATAATCTTAGGACTGAGCAGAACACATCCTAATGATTTCTCTTCACGTGTGTTGTTGACTGTTCAGGGTATTTTTACTGGAATCTTCCACAGGCATTGGAAGTTAACAAAGAATTCAAGTGAAGTCTTTTTTGAGGTACTACAAAAAAGTAGTTAGTGTTTGAACAACACTAACAAAGACTACATAGTCTTTGTCTATTTAACTACAGAAAAATTTTCCTTATGGAGTTGTGTCTTCTAAGGAATAGGAATTTCAAGATCAAATAATATCCAGTCACAATTGGCAGGTTATTCATAAATTATGATGGACTTTTGCTGATAAAGATAAGCCCCCTGTAAGTTGCCTGCATTGGTGATACAGCTGGAAAGACTTAGAGAGCTATCTCTGGTTCTGGACCAGAGGCTTTCCTCAGTATGAAGCTAATTAAGCCACACAGGGGCTCTAACCCCTGAACTTGCCCTCATTAGCACCATGCTGTAACCAACAAAGCCAACTAGCCAGATAGACTGAAGGCCAAAACACTGCTATTGACATTCCACCTCTCATTTTCAGTCAGAGAGGAATCAGCTTTTGATATTTACCAAAAAACCTGGTGATAAATTCCACAACTTAATCAAACAGGTACTTCAAATGGGATGCCAAAGTAACAGTTCAAACACCTTTAGACTTTGCAGATAAGGTCTGTTTCACTGTTCTCTGAATTACACCATTTTCCCCAAAAAATTTTGCCTCAGTTGGAAAATTCATGACTAAAGCACAAAAGCCTTCATTTAGAATATAAAGAATATAAGATAAGGATAAAGACAGAAAAATACCCCGCACATCTATGTGACTTATTAAAATTCAATAAATACTATGGTTAATGTCACTGATCCATTACAGTGCTACTTTTCTCTGAAATATTTTCCTAAAAAGTGAACAATCACACATGTATGTATATATGTATGTACGTTATGTATATACATATAAAAAAGCAAATACAGGGTATTAATAATGTATGTATTCCCCAAAATCTGAATGCTATGATTACACTAAGGCAACAAGTAAAAGAGTATTATATTGAATGCTTTCAATAAATAGGCATTCTACTCTGTTTCAGGTGCTCTGACGTGTTGTTTACTTCACTTGCATCCTTTCTGTTACTTATTTTGTGCTTAAGTGAACATTGTTACCCTTGATGATTGGCAAAAAGAGTATAACCAGTAGTCCTGAAACTTTCACAAAGAAAACAATAGAAGAATTATTACGCTAACATTAAGTTTTACAGTAGATCAAGGAAATAGGAAGTAATAGGTGGATCGCAGAGAAATTAGGAACTTGTTCAAGGACTTTGACATTTTGAAGGGCATAGTGAAAATCATTGCAGACTGAGATGGAATTATGAGCTCACCAGTAGTCATTTAAATGGTATCTGGATGAAATTTCAGGCAAGATCATGTCATGATTTTAGAGGATTTGAAGTGAACCAAAGAGCCACCAAAAAAGATACTAGAAACTACATCTTCTTAGGGACTATGCTCATGTACACCCCTCCTATTTCTAAAAATTCATTCATTGTGCTAAGTAAGATATGTCTACACAGTATTAGAACAATACAAAAGCTTTCAACTATGCTGATATGAATTTAGATTATCTGAAAAGCTTTATCAAAGAATCAAGAGAATAACTAAATATTTCATTAGAAGAGAGAACTTTGGTCTTAAATACTGATTTTTTGTTAAGATTTTGGCTTGACTTTCAACTTTAGACATGACAGAGTAACTGACATCATGGCACCGCCATCATAAAGAGAAATAAAGTTGAACAAAATATGGGAAGCAACTGTTTGTACTCTTTGTACAACAGATAGTACAGGATGGTGATCTCCAATTACATACTGTTTTCAAGAGATATATTTAAATATGAAAACACAGGGGCACCTGGGTGGCTCAGTCGGTTAAGCATCCGACTTTGGCTCAGGTCACGATCTTGTGGTCCGTGAGTTCGAGCCCCGCGTCGGGCTCTGGGCTGATGGCTCAGAGCCTGGAGCCCGCTTCCGATTCTGTGTCTCCCTCTCTCTCTGCCCCTCCCCCGTTCATGCTCTGTCTCTCTCTGTCTCAAAAATAAATAAATGTTAAAAAAAAATTTTTTTAAATAAAATAAAAAAAAATAAATATGAAAACACAGAAAGGTAAAAATAAAAGAACGAACAAATATATGCAAATAATTAAGGCTGGAGTGGCTATGTTACTATCAGAAAAGTAGACTTTAAGAAAAGGAATATTATGAGAGATAAAGAGGGACATTTCATATAATAAGAGGTCATTTCATTAATAAGACATAAATATGCATGCAACAAATAACAGAGTTTCAAAATACACAAAACAGAAACCAACAGATCTTAAAACAAAGTAAAAATTCACAAATATTGCAGAAAAAAGTTAACACTTTTCTTTCAATAATTCTCTCAACTGGTTAAAAAGTAGAACGCAAATCAGGAAGAACATATAAAATTTGAACAACACTAACAGTAAACATAACCAAACTGATAGGTATAGAGCATTGTCCTCAAGAGCTACAGTGTGTATGGAATTCTTTTCAAATGCACAGGGAATTTTGCCAAGATAAAACTTTTTTTTTCAAATGTATGGGAAATGTTTGCCAAGGCAAACTAGATGCCAAACCAAATCTCAATAAAGTTCAAGGAATTTAAATCATAAACTATGTGTTCCCTACTAAGGAGTAAATTAGAAATGAGTAACAAAAATGGAGTATTACTTGGCAATCAAAAAGAATGAAATCTTGCCATTTGCAACTACATGGATGGAATTAGAGGGTATTATGCTAAGCGAAATTAGTCAGAGAAAGTCAAATATCTATGAATTCATTCATAAGAGGACTTTACAACAGAACAGATGAACACAAGGGAAGCAAAAATCATATAAAAAACAGGGAGGGGGACAAAACATAAGAGACTTTTAAATATGGAGAACAAACAGAGGATTACTGGAGGGGTTGTGGGATGGACTAAATGGGTAAGGGGCATCAAGGAATCTACTCCTGAAATCATTGTTGCACTATATGCTAACTAACTTGGATGTAAATTTTAAAATAATAATAAATAAATAAATATTTAAAAATGATATTTGGGAAATCTCCAAATGTTTTATATTAAAATTTTTTAATGTTTATGTATTTTTGAGAGAGAGAGAGTCAGAGTGTGAGCGGCGGAGGGGCAGAGAGAGAGGGAGACATAGAATCTGAAGCAGGCTCCAGGCTACGAGCCCTCAGCATAGAGCCCAATGCGGGGCTGGAACTCACGAACCGTGAGATCATGACCTGAGCCAAAGTCAGACGCTCAACGGACTGAGCCACCCAAGCGCCCCAAATCTCTAAATGTTTTTAAATTGAACAGTATAGTTTTAGGTTATCCATAAGTCAAAGAAGTATTCACAAGCAGAATTAGAAAATAGTTTAAATAATAATATCACCACAAACCAAAATTCATGGTATGCAACTAAAGTAATGTTCAAAGGGAAATGTATAGCTGCCAATATTTATTAGTTAGGAACAAACAAAAGGTTTAAAATCAGTGATCATTAAAAATGTCCACCTTAAGAATGTAAAAAAGTAGAGCAAATTAAACCAAAAGTAAGTACAACGAGTGAAACAATAAAGACGTGATTGGAAATCAATAAAATAAAAAACATACAATCAGTACAGAAAATCAATGAAATCTAAGGTTGGCTTTTTCACAGCACCAATAATCAATAAGCACCTAAATAGACTGATCAAGAAAAAAATAGAAAACACAAAGATTAATCATGTCGGGAATAGAAGGGACCAATTTACAGATCCTATGGTCATTAAAGGAATAATAAGAGAATATTATAAACAACCTTATGGCAATAAATTTGTCAATTTAAATGAAATGCACAAATTCTTGAAGACACAACTTACTAAAATCTATGCAAAATAAACAGAAAATTGTTATAGCACCATATAAGCCATATGTTAAGCATTTTAATTTGTAGATTTAAAACAAAACAAAAAACTTCCCACAAAAAAAATCCAGGTCCAGATGTAAATTCTACCAAAAACTTAAGATAAATATACAATTAGTATTACACAAAGTGTTTCACAAAATAAAGGAGAGGACATTTCCAAAATCATTTTATGAGGCAAACTAACTCTCATACCTAAACTGGAAAAAGTTACAAGAAAATAAATATCCCTCATAAATATGTCAAAAAGTCCTTAACAAAATATTAGCAAACTGAATCCAGCAATTTATCAGAAGAATCATGACTGAATCGGTTGCATCCCAAAATGCAAGATTACTTTAACATTTGAAAATCAATTTAATCAAATGCTCCGCATTAATCTAATCAAGTGCTCTACTTAGCAGAAAACAATATACAGTCATCCAATAGATGAATAAAAAGATTTTAATGTAACATCTCCCATTTATGACAATTTCAGCAAATAATTAATTAAAAAACATTTCCTTTAACTGATGTAGTATCTATATTAAAAAAAAAAAAAAAAAACTACAAACAGCATTGTATTCATGCCATTTATTTATCAGAAACTGAATGTTTCCCTCCAAAAATTGGAAACATTATATACATGTGTGTATACACACACACACACACACACACATTTCCATGTGTGTATACATGGAATGTAGCATGTTCCTTAGTGGCATGGATTTTGAAGCCTGTGTTTGATTTTGACTCTACCATTGACAAGCCGTATGACAGTGGGTAAGTAACAATCTTTTGATTTCTGAGTTCCTCTTATACAAAATGTAGATAATAATAATATCTAACAGAGTTTTGTGAAGAATTTATGAGATAATACAAACAGAGATTTTTAGAGCAATACTTTAGACATATCATGGGCTCTATAAAAATTAGCTATTATTCTTCTTATTTTATCAGATATGACCATAAATGAAGACAGGGATATTGGTATGGAAGTAAATATGGATATGGATAGAAAAAAATACTAAACATTTAATAGTGGTTTTCCCTCTGTGGTGGGATTATCAGTAATTTTTAAATACTTTTATGCTTTCTACATGTCCTCAATAAATATTTTTATACACAAAAAATTAAATCTTAAAAAAAGAATGGTTATCCCCCCAAATCCCAGGCAAACATTCCAATGCCTTCCAAGGTAGTCCGGCTGTCCTTGAGATAGCAGACATTATCCTAAGTCAATTCTGTGCTATAACTGTGAAAATATCTCCTCAATAATTAAAGCATTAGCCAGTTGGCCTTTTCCATAAAATCATAACAGAAATGGCTGATCACCACATTATGTAGGAAATTCTGTATCCCATGGATGGAGATTAATAGAATGGCATATTCCATTGACATTGTCATACTAAGCAACAGTGTTCTCTCCATGCAGCCACAGAAGTGGGTACGCTGTTCTGAGCCAATCTAAGGTGATTACCACGGAAACAGCACTCATTTTACTAACAGCAAGGCATATTATCCTTCATGCATGGTGTAGCATCCAAGTTTAATAAGATTCTGAAAGTGAAACTGAGGACATCTGGGAAAAGGACCCTAAATTCTGTGAAAGTATTTTGTCACCTCTTATTTGTTTATCAGTTGTACGTCAAATAGCCACCTCAGTTATGCTAATGAATCAATTTAATAGAAGGGCAAGCAGATACACCATAACAGAAATAAGGCAACATTGATATTACAGACTTGAAAGTGATTAAAGTAGTAAAAAAACATCTCTTACATTACAGTCATTCCATGGAGGGAGGTGAAAAACAGGACAATTTATATTAAGATGGCATAGATAAATCAGAAAGCAGCATTTTAAATTATAATTTTGGTGAGGCTAAGTCAGTGTCAAAGATCAGTGTCAATACCAATGATTTTGGTATTAAGGACTATTCTAGGGCTTGGGATAGCCAGCTCACCCTGCTGCCACAGTGCTCTTTTTAAAAGACAAATATTTAAAGCATAAAACCCATCAGAAACTCTACCATCACATACAGGATAAAGGGAAAACTCTTTTTACTTTATTAGCAGGCAAGAATCTCCATCACCAGGCTCTGGCTTTATTTACCTCCATTCCAATCAGCCCTCCTGAGGCTTCCACAATATGATGGTACTTGCTGATCCCGTACTTAACACCTTGGTTTGCATATAGCAATTATCTCAGCACATGTTTTACCTACATAAAATGTCGCTTTCTCCTTTGTTCACTTGTTTTATTCCTACTCATCCTTTACAATTAAGTTTTTAAACTTTCCAAATGCCAGAGTTAATTATTCCCCCTTTGTGCTGCCCATACATTGCACATGTGTACCACATTAACATAGGGATAATTGACATATGTGTTTGTCTCCTAGAAAACTATGTGTTTCAGGAAAACAGAACAGAAATTGTATCTTAATTACATTTGTCTCTCTCTGCAAGGTGTTCTATAAAAAATTATTAAATATTGACTTGAATAAATAAACCAGGAAAATAATCAATACTATTTTTTAAGTCATCACAAGATTAAATTCAGAAGGAAACTATAGATTTATAAAGGGAAGAACAAAACCAAATTACTTAGTGGCCATGAGCCTTTTTTTTTTCTAATGCTTCATCAAATTTATCTCTGTAAACTAAAAATTTCTTGTCTATAATCCTTCAAGGTGTTTGGGTATGACTTAGAGCAACATTGCTTCTTTGACCTAATTGATCCCCAACATCCTAAGAAAATCATAATTACAACCAAAGTGGGAGACTGAGGTCAGACAAGAGTGTTTCTCATTTGAATGAACTGAGGCTATTGACTGGTAGGTGCATTCTACTTGCAAACAGGCAGGTTTCTACACACATCTCACAACTACTCAAGGACAGACCATCATACCAAGATCTTTTGGAAGTAATTCAACATCTAGTAAAGATTAATTTTCTAATTATTCTGTTTGACTAAAATGGGATACACATAGTCTTTCTGAATTTTGTAAACTATAATGGAAAGTTTAGTATCTGAGATATCTTCTCTGAGTAGTTTGACTGATACATCTCAATCTCCACAATCCTTCTCCCCACTCTTATCTCAGCCAATTAGAAGAGTCCAAAGCCTAGTCAGGTATTCCAGCTCTCTCTAATTAATATCAAGTCCCTAGATTAGCATACATGCAACTCCAATTCCATAGGATGTTAATATTTATTATGTGAAAATAGGATTCCATGATCAAATAAGTATAGTATACAGTAAAAACGTTTCTTTCACCAGGACTCCTCAGAGACTTTAATGCATTAAAGTACATTAAAAATCTCATATCTTAATATATATTAAAATATTATACAGGAATTACTACATATATAACCAAGACACATTTTTTCCAGGCATCTCTCAATGTACTAGTGATCCATGAAATATACTTTGAGCAATTCTACTCTCTCCCCCAAAAGAAGTATGTAAGGACTATGAGATATTTCAAGATATATGGCAATCTGCTCTCAGTATGACAAGACATACAAGGGAACATCTCACCAAAGTAATTTTTGTCTCCCAAAAAAGAAACGTATATAAATGTGAATAGGTAGAAATTCAGGCATTTTTTCTTAAGCACGTTTTCTTTTTTTTCTTTGTGTGTGTTTTAATGAATGTGTTTTTTTTTACTATGAAATTTATTGTCAAATTGGTTTCCATACAACACCCAGTGCTCATCCCAACAGGTCTTAAGCACATTTTAGTTATTTTTCCAAATGAATAAAGAATGGACATGATTACAGATAAATTATATCTATAAGGGTTAAAATAGAAATAGAATATTAAGGAGAATACTTTTGGAGTAATAATTAGTCATAATTATTCATAATTAAGAGTCACATGCTGTCTTATCTAAAATTCTTAGACTCTCTTATTCAAGGGTAATTTACATATAAAAAGTATTATAGCAGATGTTTTTTTAATTAGAATACAAACAATATCACAAGTGCATCCATGAGTTTTTCTTTGGGGATGCTAACCAAATCATATTATACAAATGATGTGTGTGCAGGTTCTCACCTGTGTGTAAGCATAGATATGGAAATGAAGCTTGCACAGCAAACACTGGACACCAACAATGAACAGTAAGGAAGGCAAAACACAGGGTGGCACACTAAAACAGACTTGAGATCTAAGATGAGGTGCTCGGAGCTCAAAACCTGGATAGGCAATACTATTCAAAATTCCACGCAAATAGTTGGTTCAAATCTGCCGATGGATAGAAAATATTCACCAAGATGGGCTCAGCAGCAAGACATCCCTTTGACATAAGAGAACTGGTTAAAATTAAAAGTCTTCACATCCTAGGAATGTTAGAGATTATTGTGGTTTAAAAAAATTCATAGAAACAGTCCTGAATTTAATTCTCTATTCTGCCACTTCCTATGGACTTTTGGAAAAGTTCCTTATGGGAAACTCACAAGACAAATGAAAGAATGCATAAATTAACTAGGGCCATCCCTATCACTCAAAAGACGTTTAGTAAATATTAGCTACCATTTGACAAGTATCCAGAATAGTAATTTGAGATTGAGATGAAGGAGAGAGCGACTTATAAGAAATACTCAAAGAGGATATGAATCCAGAACTTGCATTGTAGGAATCTCTTTATCAGAATGGGGCCAAGAGAAAAACCAAAATGCATTTGAGAAGTCCAGGGAACAACACAAGCCCACGTTCGAAGTCCAGTTTGTAGTCAAACATCTCAGGTTTAATGTCAGGTCTCAGTGGTCCTTGTGAAGGCACTGTCATCCTAGTCAACCTTGACAAGAGTGACCAACAACGCTGTGTTCTCTATTATCTATCTATCTATCTATCTATCTATCTATCTATCTATCTATCGTCTCTTGAAAGTATAGTTAGGGTAAGCATTAATAAATTTGTTTCTTCAGTGTGGGGCACAAGTACAGTGCACAACACAGAGTTGAACATAACCTGAATTTAAGGCCACACTTCACCAATGAGCAGTTAGATCACCTTCAACAACCCTAGTAAGATGTCAGTTTTAACTTTTAGGCTTTCTAAGATAGGAGAAAAATACCTGACTAATGCAAGACTTGAGCAGGAACTACTGTGGGACAGAGCCTGTAACTGGGGGATGTCCGGGGATACAACTGTCCAAGGATAAAAACAGTACAGGCTAGAGGCAGCAAAAAGGAGCTAGACTTGCTGTTCACTTCCTGTATTGCTAAATATAGTCCTGACCTTTTCCCAAAGACTTTTGGTGTTTGAGGCTCTCTACTAACTTTCCTCAGTTCTCTTTGTCTAGTCACACTTCTTATTGATCTTTTGATACTTATGGTTCTTCACTGGGCAGAGAGTACATAGGGTCACCAGGAAGTCTTTGTAAGTTAATCATGCCCCAATCACTACTACTGATAGGATTGCTGGTATAAATTCCTGGATTATGTGGATGGCAGGACAATGCCAATGTGGAAAATGGCATAAGTGATTGTGAAATACCAACACAGATACCCACTCATGTTTGGAAACACTGCTCTCATCTCAATTTTTCAGGCAAGGGAATATAATTACCCAATGCAGGATTTGGATGTATACACATGCACTCATGCTCATTCACCTGGATGTCATCTTGTTATCACTAAGTCATATCTCATATTCTTTCCCTATAAACTGCAGGTCAAATATGTTAATTAAAAATGTAAACTATAACTTTGAATTTTAGAAGATAGAAAAAATCTAAATATCTGATATGCAATTATCTCCCTTAATATACACTATATAAATGGAAGCAAAATGTTTTCCCCTCTCATACTCTGCAAATCAGAGCCTTTGAATGACCTATAAAGCTTATACTAACTCTAAAAATCAGCCCTGAATTGCCTTTCTTTGGTTAAAGTCATCCTTTTGACTGGCATGCCCCATAAAATTCTTGCAAGTAATGCAAAGAGGTTGCTAAGTGGAAAATATTTCAAGAGCTCTGAAAATATAAGCTCGACAGAGTCCTAGCCTTGAAGCCCTCAGTTTATAAGACAATTTATTGTACACACATGTTGTAGCATTAGAATGCAGTATGTGGCATTAAATCAAAAAAGAGACAGCCAAACACCTACAGCTCTATGCCAGAGTAAAAAAAACTGTCACCCAGAGAAGGAAAAAAAAAAAAATAAGTACCAGGAAAAGAAATGACTATAAAAAGCACCATGGGAATGTTATAAACTATTATTTTCTGGGCTCTGACTTTGAGCTAGTAAGAGACCATCAGCTTTTTCAAATGGCTTCAACAGATGGAAAATAAAAATTACCAATGAATACACTGGAACCTTGTTTTACAGCTCTATACATTTGAGACACATTACAAAGCAAGAAGTAAAACTGAATACCCTAGATAAATACAGATTGTAACAGTTATAGAGGTGACAAGTATGAAGCTGGCCAGAGGGGGAAGACATTATAATTTTTGTGTTTTGCAGTATGTCAGTTTGTGCAACCCGGAAGCCATCATTTCCAGAGGAAATCACTACAGGTGCAGCAGTCAGCCTACAACACACTCTGCTTTGCACACGGTGACTCACTTGGCTTTCCTTGGCAATGACTAGGAGGTTCATTCTAAGTCTTAGAAAAATGTGGAAGGATCATTATGAGAAGTAACAGTGGAAAAATCATCTAGTCTATTTAGATTAAATTTAATAATTTTTCAAGAGGGGATATCGTCATTACTACTGAATCTTTGTGGTCTAGGAATTTAACAGCACTCAAGCCTTTGTCATGGCCCTGAACGGTAATTCTCATAGTGACACCACCATAATCTCAAACTACTCATTACAGCCTCTGTTGTGAAAGACATAATAAAAACAAATAAAGATTGTTCTCAGTAACATGGACTCAGTCCAGAATCCCAACTTAGTACCCAGAAACACGGAAAAAAAAGAAAAAGAAACAGAACAGTAGAAAGTACTTAACACTCAAAACACCAAATCCCCATAACATGGCTTTGTGCACAGTCTCCTAAATTAGAAATATATACAGTGGCTAAACCATATATTTCATCATTACATAATGGAATAGCAACACAACAAGAATGGTATTGGTTTTTTAGTGTTTATTTATTTTTTAGAGAGAGAGTGTGAATGGGGTAGGAGCAGAGAGAGAGGGAGACACAGAATCCTAAGCAGTCTCCAGGCTCTGAGCCATCAGCACAGAGCCCAATGCGGGGCTTGAACCCACAGACCGTGAGATCATGACCTGAGCCGAAGTCAGACGCTTACCGACTGAACCACCCAGGTGCCCCAAGGGAGTACAAGATGTTTTTAATGTACTGAAGTCAGAATACATTGTTTTAAGTGTTCTCCACAGACTTTTTCCAATATCCAAAATTTTAAAAAAATCTAAATGATAAAAGACAAAGTTGTATAATAAAAAAAATTAGGCTTATTCTGAGTTCTGAGTTAGGTGATTACCTTTCTTCTCATGTTTCCTTAATAGTGCAGCTGCTATATTATTTTGCTGCACACATCCTTTCATGAGCTCTTTTTGTTGGTGTGTGCACATGCTTTGAAGAAAAGACTCAGCTACTGGTGTTAATCCAACAATAGCAGAGCCCTTTTCACAACCCCAGCAAACACATAATGAATACAACCAAGTCCAAATTGTGCCAACTGGATTGTTATGCTGACCCTGCAGGACAATTTATTGTATTTCAAAGCAACTATTAGTAACATATGCAAACAAAATGTGTGATGGCTTAAATGTTTTTTTAGAGTGTGCAGCTGGTTCTGTTTACCTACCATCTATTAACCCTTCCTCCTTCTTATCAAAACCTGGATTCTTTCTAGTACCCACATCTCCCACAAACAGCCCAAATGATGTATGGGACATAGTATTTCTAATTGCCAGTATTTTTTTGTGAAATGTTCACCCAGACATTATGAAATCCAGTGTGGAATACTGCAAAAGCAGAGAAAAAAAATATATGTCCACATTTTCTATTCACCTGGATAATGTCCAAACTTAAGCAGCAAATTAGTTTTTTAATCAAATCCTTAGTGAAATTTATTCTGATGTCCACCCAGACACTCAAAAAGTCAAGACAAGGTCCTGTTACAGGCTTTGTTATAAACAAGGTATTTTCAGCTTACACTTTCTTACCCTCATCTAAAACTAATCTTCCCAAGCCCTTAGAATATTGATGATGTTTATATTGCTGACTATGAGCCCAGGCACACATTGTCCCAAGATTACCATCTATTGGATGGGTGCTGCTTGAGACTGATGTTGGATGAAGTTCATTCAATGATTAAATAAAGTCGTAAGATAAATTTATTAATTTCATTGTCTTACACATCCAAATACAAATTGCCCTGAAAAGTAGTCAGCTTTTAAGATTAAGGCTAATAACCCTTCTAATGAGGCTTCCAGTGTTCAAATATTTTTGGAAGAATTAAAGAGAAATTCAGAAATTCCAACTGGAAACTATGCTCTTTGGTTACTAACTAGGAGAGAAACCACTTTCAACATGTTGACAATGGTAAAATTTTGACGTAAATATATTTGTTTTACCTGGGTATTTAAAATTATATCACCATCAATTAAATAATTTTTTGAGGCAAGTTTCATTATGTGGCTATACTTCCAGGGTTGACAACACTAACTTGGGATGCCTTTCCTAACATGCTAGTTATTTTATTTTCTGTGACTCTCACTGGGATATAAGCTTGCATAAAACTATGAATTTTTGTTTTTTAAGTATCCCCAGTGCAGAGAACTATGCTAGTGCATGGAAGGAACCCAAAAGTATCTACTAAATGAATAAGTGAGTGAATGAACCTAGAACACAGGCCATATGCTCTGCAAAGGAACACCTGAATTACATGCTTCCAAACATTCAGCAGACATTGTATTCAGAGCAAAGATAAATAAGCAAATGACCATAGCACATTACTGGGTCAGTAACTTGGCAAAGATTATTGCATTTTCACACCTTAACCCACAAGAAGCATATTGATGCACTGTGACATTAGCATTAGTATTAAAAGTTAATCTAACCCATGAAAATGGTAATCCCTTGTCCTCTTTAATTCTGGGCTAGGAGTTTCTAGATGTCCCAAGGGACAAATTCCTGAACAACTGTCGAGCATTACATCATACTCACCAAGTCATTTCATTCATCACACTGGGGGGGTGGGGGCAGTGGGGGGCACTAGAACTAAATTATATCAAGTACATCAATTAAAAATACAAACCAGAGTGCCTGAGACCTAGAAACAATCACTGATAGGATAAAAGTACGAAGCCTGTGAAACAGTGACTGAACTAGTGAAGAATTTCAAAAATGAAACTGAGGTCTTCATGTGTGAGCACCAGAACTTACATCCAACTGACTGTGAGGGAAAAAAAACTTTTTGGAAAATAAAAATCATATCTTGTAATAAACATAATACTAAAAATAAGTCAATTTTTAAACAGTTCAACAAAAAAGTATGCCAAGAGAAAAGCAAGATGGAAATGCTTAATAAAATCAATCAAGATTTTACTTGACTTCAAGTACGCAGTTCACATAGTATTTTGTGTTATTTGCACTAACAAGATACACCTATGATTGTCAATAAAATTAACAATCAAATCCATTTTGTTTTGTGACAGCTGTAGCTTGCTTTATGATTAAACTACAAAAAGTGGAATGAGATGGACATGGCCTCAGCTTCTACACTATATACTTTAGAAAGCTTACTTTTTACACTTTACATTAAGATCAGCTATAACACCTAGATAGCCGCTATTAGCAGTCATGTTTACAGCACTTTTCACGTGGTTCCTTCTTGTCCTTCTCAGTGGCCAGTTCATAAGGGCATATGGCATGGCACCACTCACATTTCCTTCATGAAGTCACCTTTTCTCACAGTAAGGTGCTTATGGGGTGTCTTAAATTATACAGCCAATGCTATCTAAGAAAACTGTTTTTATAGCACTACATTGAAACAAAACAAAAATGCATTCAGCAAATCTATACCTTATGACAGAGCTAGACCCTTTGACATGTGTCATTTCATTTTAATCTCTGCTGCTCTACAAGATAGAGATTAATAGCCCTATTTTATGAATTATGAAGCTGAGGAGTCATGACTTGCTGAAGGTTAGAGAGCTGGTCCATCACTTGGCTGTATTGATCCCACATCTTTAAGGCCAGAGCTCTTTATACGTTCTACAGCTGCCCTCCTAATGAACTTCTCAGAGGTGTTCAGTTCTCACAATACACTTTCACATTCTGTATCACTGGAGTGATTGTTCAACAAAGATTCTGAAATAAGTTTTCCCAAGAGCCAAAAACAAATTAAAGGCCTAATTCACAAATGACAACATGCATGGCATGAAAAATAAAATAGCCAGGCCACAAGTGTGAAAGATCATTTCTTTCGAAAGACTGCAGTCTGCACACACAGATAAATGATTAGCCTTCCCTGATTTGTATGCAGCTAGTAGCTTGTCTGAACTCTTCAGGTTATGACCATGACACTGGGATACTTTTGATTTTCTTCTTAATTGAAAATCACATGGTAACGATGGCCAAGTTCTGTGTAGCGCAATCTCATCATCTCGCAGGGGCAATCAATGACTTCAAAGCTGTCTGGCACTAATAGAAGTGCACTCAAATAGCTTTCAGGAGAACACAATCACTGTCTTCTCTTTTCTAATTTTTTCAGCACAATAGTTTGGAGCAATGGGGGGAAAATGCATGATTAGAAGAGAAGATGTGAGTTTTTAACTTGGATTTATTACTTTCTAACTGAGTTACCTTGGGCAAGTCACTTAACCTCTCTGGGCCTCAATTATCTCCTATGTAAGACCTGTATATAACAATATTTGCCCTGCCAACCTCACAGGGCAGTTAGGAGAATCCACTGGCATAAGGTGGAATGCAGATAATGTTATGTCAACGTAAAGGGCAGGAACGGAAACCTTGGGACTTTCAATCGAGGACTTGACTTGTATTCTCCTATACTAATTTTTATTCTACTTAACATTCTACAATGTAGGAGAGTGAGAATTTTTACAACTGTCTTAAAAATCCATTAAGTCTTCCAGCAAGGTTTTGATTTTTCTCAAGTAAAGTGTGGTGAGTTTTGTTTTATTTTGGATTGTTTTGTTTTTGATTTCACAAGTTATACACGCTCCTGAAGAAAATTTTGGGATAAGTAATATATAAAGTAGTGAGAAAACTAGTTCACAGCAAATTTCACATATAACGTTTCAATTTACGCATTTCCATTCCAATTCTTGAACATATATTTATAAACAAATGTGTATTGTTAATATCAATCTGGACTCGTTTAAAATTTTGTTTTTTTCACTTATCAAGAGTTATGCACAGGTTATTAGTCTGAAAACATTAGATTTTTAAATGAAAACCCAATATTCCATTGAATAAAATAATACTTAATTTTTGGACATTGAGGTTTCTTTCAAATTTATGCCACTATTAATAATTATATGATAATTATCTTTAATTTTTTTCAAAGTTTATTTATTTTTAGAGAGAGACAAAGCATGACCAGTGGAGGGGCAGAGAGAGGGAGACAAGAATCCAAAGTAGGCTCCAGGCTCCACACTGTCAGCACAGAGCCTGATGCAGGGCTCATAAACCCTGATATCATCCCCTGAGCCAAAGTCAGATGCTTAACCAACTGAGCTATCCATGTGCATTTATGATAATTATCTTTATATGTAAATTGTTACCTTTTTTTTTAGTATTGTTTTATGAGTGCTGCTTAAAAATGGGATTTCCAGGGGCTCCTGGGTGGCGCAGTAGGTTGAGCATGAGACTCTTGATTTCAGCTCAGGTGAGATTGGCCCTAAGTTGGGCTCTATGCTGTTAGGGATTCTCTCTCTCTCCCTCTCTCTCTGTCCCTCCCCCACTAGTGATCTCTCTCTCTTTCAAAATAAATAAATAAATAAATATTAAAAAACAAAAGAAATAGGATTTCCATGTTAAAAACTTTGAATATTTTTAAGGCTTTTGTTACAGATTAAAAAATTATTTTCATAAAACTGGTAATTTATACTCATAACTTGTGCAGAAAGCTTCCTATTTTATGTCATCCTCACCAGAATTGAACATCCTATCACATACTCACAAAGAGATACACACACCCATACACAGCACAACACAAAACAATACATAGCATCTATAGAGATGAGAAATACACATCAATTTGTAGTCAAGTCTCAGATTGGTAAAAAGCACTAGCAGACATGTTCTACTAATCTGTGTGATAGTACTTAAGAGAATGAGTATATACATCTTTTTGTCATTGATTATTTACTTAGGATAAATTCTTAAAAGTGAATGTATGGGGAAAAAGTTTAGGAACAAGTTAAAAAAAAATTCTCAAATTGCTTTTCACTATGGGCATGCTGGTTTAGGTTCCCACATATGATATTTTTCATTTATTCATTCAATAAACACATGCTGATTACTCACTCTATATTGGACATTACTCTAGGTACTAGGGATACAATAAACGAAACAGAAATTGTAGCTGTCATGGAGCTCAAGCGCTAGTTGAGAGGGGAGAGAGAATAAACAGGGTCAACAAGTAAAATCTGTAGATGGACACACAGCTAGGGAGAAGAAGCAGAGAAGTGGGAAGAAGCATAATGAGAATGGGACTTACAATTCAGGACCCAGTGGGCAGTGAAAGCCTCAAAAAGGAAGTGGTGTTAAATAAAAATGTCACTGTGCTACTGGTAGGTTAAGTAAGATGAGAGTCAAGAATTGGTTATGGAATTAGCAAAGCAGTGGTCTTTGTTGACCTTGATAAGATCAATTTCAATGGGCTGATAGGAGTTAGAGCATGGACTTACAAGGGATAAGGGTCAACGAGGTCACTAGACCTGCAATTATTTAAGTACTTAAGCTAATGGGGAAAAAGAAATCCAGGTTAAGAGATGAGAGAGTGGTCTAAGATCAAACCCCTATCTCAAAATATTTTTTTAAATTTTTTTAATGTTTATTTATTTTTGAGAGAGAGTGAGAGAGACAGACTGAGAGTGGGAGAGGATCAGAGAGAGAGACACAGAATTAGAATCAGGCTCCAGGCTTTGAGCTGTCAGCACAGAGCCTGATGCAGGGTTCGAACTCATGAACCGCGAGTTCATGACCTGAGCTGAAGTCAGACACTTAACTGACTGAGCCACCCAGGCACCCCAAATATACTTTATTTATTTGGCTGAATGTCCTCTGTGGATCAAAATACCCAATGTAATATTGTCAGCATGGTACTTTACATTAAAATACGTAAATATGGTATTAAATTACACCAAGGAGGAACAGGAGGGTAAATATGGTATATAAATTACATCGGGAGGGAGAAATGGGTTACTTATCTTTGGAAATATCCTGACTCAGGATAACACTCTATGGTAGCTATATAAGTGCTTCAAATTCACCAAAATCTACCCTCGTAGCATCTATTACTTAATATCAGGTAAGTTAGTAACAATTTTCACTGATAAAATGAATATGTTCAAGATATGTGATTAGCTAGCAAGATTTTGCAATATTCCCTTTCATCAATAAATATATACAAATTCCAGTTCTTCTAGTAGCCTATTTGAAATAGCACCTTAGGTTAGGAGCTCCATTAGGCCTGTGAACGCTTGCTTTATGGAGGACTCTGATTCTAAATCCAGACTAGAAAAAACCAACTGAGCTTGTCTTCAGAGTACTGTTAGATTCACTTAGGAGTGAAACTCTCATGCAATGTGCTTACCTGAAAGCCTGAGGGCCTCCTTTATCTTCTCCCTAAAGCTTCTATTTCAACCTCATGCCTGAATGGCTGGGGACACTTGTGAGCAGGCAAAAGTGAAGCTAGAGTATTTCCTGAATCTTCCTGAACCACCCTCTTCCAAAATGCATAGCAGCTGCACCATCTTCCAAAATGTTCATATGCACCCCATGCTGAGTAGGATAACCTGGTGCCACAGAAGCCTCCATGGTCTTTCAGAAAAACCTAAATCAAGCCTTACTATGCCTGTATAAGCTCTTCTGTGTCAATCCCTCAGGATTCACTTCCCAGATGTCTGAAGATGTGGAAATCTCAAGAAGATTTGTGACCACCTGACGAGGTTGCATAGCTTCATCAGGTCGTTAGCCCGTCAAAGCTTCATTGTCAAGAATGGCAAGGGGCCCCCAGTTTGAGTCTTAGTGTGGATGCTTCAGCCCTCTAGCCTAGAGGCTTCTCCCTGAGGTTCTACCAGCCCTGGGGAAGCTTCTTGGCCATACTCCAAGCCTCTTCCAACCAGGAACCAAGCGGAAAAGTAAAGTTTCTCTATTTCTCCAAGCAGTTTAAGCTCAATGTTTTCCTTTATTTTACTTTGTTTTCTATTTACTTATTTCTGAAAGAAACTGTATACTCAGATGTTGATTTTTTCCCATAAACATTTTCCTAGGTGTCCTTAATTACAAATCTGATCGCTCTTATAATATTCTAGGATAGTTCATCTGCAGATTCCGTGGGCAGATTTCCAGTATCTTTAACAGTCATTTAGCTTCTGCTCCTACTACATGATTATCTAACTCTGCAGAGATGAATTTATTCCTTAAATATCTGAACTATTCTGAGGGTATTAGGAATAGAGACATTGGAATCAGGTAGAAGTGGGTTCTCCCAATTCTACCATTTTTAGCCTGTGTAATCACAAGCATATGATTTAATCATTGAAGCTCATTCCCAGCATTTGTAAGATAGATATGATAATGCCTTTCCAATGCAATGTTATTCTTCTTGCAGTGAATTAAACACAACATTATATGTGAATTGTTTAGCAGAGTGCCTGGCACATAATAAGTACTGAATAAATGGTACCTAATACTGCTACTTTAGTAGCATTAGTGTATAAAAACTTGCCAGCATAAGTGTATAAAAACTGCAATTCTCAAAATGTATGCTTGAAACTTCCAGTTTCTACTCTTTCTTACAATTGAGTTTTTCATACATGGTTGGACTATGTCACCTCTTACCTATAGCCAAACTGCATTACAAAAAAAGGGATGAATGAGCAGGTAGACAGCAATAAAATTGGTCTACATTCCTGAGAAAGTTACCTCCTTGAAGAGGATGGATTTACTTCCATGTAGTAAATTGATTCAGTATCTTAGAAGCCAGGACTTACAGTAGGAATAGATAGAAAGCCACTCTCTTCCTGTATAACCAAACTCTCAGTCATCTGTCTGAACTTTGTTCATAAAAATACCTTCTAGGATATGGTCATTTTTTTACATTTAATCTTAATAACTTGTATTATTTTCATTTTGTAGATATTTCTATATTCTAGTTGTTTTTTTTTTGTTTTGTAATTCTTTGTTTTTGTCTTTTTTCTTTGTTTTGCATTGCCTTTTCTTTTCTATTAAGTCTCAAAAACAGACAACTTTCTTGTTTACTCAGAAGTCCATTGCACCTGATTTAATGTCTTATTAGAAAAGTGATCAAAAATAATACCACATATATTATAAAGCCAATGTAGAAATGCTATATTGGCATATGCTCTCCAAATATTAATCTGTAGGGGCGCCTGGGTGGCGCAGTCGGTTAAGCATCCGACTTCAGCCAGGTCACGATCTCGCGGTCCGTGAGTTCGAGCCCCGCGTCGGGCTCTGGGCTGATGGCTCAGAGCCTGGAGCCTGTTTCCGATTCTGTGTCTCCCTCTCTCTCTGCCCCTCGCCCGTTCATGCTCTGTCTCTCTCTGTCCCAAAAATAAATAAACGTTGAAAAAAAAATTCAAATATTAATCTTTAAAAAAAGGGAATTAACAGTCAATTCATACAGACTCAGTTTATTACTAAATACCTTAATTAATTCCCCTTTTATAAGAAACTGAAAAAACGCTTGAAGGCCAGTTTGATAACATGCTTCTAGCAGCTTTTATGCCCCACAGGAATGCACCATTTTCACTCATACATCTTAGACCATTCCTTCACAGAGTATCTCAAGAGAAAGCATTGCCACAATTAGACTGACAAACAAAAATAAGTACCTGAAAAGTACTGAAGGAAAGAGAAGCCGAAAAATGTTTCAATCATATGGTTCAGTCTCCTGAAAGCCTGTGAAACTTCTCAGGAAAAAGCTCTTCAAGTAAATAGCTAACAACTACCACATCCTCCCTAAGAAACTGAACAGAGCCCACACAAAACTGTTCAATACACATCACTGAGCAGGCCACACATGAACACACTCAGCAGTGGAAAAACTCAGTCAATAAATCTCGAATCTCTGCAAATCATTTTATTTCATGGTTCTTTCAACATGCATGTACTAAAAATCAATTGTTTGCAAGGTCTTTCAGAAATAAAAAAAAATGAGAGACATGGCCTAGGCTGCCAGTGAGCTTACCCTTTACCAGAGGAGATACTAAAAACACTCCTAGAAAAAGAACACAAACCCAAAATATTGAATATGCTGCCAAATAAATATCTGATAGAGACAAGGAGTTCAATGAAAGACTATAGAAGATATATTCCCATTGGTTGAAAGATGAGGAAAATATTCATAGAGAATTCAAGGAATATATTAAAGGCAAGCAAACTCCAAAAGTAAGATACAAAAGGTGACAAGTATTCCTTGACAAATAAGGTCTGTTCAAAGGTACCAAAAATGCAGTATACAGTGAGTTCATATGTCCAATTCCAGTGGCAATTTCATATAAAAGAATTAATTAGCGGAAAGGTTTAACTACCTTGTGGAGGCTTTAAGTAAAAAAAAAAAAAAGTCTTGTATATCTATACTTGCTATTTTTAATTAAAATAACAAGTGTTCAGTATCTTAGGAAAAATCTACGCACACACACGCACGCGCGCACACACACACAGACACACACACACCAGAATGTAATGGCAGTATATAAAGTGGAAGAGATAATCCCTTTTCCCATATTCTTCAGATTTCTGAATCTTACTTACAATGAAACATTCCCTTGACAGTCCAACTCATAGTCATGACCTCCCTCCTCCCAAATCCTGTCACTTGCTATCTCTATCCCCCACTTGGCAATTCTGTTTGACCTTATTTTTCCCTTTTTCTTTTTATGAATATTATCTTCTTAGCCAAATTTTAATATAGCTTGAGAGAAAGTAGAATTTCTCATATTTTATGACATATTTTCATTTCTTAATCTAATATTTCTGGTATTAGTGTCACTGGGTTATGAGAAGGGTCACTTTATATACTGTGGTAAAACAAACAAACAAACAAAAAACAAGGGGAATAAAAAACATCACATCCTCACTATCTACTCAAGAAAGTGAATTGAAGAATAAAAATATATGGATCTGTTTCCACCCCAACCACATAAATGATTTTAAAATAAGTATTCTTTAAATGTTATCTTCCACCTTCTTTGGACCAAAGGATACAGACACGTTTTAGTGCTAGTATTTAAATTTAATAGACCAGAGCTTTATAATTACTTTGGAGTGGGCCTGGGGAATAATTATACCACCATTTGGTGAATTCTCTTCTCATATGATATCACCCTGAGTATTCAACCTCAGGGGCTTTTAATATAAGGTAGTCATCTCAAGTTGCTATGACAGTTAGCTGTAGAAATTTTATTAAAACAAATTATACTCCAATATAAATTGGTTGGAATATCAGAAATTTCTGGGTTCAGCACTGACTAAAGAGCTACAAAACAATTTCATGTGAATATAAATTATAAAAACATACCATATTTACTTTATTACTATTGGAGTTTAGGGCACACATTAAACAAAATTTATTTTTCCTTGATCCAAATAAGACCTATTGTATAATAGAAATAGGAATCAGGTAGATAGCCACCAAAATATCTTAATTAAAATTTTTTTTCTTAAGCACAAAATTAAAGGAAATAATACAATGAACCTCTATAACCCATCATCCAGCTTCAATATTCATCAGTTCTTGGCCCTTATGTTTAATCCATTTTCCACCATCTCATTGGATTATTTTGAAGCAAATCTCAGACTGAATATCTACTCATCCATAAATAGTTAAGTATATATCAATACAATATAAGGAATATTTTTAATATAACCGTAATATCATTATCATACCTAAAGAAAAAATTAATAAGAATTCCTTAATATCTGTGATAGAGACCTTCTCAAATGACCCAAATGAATGGCTAAATACATCCTATTTGGTTTTTCTTCTTCCAACTGACCTTGTGGCTTTGGGGATAAATGCTATGATTCCTCATGCTTTCAGAAGGAAAGTGGATTGAAAGAAAATTAATCAGAGGAGAAATCCACCCATCATCCATCAGGAACTTAAGATAACTTAGATATGCAAGAGCAACAAGGGGGCATTGTATATAATTAAAACATCAACAAAATATAAAGTGACAAACACCACTGACAGCCTTAAACCACTTACAGCACTGATTCAATCCACAAATATTTTATATTCAACAAAATGGTTGCAAAATTACTGCGGCTTTCCTTAAATATAAATGTATGGTCTCTTAAATTTAGGCTTTATCCAGAGAACACATAAAAGAGTTATCCCACATATATCTGCCTAGCTCTCTCACTCACTTCCTTAAGATATATCATGTCACCTCTCAGCTAGGCTTTCTCTGAAAACTCTATAAAAAATTGTAATACCTCTATCATCTTTTCCATTTCAACTATTTTTTATTTATTTACTTACTGTCTTTGCTCCCCACTTTACCCCAACTAGAATGTTCCACCTTTGGAAGCAGAAACTCTGTTTATCATGGATACATTCCCATTGTTTGGTGTATAGTAAGGAATAAAGGAATATTATTTTTTGTTTGTGTGAATGAATAAAATCTTTAATTTGAAGGAGAGGCTATAGACAAATTAAGTTCTTACTGCTTTTTACAACTACCTAAAGTTTATATCTCTCCCAGGGAAATAACATAAAACAGAGGAAAGTTCACAAATAAAAATATCAGAGGCTTGGCTATTCATCCTGGCTTGGCCATATCCTAGCTATGCAAATGGAGTAAATCTTAATCCTTTATGTATTGACTTTTTCATTTATAAGAGTCAGCTACTCATTCTTCCAGAAGACCAGCAGTAAAATCTATTGATAAACCAAAGCTAACTTTATTATATTTAATTGCAGTAAATGATACCATGAAGCAATTTGTAATGTCCCAGATCCTAGAAGTCAGAGAAGAGAGAACATTTATAGGGGGTGTGTGGTTTTCTTAATTAATGTATTTAACTTTTTTTAAGTTTATTTATTTATTTTGAGAGAGAGAAAAAGTGCAAACAGGGGAGGAGCATAGAAAGAGGGAGACAGAATCCCAAGCAGGCTCCACACTATCAGCACAGAATCCAATGAGGGCTTGAACCTACAAATCATGAGATGGTGACCTGAGCCGACATTGGACACTTAACCAACTAAGCCACCCAGGGTGTGTGGTTTTACAGAAAGTCTTTCAAGGATTGAGATGGTGCAAATTTTACGATACATTACTTTTGGATTGGTTGTCTCATTTATGTGAAAATCGTGAAGGAAGTCTTGAGTGAATCGATAGCCTTAATAAAAAAATACTGTCTCAGTACTATCTTCTTAAATTAAGTATATTATGGAATCAGCAACTAAGTTATGTTTCACTTGTTCTCAATGCTGGGAAAATAATGTATGCTTGAATCCAGTATTTTCTGACACAAGTATAAGACACTGTATCAGTTTTAGTTCTTAAATATGAGGGCAATAATCCCTGCCCATCTTGCAGAGTGATAAGGGTCAAATCAGATAATGTGTTCCAAAAGTTATACAAAGACATACTGCTACTACTATAAAACTCAATACAATAAATATTTATTGAACTCTTGTCATGTACAAGAAATAGTAATAATCCCTGAAAATGATACTGAGACAAATAAGACATGATTGTTATCTTCAGAGAGTTTACAGTTTGGTCAGATGATGAAAACCAATAATAAAAATAACTGAACAAAAGTGAGAATACGGTATGTATTGTAAGAAAGGTATAATAAAAGTGCTACAAAAGTTTAAATAGGAGATCTATGTTTGATAGTGATTCAAGAACAGATTTATGGAAGAGGGGGCATTTGATACTAGCTTTCAAGAAAAGACAAGATTTTGCCAGTTGTGTATGGAAGCCGTTGAGACAAGTTCATGCCATACAGAAGGACATCTTGAACAAAATCACATGACATGCTAAGGAATTATTTGTAATGAAAAGCATTCTAAGGTCCCATAGGTTGGGAAAGCTAGTTTAAGCAAGTTTTAGGGCACCAGGGTGGCTCTGTCAGTTAAGTGTCTTACTCTTGGTTTCGGCTCAGGTCATGATCCCATGATTCATGGGTTAGAGCCCTAGGTCAAGCCCTGCATTGAGCCTTGCATCTAGCTCTATGCTGACAGCGTGGATATTGCTTGAGATTCTCTTTGTCCTTTTCTCTCTGCCCCTCCCTCACTCATTCTTGCTCTCTATTTCAAAATAAATAAATGAACTTAAAAGAAAAACTAAACAAGTTTCTTTTTAATGCAGGCCATTACAGGCTTTCATTTGTGAATATGCATCATCTTCCAAGGACACACAGTATATGGCCTCCTTGAACTTATGTAATAATGGAACAACCCTGTCTCCTATTTTAGAATATTTCTTTGGCTTTGTCACTACCAAACACATTGTAGGTATAATTGGAATGGAGAGAGGTAAGAAAGTTGGGGTACAGTGTGTGGGGTACAGTGTGTAGAAAGGTCAGGGAATAGCAAATAGTTCTCTTTTCCTGGTGCTAAAAAAATTCTTGAGGTCCAAAGTTTAAAAAGTCTTGAGCACCACAGAATAGAATATGTATTTAATTTAGTAGCAAAGGGGATACTATCAACAGTGTAAACAGATATTATTACTAAACAATGTGTGCGTGGATCAGTTCATCAGCATTATGTCATATATACTAAGAAAGAAAAAGGGAATTGGAAGGGCAGGCTTCATTGTTCTACAGTATTGTAAATAAAAACTACGGAGAGACAGATCTTGTGAGATGGCAGTAAAAACAGAAATGAGAGTCAAGAAACAACGAGGTAAAATCTACAGAATATGGCATATAAAAAGAGAGATGAGGTGGAATAAAAGTCAAATTTGCTACTGAGCTATTAAGCTTGGTTCCTGGTAGAATTCTGGTACCAGTGATAGTAAATCAGGAAAATATTTGAAAGTGAACGGTTAGATAAGTTTATTAAAGGAGATTTTTGAATTGGTGAATTTCTTATTCTACTTCTTTTAAAAAGAATGCTTTGTGTATAAAATGTTAACATTTCACTATGCATCTCTGTAAGAACAATACTCACAAGAAACTGTATTTTTCCAAAATATTAAAATTTCATGAATTCTAACTTTCTATGATAAGTCTAATACTATTAAAACATATTTTATAAGTTAATAAAATATTCATTATATTTTCCATTATGCAGAACTTATGACTATACCTTCTTTGTGTTAGAATGTACCTTTACAACGCATCAAAGGAAATAATTGTCATAATTTACCCAAACATATTATCTTTGAAAGAAAGTTTCAAATGAATGAACAGAATCATACTTTCCTCAGATACTTAGCACTGTGTAAATAAGTATTATATTGATTACAAAAGAGAATAAGACTATTCAGTTGAGAAAAAATAGCTTCTCAAGAGGGTGCTAAAGTCAATACTGGAAAGGAAGTTTTAAATTCTGCCCAATTGCTTCGACATTCTCCCCCAAATTATCTTGCCTTAAAAATCATCTGTTAATTCAGCCTAAGATGTCTTCATTTCATTTACATACACAATCCTTGCCACAGTATGAAGTTGCCTAAAATAGTTATTATGTCTTTGGGCAAAAATAGGCAGACAGCATTGGTGAGAAAAGTGTATGAGTGCTTAGATCCCCTACAGAGACAGAGATTATATGTCTGGTTTCCTAAATACCAGAAGCAAAATTGGATTAAAACCATGCCAATGAAAATTCCCAAATGTAGCTGGGTACTAGCCAGGATTCTTGTTTTCCAAATGTACCTGATTCCCAGGAGAAAGGAAGGAGGGAAATGAGGAAATATGATTTTATTTTTCTTCATTCATTATTGAAAAGGCAACCTTATCTGAGTAGATGGCAAAAGGAAATGAAATACTCCTTTCATAGTTATGATTTAGACAGTTTTCTGTGACCTTGGTAAAGGTTTTCTGTCTCAAAATAACAATCTATAAAAATCTCATTCAGCTTTGGAGGTTTGTTTAATTAGTAAAGTGCTTTGAGGCGCTAAGTAAAAAGTGCTAGACAAGTATGATGTGTTTTCCTTTTTAAGTCCATTTTGAAACCTCAGTGAAGCTGTGTTAGAGGATCTCTACATTCTGCAACCACCATGAAGATAAGCTACCTAGATATCATTTTAGGGCGGTGAGTACAGAAGAGAAAAAAGGAATCTCCAGAGAAGATTTAAAGATACATGCCTTTAAAAAGTACATGGGGGAAAAAAGTACATAGGAATAGAGAGTAAAAGGAGTGGGGGTGGTGGATAAAGATAAGTAGCTATGGAAACAATGACCTGTTTCCGAAAGGAATAGGTAAAGCACAAAGAGTCTGTAGGGCAGTAAAATTATTCTGTATGATACTGTAATGATTGATGAAAGACATGCATTTGTCAAAACCCATAGAACTTTGCAGCACGATAAGGGAACCTTGATGTATGCAGATATTTTTAAAACAATCATTTAGGAGATCACAATATCTCAGGAAGGTATTCAGACTGTAAAAAGAAAATCTAACTGTATTAAAAATGTATTAAACAAGCTCACTGAAGAGGAGAGGGGAAATGTTCTGATCTAAGTAACTTTGGAAAGGAGTGGAGTCAGTAAGACTAAATGCAAAAGCAACCGTACATAAGCACTGTAGTCAGTTGATAATGTTCTTTCCACTGGGATTATGAGTTAACAATTCTGATACTATTGTACATGCACATTGGAATAGAATAAATAAGGTTTCTCACTGTTGGAATATGAGTTTATAGTTAAGCAAGTTTAAGAAGCTGGAATGACCCATGGGGTTAAAGATTAGAGTTGAAGACATCAGTATGAACTCAGATTTGGCTTACGATAGATACACGTGTTTACATATAGAAATATGTATACGCATGGATTAATATAAACGTATATGTTTTACTTGGTCATTTGAGGGGGACTGAAAGAAAAAAACATCCCAATAGCAATGAGCACACCTAAAACCCTGACCTTGGTCTTTAGTGCCATTCTGCAATAAAGGAACCAGGATCCTTGGAGAAAAGATTGATTCTAGAACTGAAGCCAGAGACATACAAGATGAGCCTTGTGCGTCTTACAGTGCCAGAGAGTAAGGAAGTACTCAAACACACACACACACACACACACACACACATACACATACACAACATGATACAGTATGTCAAAGGAGTATAACAGCCAAATGAAAGAGTTCTGAATGCCAAATTTGGAACAGTTTGATCAACCAAATAAATGAGTTAGTATTAAATTATAACTCAAAGAAAAAATTAATATAGATGAGTCAGTACTGATATACACAAATATACACATACATACATATACACACACATACCTCTAAGATAAATATTCTTACAGAAGAATTCCAAGTAATCAAGGTACATATTCTGCCCTTAAGTAGCTCTTCATAGTCTCTTTTTTTTTTCTTGAAGTAACATATACAGAGAAGAATTTAAAAAAGAATTTGTAAACTTTGGATCCAGAAGTGCCAGAGATAGCAGCCTGAAAGGATATGTATGCTAAAAGAGGATATTTTGTATGTCATTTATCAAAACAGTCCTCATTAATCATATCACACATGTAACTCAACTATTCACTTACTTTATTGTATAGTGGGATAATATTAAATATACCAACAATTTCTTTGTTCTCAAGTAAAACTTGCCTTTGAAGCCAAGGCATTCCAAGCTTGTTGCCTCAGAAAAGGACCTACAAAGCCAAAACCAGAAAGCAGAGTGCCAATTTATTGGCTTTTGAGTTTCTAAGTAGACTTTTGAAATTTATGAAAGAAACAATAAGAAAGCGAAATATTTTTAATCTTAAAAGCTACACTTTTGGAGAAAGAATAAGGATTGTGTTCCAAATTTATTTGTGATGTCAAATGCATATATCTGCAGGGAAAATTCAGTACATACCCAAGCAGAAGATTGGAAAAGGACAATTGTGTTAATGTAGCTTCATCAATTGTAGCAAATGCACCATTCTGGTGGAGGATATTGATGATAGAGGAGGTTATGTATGTGTGAAGACGTGAGAAATCTCTGTACTTTCCCCTAAAATTTTCTGTGCAACTTAAACTGCTTTAAAAAAATAAGGCTTTAATTTAAGGAAGGAAGGAAGGAAGGAAGGAAGGAAGGAAGGAAGGAAGGAAGGAAGGAAGGAGAAAGAAAGAAAGAAAGAAAGAAAGAAAGAAAGAAAGAAAGAAAGAAAGAAAGAAAGAAAAGGAAGGAAGGAAGGAAGGAAGGAAGGAAGGAAGGAAGGAGAGAGAGAGAAAGAAAGAAAGAAAGAAAGAAAGAAAGAAAAGGAAGGAAGGAAGGAAGGAAGGAAGGAAGGAAGGAAGGAAGGAAGGAAGGAAGGAGAGAGAGAGAAAGAAAGAAAGAAAGAAAGAAAGAAAGAAAGAAAGAAAGAAAGAAAGAAAGAAAGGGAAGGAAGGAAGGAAGGAAGGAAGGAAGGAAGGAAGGAAGGAAGGAAAAGACTGGATGAAAATTCATGTTAACCCACTTCCAAAGTTTGGTCAATGGTGGAAGAAAATCTGAAAGAAAAGAAAAAAGTTGCTGGCAAGGTGGCCCCGGCCTTTAGGTCCTAATATTAATTGTTAGGGGGCAGAGATCATGGTAACGAAGGGAGTTTGTACATGATAGAACCCACAGGGGACTTTTCTATTCAGATCACTGGATGATAGAAGGGAATGTTTAGACAAATAAAATTGAAGTAGATCTTCAAGTTTTCTGCAACTCATGGACAATAGGAGGAGCATCCAGAAGTTTCCCCTAACATCAAGAGATGTTATAACACCGAAAAGGAAAGCCTCCAAACATAAATACACCCACCTGTCAGGACTGATGACTAGGAATGTGGTGATGTTGGTGAACCTAAGAAAAGCCACCTAGTCCAAATGGGATCTTTTTAGAAAATAAAAGGGATATGGTTCACAGCGATAATAAGCAGACCAAAAATGTTCTCCAGAATTATATTGTGAGCTTTATGAACAGGGACTATGTCTTAAAATTCTTAATATATTGCTACAAACTAGGAAGACAGTGATGGATCATTCAATAATCAGGGAATGATCACAACCTACATAATATATGTTTTTAATCTCTAAAGTATATAATTTGTTATTGCTTAGAATTTCTATTAAAAAAAATGTACCATAGAAAAAATGGTCCCAGGGCACCTGGGTGGATCAGTCAGTTAAGCACCCAACTTTGGCTCACGTCATGATCTCATGGTTGGTGAGTTTGAGCCTCTTATCGGGCTCTGTGCTGGTAGCTCAGAGCCCGGAGCCTGCTTTGGATTCTGTGTCTACCTCTCTCTCTCTGCGCCTCCCCCACTCACACTCTGTCTCTCTCTCAAAAATAAACATTAAAAAAATTTTTGAAAAAGAAAAAGAAAAAATGGTCCCCTCTTAAGTCTCTAAAAGAAAATACAACTTGTACCTTTACCTGGTACTCCAGCTGTTCCTTGAACGCATCCAGCATGCTCTTACTTTAGGGAATGCATACTTGCTAATTTCCCAACCTGGAATATTCTTATTTCAGATATCTGCAATCGTCTCTTCCTTGAATTAAGTCTCTGATCGATGTTACCTTATCAGAAAGGCTTTACCAAGCTTATCTAAAAAGTAAACACACATATACGCGCACACACACACACACACACACACACACACACACACTCACACACACTATAGCTCTAATTACTACCTGATAGAGTATATATTATTTTTTTCCTGCCATTACAGTTTAAGCTCTGGGAGAGAAAATTTTGTCTGATATGCACACAGCTATATTTTCAATTCTTATAACAGTACCTGGCACATAAGCATTCGATAAATATTTGGCAAATGAAGGAATAAAATTTTCAAGGCACAGCCAAGACCCTTCTGAATTAGAACTTAATTGTGTAAATTATTTCTTAAAATAAGTCTCATATCAGCTGAAGCTTCCTAATATTTTTCATTATACAGTTTTTTATTGTTAATGCTTTTGTTTTAATGGAATGTGACTTGCTGTAGAACAATCTTTTATATTAATTTTTCAACACACCTGGAAATTGACCATTTGCTTGTATCTGGGCTAATTTCATTATTTTTTTGCACACAGCTTTCTCATCAAATTCAAGTTGCATAATAATCATTGCATAAAAAAAGTAACTTTCAAATTTAGGATGCAAATAAAATAGGTGTAAACCTAACTTTGTTAGAGCTAAAAGGGTAAAAGTAAAAGTTAACAAATATAAACCCTATTGGTATCTTTACCTGGAAATCTTAGTCTCCATCTCCATATTTCCTGACCCTAGATGATTAAGGAAGCCTATTTCTTGTGCATTTGTTTTTAATAGTTCTGCATCCATCAGAGCACACAATCTCAGATCCTGTCTAGGCTACATATTCTTGTAATTAATTCTCTTGATTATCTTTGGTGACATACCATCTGCACACCTGGAAACAGGCTTTTCTCAGGCTCTGTTGTCCTTCATTAAACTCTATTTAAATGGGAGACTTAAAAGCAGGGGGAAGTACCCAACTCATTTAGCATGCCTCTGATTGACTTTTTTCAGATATTCTCTGAAAGACTGGGCTTCTCTGGACCAAAGAAGCCAAAGTCTCTCAAATTAATGGTCTCAAGGAATGGGCTCTCAGTTTTCAAGACCTGCCATAAATAGGAGAAGGAAGTACACATACTTTCTTTTAAATAAGTGGGTAAGTGGGTATAAAGGGGTGAAGCTGCTCTATGCAAGGCAAAGTTTAATAATGTTGCATCATAGACTTATCATTTCTGAAAATAAAATGGGAGATTCTTCTTAATTTGAACCAGCTACATTGAGGCACTCCCCTACATACCAACTACATTCTGGGTCAGGTAGAGAGGAAATATTTTTTTTAATATAACACTGAGCTTATAGAAGGTAATATAAACCTCCACTTCTTTCCGACAGCTCCAGCAATAAAACAAACAAACAAACAAAAAAGAGCTGTAAATCCTGATCTGGAGTGATGAATATTAAGCAAAAGAGGATTCTCTGAAGCAATACCCATACCATGCCTATACTGAATATGAGTCAGCAGTCAGAGTGATTGCTAAATCAAAGGCTTCTGCTTCAAATTCTGAACTCTGAAGTATTAAAACTTAGTAGTACCTTTAGCTTCTAAAAGAAGTAAAGGCAAATTCTCTCTTGAGAAGAAATTCCCTATTTAGACTTTCAAGATTTTTGCAGAATAACGTCAAACACAAATGTGATCATATTCAAATTATTTATCAAATATGCGAGTTAACAAACCAGAATGAGAGGCAATCTGTTGAAATAACAAGCTTTAAATTTAGAAAACCCAAGGTTCTCAAATATTGCATTTATCAGTATAGAATATTATGCAGGAAAAGTTTAAAGAAATAAAAAGTGGAATCATGAAAATGAACAAGCAATGGGGAATTTAAAAATGCCCAAGTCAGAGAGGGCAAAATAGAATGTATAGAATAAAAAATTTAATTTTTGAATAAAAAATCCTAATGGGGGCGCCTGGGTAGCACAGTCAGTGAAGCATCCAACTCTTGATTTCAGCTCAAGTCATGATCTCAGAGTTCGTGAGACTGAGCTCTACGTCAAGCTCTGTGCTGACAGTACACTCCCACTCACTCTGCCCCTTTCCTACTCACTGTCTCTCTTTCTCTCTCTCTCAAAATAAATACATAAACATTAAAAAAAAAAACCCACAATGAATAGCGAAATACAAAACAGGCATAACTAATAAGACCTGACCTTAGACTATCAGGTTGGTATAAACTTGTATTGCTTAGGAAGAATGATTAAGACACTGATTAGCCTCAGACTTTCTTTAGTATCCAATGCATGGTAAAATTTCAAAATGTCAACCACTAAAAGAATGGTAATAGAAGCTGTAAGTTTTAAATACCAAAGATCAATATTTTATTATTCACTTTAAAAAAAATATATCCAGCTTTCAAAATATTCACTGCTTATAAGAAGTAATTAAAACATAAGGATTTGGGGCACCTGGGTGGTTCAGCTGGTTAAGTGTCCAGCTCTTGGTTTTGGATCAGGTCATGATCTCAATGTTCATGGGATGGAGCCCTGCAACGGCTCTGTACTGACAGCATGGAGTCTGCTTTGGATTCTCTCTCTCCCTCTCTCTCTGCCCCTCAACCACTTGCATGCACATGCTCTGTCATTCTCCCTCTCTCTCCAAATAAATAAAAATTAAAAAACATAAGGACATGTAATGGTTGAATGTAAAAAAAATGTAAAAAAAAACATATATAAAGCCATGGAAAATTTGAAAGAGATTTTTAATTTGCATGAACCCACTAAAATGGTCTCAAAATAATTAAGCAAAAATTAATAAAACTCAATTGTCAAATGTGTCCTTTTCTCATGACTGGTAGGTTAAACAGACCAAGAAAGAGCAAAACTATAGAATATTTGAAAATCTAGTTAAGCATGATTTAATGAACATTTATTCATCTTTTTACCCAACAATTGTAGGATGTACATATCTGTAAGGCACAAACACATTTATAAAAACTGATCATGTAATACACCATAAAAAATATAGAGTGGTTTTAAAACCTGCCTACTGATGTTTTGACACACCTTCCATTGAGATGCAAGTTGTATGTCATGTGTCCTAGATCTGAAGGTGGTTATAACTACTTTGGCAAATGGAGCACAACAGAAATGACACTACATGACTTGCAAGGCTAAATTATAAAATGACATACCAATTTTTCCTTATTTGTTCTTGGAGCCCTCAGACTCAAGATGAGAAGTCTAATTTCCCTCAGGCCACCATACTGGGGAAGTCACATGTTAGTCCTCTGGTCAACCATCCCAGCTAATAAGAGTCCTTCAGCCATATTTGCCAAAGCACCAGATATGTAAATAAAACCATCTTGGATCCTCCAGACCAGCCCAACCAGTGATGTCACATGGAGCAAAAGAATCACTCAGATAACCCCTACCAAAAATTCTGAACTACTAAATTCAGTAGGCAACTGAAACAGTAAGTCTTAACAAATTTTGAAGAATACAAATTATATAGCTACAGCTTCTGGTCTCAGTGCTATAGAATTTAAAGTCAGTTAAAAAAAAAAAGATAAATTGAACAATTCCCTTATGTTTAGATAACTGAAACTAACTTACAGAGAAAAGAAAAAAATCAAGGTAAAAATTTAACAATGCATACCATTATTTATTAATTAAAATTCTATATATAAAATATCGTGGTAAAAACCAAAGTAATAATTTAAGAAAAATGCATTATCTTAAGTATTTACACTAAAAAAGAAAAAAATATGAAAAGATTTAAAAAAATTAGCTAAACATGTAATTTAAGAATTAACAAAGAAACCTTAGAATAAAACCAAAGGCATTTATAATTGGCTGAAAACTTCACAAATAGTTATTCAGACTTAAGCACATTACCTATGTAAGTCTCATGCCACAATTCAGGGTTGATCAGCCTCTATGAATTGTTTTATTATTTTCATAAAGAACTGAATAAAAGATTTGTTTCAGGACCAGTTGGACCAAACCAACCATTGAGTCAAGGTTCAGTCCAGGTGAGGAGCTCCCTTATAGAATACTGTAAACCTACAACTTATTGTTGTCTGGATAATGCTTGCTCAAGTGACATTACTTTTATGTTTTGCCACTTCCTTCTCATGCACAGTTATCCTCGGATGCTTGAAGTCTTTCCAAGAATCCATAACTTTTTAAGCTACATTGATATTCTACATGACACTAAAACTTACCTTGTAAATTCTTGCTGATGCACACATAAAGTAAAAATGTGAAGGATGATGTTATTCTCTTAATATTTTTACATATTATGTTTAAGAAATCTGAGGAAATCAATAAATACAATTTAATCTTAAACAACACAGGGGTTAGACTACTGATCCCCACACAATCAAAAATCTATGTATAACTTTTGACTCCCCCAAAACTTAACTACTAATGGTCTACTATTGACCAGAAACCCTACCAATAACATAAACAGCTAATAAATACATATGTTACATGTATTATATACTGTATTCTTACAATAAACTAAGCTAGAGAAAAGAAAATGTTATTAAGGAAATCACAAGGAAAAGAAAACACAATTACTGGGCTACACTGTATTTAATGAAAAAAGTCTATAAGTACACCAGTACAATTCAAGCGCACATTGTTCAACTATACTACAATCCAAAAAGTTTTATCATATTCTCTATTAATCCACAGTATTTCTGAAGTAAAGATTCACTTTTTGCCACACAAATACACCTTCTGTCTGTGCTGAGAGTGTTTTACCTCAAGCAAACAACTCACTACATCTTGTGCCTTTGGTATTGTCTATAAACAATACCACGCCACCTTATTCTCTTCTTTGTCCTTCCCAGGTGAAACTTTATTTCCTTCAATTACATAATAAGCCAGAGATAAGATCTCCATTTGATACAAATCCTGCTTCAAGAAATACTAATTGAGAAAATGAATCAGTAATACCCCACAATAATTGTCAAGAACTTCCTTGGTAGACGTTATATCGGGAAATAATTTTCATTATCATTGTTATGTCCATGTTAAAAGATCACCAGACACTGATAATTTAAGACTAAACTTATCATCTCACTGAGAAGTCAGGTATGAAATCAGGAATATGTTCAGTGATTATTTTACTCTTATCCCACAAGATTCCTATTTTCTCCACCAGTTAGGATTATCTGTGATTGCCACCTGGATCAGCACTTATTTCCTGCTTCTTAACTAAGTCATAATGATGACATTGATGACTATTAAGCACTTACTACACGCCAAGTATTGGTCTTAGAGTTCTATATATATTTGCTGCTTTACTCCTCATGATGTCACTAAGAAGTAGGTGCTATTCTCATTTCTAATTTTGAAACGGAGAAACCAAGGCACTGAAAGATTAAGTGACTTATAGAATGCTACAGTTAATAAGCGATGGAGCCTGTATTAAAATTAAATGCCAATCATTTATATACCTTATTATACCAGGATAAAAAGAGAAATAAGAAAGCTTCAGAATTGTGTGACCATGGTATGGTAAAAGGTGATGCAAACATGGAAAGAGACTGGTTAGGAACACATACATTCTTTTCCTCCCTCTCTCCTCTCCTACTCCCTTGTATCCCTACTCCCCTGCTTCCTTATTTGGTTGTAATGCTGACCTCTTGAAATGGACTCTGAAACATTCAGCCAATCTGGACAACAAATAAACTTATGATCAGATAATACAACCAAAGTCCTTTTTTCATGAAAATGAGTGTTTCCGCTTATCATTCAGTCATCAGATTTGCAACGCTGAGCTAGACACCAGGAGAAAGAAAAAACAAACAAAAGGCATAGTTCTTACCAGCAAAAGGCAGAAAACAATTGGTTATCCACAGTACCTAGGCAGTGAAAACAATAACTAGAAATGTTTTTAAAGTGATGTATAAATGGATAGAAATGGTCACATTGTTAAAGAGCAAAACCACACGAGAGACAAGTAAGATTAATTTCTAATAGTGAAATGGCATCAAAAAAGGAAGGTTTCCTAGAAAATGGAGTTCAGAACCAGGTTTTAAAGGTATGGCAGGGGAGGAGGAGGGATGGTTGCTAGTCACAGGCTGTTCCTCTCCTGACAATTGTCATGACTGGATTATCTCCGGTGTGCAATGCACGATGGGCTTGCTGAAAAGTGTAATGCTTCAGAATCCTGTTATTGGATACCCTTTCCCCTGTGCCATGTTGCCTAAGCACTTCATCCATTACACATTTTTAATGGAACTGAAAACAGAGCTCTGCTTTCTTGAATGACAATTGTTATAAACATGTTCCATCCCCAAAACGTTTAAAATCTGAAGGATTTCTTTAGCGCAAAGCAGAGAAATACAAGTGCCATTCATCTTCTGCCCTTGCTCTCCAAACTCTCTTGAAGAAAATTATTTCATTGTGTACTTTCTCAGGGAGAAACTAAAATTCTAGGATTTAAGGGCCTTGAGGGTTAGTAGTGGGAACCCAGAGCCAGGGAGTTCAGCAAGAAGAAAATGAAAGTACGAGAAAGGGGGAAGAATTTATAATGAAAAGAGTCAGAAATGAAAGCTTACATAAAAAGTTCAAGGCAGAATCTTACATGCCAAACATTCTAAACTTTAAGAATTTTACAAACTTTATTTCTTTCAGAGATTCTTTATATTTAAAAGTGTCACAGAAAACACAGTTCTTTTTCAGCCTCCCCAGTTCTGCTTATCTTTTCACTAGACCTTTTGCAAAGTGAAAAGCTGATGGTCAAAATATGTGGATTCAACAGCTGCCTCAGTAGGCTTTGATTTGGGGAGAAGGAGTGCTTGATATGTAGCCTTTGGCCTTGCAGATTGGGTTCTGTGCAGCAGTTCTGACCTTCCACTTTGTAGCAGTGGGAAGCCATGTGTTTTGTCCTTCCTTTTCTTGGTTGATTTTTGACTGGTTGTTCTGACATCTCAAGAGATGGTTCATGGAAAGATCAGTAACTAGTAGATAATCTCCACTAAAATCTGAACAAGTAAATGGCCCTAACTTTTCAAAAATGTAGAATACAGATCCATTCTCTCTCTTTCCTCTCTCTCTCTCTCTCTCTCTCTCTCATTCTCTCTCCTCTTCTGAATAACCTGTTCTATTTCTATAAATCACTGAGAAGGTACAGAATTTCCCTAGTCTTCCTGCTAGAGATGTAAAAGTCAAATAATGCCCTCTCATTTTGATAACTTTCCAGGCAGAGTGAAGAAATCCTTATTAGACCAAAAGATTCACCCAAGTGAAAACTTTCAATGGAATTAAGTCAGCTTTCTTACATCCCTTATATTCCTGCTGTATCTGCTCTCTTGATCACTAAGCTAAGAGGATATAGGCAGTTGTCCAGAGAAACCACTTGAGTATATTCCCACAAACACCAATCACTACCCTGAATAGTATATATTTTTTTTAGTTTATTTATTTATTTATTTATTTATTTATTTATTTATTTATTCATTTATTCATTTATTTACTTACTTATTTAGAGACAGGAAGTGCAAATGGGGCAGGGCAGAGAGAGGGAGAGAGAATCCCAAGTAGATTCCACACTGCCAGCACAGAGCCCAATGTGGGGCTCGAACCCACCAAGCCGTGAGATCGTGACCTGAGCTGAAACCAAGAGGTGAAGACTTAACCAACTGAGCCACCCAGGCTCCCCCTGAATAATATATTTAATTCTCTAAGACACACAAGGACATCACTCCTCATTTAGAAAATGTCACTGTTTCATGTTTCTTGACTAAGAGGAAGATGTGCTATATTTCCATAATTTAGTTGGAGACAGAAATTAGGGTTCCTTTAAGGTTCTGTAGGGCCTGACACTTTGAAATAGAGGGATGGAACTCAGAGTTAGAGTAGCATCTATCCCTTCCTCCAGGATATATCTCAGATCCAAAATAATGTGAATATCACTAAATCATCATTCAATGATGGAATAAATAGTAGCATTAGAAGACAAAAAAGACAATTCTGGGAAATGAGTACTATGTAAATTGACAGTCAAAGGAGTAATTGAAATAGCCATCATCACATCAAAGGAATCAGTGACAGTAGCTTCTGCTTGACATGATTGGACATTATATTCACTGCAAAATTAATGAGGACTTTATAATATATAAATATAAATATTCATATTCTAAGGAATTGTGAAATCAAAAGTTTCCTTACAGATTATCTATTGCCATCTTTGTTATAGATTCACAATTCAAAAGACTTTCCATACATTGTTTCTTCCACTTTACCTCAAAGTTGTAGAAATACTCAGTTTTTCACTACATTATTTTCTCCTACAGTATATTAGAAAGAGAATTTAAAAGATATTTAAAATTTCTATAAATCAATTTTTAGAAGAAGGAAAAAGGAAATGTAACACTTCCAAATTTTTGCAAGGTTTTTTTTTAATCAAAGGTGGTGATATTGACACAATTTGCTCTCCCAAGATGTTCCACCACAAAGATAGCCAATTCTATATACTCTTTCAGCTGTCCAACTTTAAACTAGCATATATTAAGTAGCTAACTACAATATATACCAGGTATCCTACAAATACTCTCATTTTAACTTCCTAGGACTTCAGTGATAGAGGTATCTCTACCAATCCCCCGGTAACAAAACTGAAGCTCCAAGAGGCCAGAGTTATAAGCTAAAAAGTAGAAAAGCTAGAAGTCAGTATCAGATCTACCTAACTTCAAAATCCATACTCTTCTTCTATTTGTATATAAATAAATCGGGGGAAAAACTGCCCCCAATCAAACATAAGTTGGAAGTGGTCAAAATAATTCCTTCTCAAATGAAAGAAACCATCTATAAAGAAACAAGGGAAATTGATGATTATGAAGTGAACTTCCACTGATTGCAAGAATTATGCAACTTGCATATTTGTATTAACCCTTCTAGCTAACATTCAGCAAATATTTATTGAATGCTTATTTGTGAGGAACTAGAAATAGTGTGCTTCATCTTTCTTCAATAAGTGACCAAGATTTAACAAGGAAAATATTGGCTAAAGATAATACAGTAAAATTGTATTATTATAAGTTATTCAATTTCCCTCTCACTGTAAAGGGATTATACATCTTTGCGCCATTGAATTAGGACGGGTTGTATGACATGCTTTGACCATTGGGATTTGAGAATCTAAGACATATACCACATTCAAGTATATAAGACATATACCATGTCCAAACAAACAAACAAAAAATAAATGTAAATCCATGGTTTGACATGGTCTGATTAATGAAGTGATTGAAAATAATATATCTATATGGGTAGTACTCATTATCTTTCCTGCTCATGATCACCAAAGGTAAAGGACATACCCTTTAAGAATAGTAGGTCAGGGGCATCTGGGTGGCTCAATTGGTTAAGGGTCCAACTCTTGATTCTGGCTCAGGTCATGATTTCAGGGTCGTGAGATCGAGCCCTGCAATGGGCTCTACATTGGGCATGAAGCCTGTTTAAGATTCTCTCTCTCTCCCTCTACCACTTGTTCTTACCCTCTCTCTTTCTCTTAAAAAAAAAAAAAAAAAAAAGAAGAAGAATAGCTCAGTAATACCAAAGTTCTCCACATGTTGGTAAGGAGGGATACTCCTCTTGTGGGGCATACCAGATTCCAATGAATGATTTGCATATTGAAAAATTCATCTTTTATTCTCAAGAGATAAACCCCTCCAAAGGAGAATATCAGGTATTATATTACTTTTTGCCAAATATTCAGATTTTTATCCCTGCAGTAACATTTCTGGGAAAGGTGCACATATGCCCATAGTGTAGAATTCAGAAATCCCTAAGTAACTTGCTTCAGCCAATGAAATGTGGACAAAAGTGACATATTATATGGCATAATAAGTGACATATGGCACTTACAGACATGAACTTTAACAGCACATTTGTGGTTTGTCTCTTTTACCTATACCATAAAACTTCAAATGTTCAAAATAGACACTGCTTTGTAATTCAAGGTTCTGGAGCAAAGAAAATGTGGAGCAAAGTCACAGATGACCCATGATAGACATGTATGTCTTGCATGAGTAAGAAATTTGTGGGTCGTTTGTTACTGTGGCATTGCCAAGCTTACTCTAATACAAGGAACACATTCATATCATTATTTCTTAATAATCACTGAGAGTATCCAAGCACTCTTTTCTCTGTATTATTTCTTTTGAGTTTTTGAAAGGTACTGAGCACAAAAGATATTTCAAGATTATATTCTGAAAAGCACCCTCCATTTGCATATACACCAAATAATTATATATACACCAAATTACACCAACAACTAATGTTGATTTTAGTTTTAACGATTAGTTAATGTGAAGCTAGAATTTATATCTTCTTAAACCAATTAAGGAGCCTAATGAAGATATTTGCCTAAACAGAAGAGGTAAACCAAGGAAATGTCCATATCCATTATTTTCTTAAAACATAATTATCAGTAGCCCCTGATCAAAGCAGTGGGTAATGGGATGGATGGATGGATGGATGGATGGATGGATGGATGGATGGACGGATGGATAGATAGATAGATAGATAGATAGATAGATAGATAGATATCAAGAATTCTTCTCCTAAATCAAGACCAGTCTAATTTTAACCTGGAGAGATATGTCAGTAGCTATAGCTGCATGTAATTTACAATGAACATTTTATTTTGTTTTGCTTTCAGTAAAGTACCAATAGCTTCAGGTAAAAAAAGCTTCCCATTAAGAAATCCAATATAAAATTATTCCAAAACATACCTCTAGATGACTATATGTGGGATTATTATTTCTAAGCCAGTTAAAATAAAATACCTACCACTGATGATGACCTTGGTTATAAAGTAGTTGATGTAGAAGCCTTCTCTTTCAAGATGAGATAGTAGAGTCACTTCTTTATTAAGGACTACTCCTAAGTTATGATGCTAACATCATGCCATCTTTTATTATGAGAGAACACCTGGTTAACTTCTCACCTTAAAGATCAAAATGCTCCCAGATCTTACACATGAAATCAAATTATTGAGGAAATATTAAGGAGGCAGGAGGGGAAACTAAAATGCCTCTTCTTTTCAATCACTTTGGAAATCATTTTCTGAAGCATGGAGACCATTCTTATGGACATTATCTTGGCTTAGATGCAAGGCATATATTAACAGTCAAATATAACAAATTTCTAACCATGGAATCGAAAGCCAAAGGAAGGCCATTAAAACCTGCAATAACATATCATATTATTCTTGTATTATTCTTGGCATTTCGTATGAAAGAGTGCAGGTTTTATTAGGCATCTCTAGTGGAAGTGATGGGCCTCCCTGAGCTCAATAGCTCCCCATATCAAACACTGAGCTAAGTTTATGATTTATTAAACACGTAAGTAGCACATGTTTTAGGTTGAATGACTTGTGTTTCAATGTGTTTATTATTTAGAAAATAATGTGTTTTTCCAGGCCCAGTGAGGCAGTATCATACTCATAGAGCTGGTAAAGGTAAACAAGTCAACAAAATTGGAACTCAGCATTCCATAGTCACCTTTAAATACTCATGGTGCAAGAAGTCTTTCCCAGGTGGCATTTGGCTATTGATGCACTTCACCATCATGCTGCTTATCTCTAAATATATTAATTTCAACCTGACATTTGCTTTATGAACATTTGATTCTTAGACTTAATAAAACAGCTTAACTAGGAGAAGAGATATGCAAAATTAAAGGTTATTTATATAATCACACAGTGATGTTTACGACTCTTGGAACTGCTGTGAAAGTTTAGGGTTATGATATCATGCCGTACACTTTCAAAAATTAACGCAAATTAGTTTGGAAATGAGCACTTTCACATCCCCTGAAAATTTCATTAACAATATAAATATGGCATTATAATCAAAGAAATGGTAAAACACTAGAAAGATGTCTACAGAGGTTAAAATTGGTTGCTTTTTAAAAATATCTTTATTGGGGCGCCTGGGTGGCGCAGTCGGTTAAGCGTCCGACTTCAGCCAGGTCACGATCTCGCGGTCCGTGAGTTCGAGCCCCGCGTCAGGCTCTGGGCTGATGGCTCGGAGCCTGGAGCCTGTTTCCGATTCTGTGTCTCCCTCTCTCTCTGCCCCTCCCCCGTTCATGCTCTGTCTCTCTCTGTCCCAAAAATAATAAACGTTAAAAAAAAAATTAAAAAAAATATCTTTATTAAAGATCTAAAAGTAATAATGAGATTATTCAAATGTATAAATATTAAGAAAGAATAATAATAGTCATCAGAAAATAATTGTAGTTACTTAAAAATTAAATATAAAAATTAGATTAATTTTAAATGACAAATACTCTGGAAATAGATATAGATATTGGAAAAATAGAGAAGATAAAGGATCTGGAAAGCAATAATGTAAATAAACAAATCTATAATATTATATGAAAATCTCAATATTATCTGGAAGATGCTGTGCTACAGCTGGGAAAGTTAAGCGTTTCTACATCTAACAAGATCTCAATTATCTACCCAACTGGACATTGCCCTGCATAAGGCAATGAAGGTTATTCAACAATTATTACATAAATGGAGAATAATATAAGGCGACTATAAACCACACCTTAATACTATGGTATCCAAACTAGTGCACATAACTTTTGAAGTCTGGTGGAAAAGAACCAATCAAACACTCTGGAACAGGAAAGTTATCCATAATGAGTCTCCTATTCCATATATTATAGTCAATAAGTAATTTATCCCCTCCAACTCAAATCATCCACTTTGTGCTGATTCTCAGAGCTTCCATGGAAAGCAGGAGTATGAACTCTCTCTTCCTCATCTCCCAGCTGCTACATGTGACTACATAAGAACTGAGGCCACTATAATATCTAACATATTCCCTCAAAATGGTATGTAGTCTATCAGCTTTCCTTATTATTGAGGGTCACTGTCTGCCAGAGCAGAGACAAAAGGAATCATTGGAGAAACTGCTCTGACTCCATTAACAGAGAAGCACCAGGGCCTTGACCCCCAGAGAGTTCTGGAAAATGTTGTTGGCAGAATATTTTAATGTGTTGACCAGCAGCTAATCACAGTCAGTACTCAATTTACCAAGACTCTATCATGGAGTAAAAATCCACATACCCAATGTGGTCATAAAGTATCACTTGGAGGGCCCAGAAAAAATAGCATTAGAGCCACATTTTTTTTGTTTTAATTAGGGAATGAAGGTAAACTTCAAAATGTGTAAATGATCTTTTCTTTGAGGCTAAATAGGAGCAATTAAGAAATGACAATCTCAGCAAATGGCTTTCTGATGTTTAAACTCAGGACACAGAGAAGGAAGGACAACTCTAATTTCAGCCTAAAAGACACCATCTGAAAGAGGATCAGATCATGTTCCAACCATCAATACAGGCAAGAGTCAAAGGTGATAAGGGCAAAAGAGCAAAACTGCAATTTTGCCTAGATAAACTCTTTTCCAGGTTTTCAGATAACAGAGACAGTCTAAAAAGGTTAATGCTAATAACACTCACGATTGAAAAATGAGCTTACATGCCCCCTCTGCCCATACTCTTCCCTTTGGGACATTCATAACAGATAGTTGTTCCCTGTGGTTAAACAACTGGGGAATTACTAAAACAATTTGCAATAAATGGACATTTATAATGGAGAAACACATGAAAAGAAATAAACTGACATTTCAAAGGCATTCTACAGGAGGAATCTTGCAGTTCTCAAGCCAAAAGGTGTTGTTTTGGCACAATAAAATCTGCAAAGACAATCCAATCGAAGATACAGGTTCCCTTTCTAAAAAAAATATCTTCCATACATGATGTTTGCTTCATAGTTTTCATCATTATATTTTGAAAGATTTTTTAATATCTAATATTTCCAATGTGCTAAGGCCAAATCAGTCATCAATTATTTCTCAATAAATACCAGGAAAAGTAAGACTGTAAAAAGTAGTTATATTTTGAAGATTTATAAGAAAGTCATGATGGTTCTACTATTACTCAAAATCTTATAAGTTTTCTTTATAGGGCTCCATAGAACTTCTGTAATTTGTTTCTGCATTTATCTTCCCTTTAATTGTATATCTCTTCTACCAGTTTATAATCATTTCTGAGTAACAGATTTTGTCTTTATATACTTACTATCTGTCCTACTACTTGACATATTGTAGAGGTTAAAAAAAAATGTTTTCTGAATGAACAAACTGGAATACTCCTGTGCTCTGGAACACATCCTGTCTTCTCAAGGACTTCTACATTAACCCTCTTTTCTTTTTCAATATCTTCCTCCCTATTGTATCTCTAATTTTTATGAATCCTTCCCTGATTCTACATACCACTCCAGCTATTACCCCACATTTCTCCTCTTTGTTACATCAAGACATCTCCCCCCCCAAAAAAAATCAAAAAACCAAAACCAAAACCAAAAAAACTACTTTATTTCTATTTCCTGTTATCACTTTGCCACCTCCCATTTATTCTTCCATTCATTCCAGTCTGACTTATTGCCATTGTAAAGACAGTCTTGATGAGGTCTTTAATGGCTTCTATGTTGCAAACCCAAGCAATGCTTCTCTGTTTTAACTCAAAATTCTCAAATGAATTCTCTACAACTAATCATTCACTCCTTGATTCACATTTATTTTTCAGAATTCAGTCCTCAGCCTTCTTTTCTTCTCTACTTACTCTCAACCATCTCATTCATTTCTAAATTGTAAAACATTATCCATATTATACACTTACAAATATGTATCATCACATACTGATGACCCTGAACTCTTTCTGAACTCCTTACTCATATAGCCAATGGCTTCCAATTATTCTCCATCCAGCAGACATGACATCTGTACTCGGATGACTTAACATATTAAAATGGATCTCCTGACTCCCTTAACTGGGTTTCCCAACTAGTCTTTCACATCTTAATAAATGATACTTCTATCAACCCAATTGCTCAAACCAAAAACTATGGAATTTAAATTTCATTCCTCCTTTACCCTAATATACCCCCAAAAATCCATAAGCAAATTGTCAGTTGTACCTCCAAATTAAACCAAAATCTAGATACTTCACCTTATTTTCATTGCCATCACCTTAGTCCAAGTCTCACCATTATGGAATCATTTTCTATAATGGCCTCCCAACTGTAGTAGTCTCCCTATTTATATTGTTGTTTCCTCCAGACTCATTTTATTCTCTATCTAGCAGCCAGTATGATCTTTTTAAAAGGGAATCAAACCACATGGTTTCTCTACTTAAAACCTTCAAAGTTTCCTCAAAGCAGTTTGAAAAAAATTCAAACTCTTTACCAGGATTTATTATTATTATTATTATTATTATTATTATTATTATTATTATTTTTGAGAGAGAGAGAAAGAGAGAGAGAATGTGAGTAGGGAAGAGGATCAAAGGGACAGAAAGAAAGCATCCTAAGCAGGCTCCATGCTCAGTGTGGGTCTCAATCCCACAACCCTGGGATCATGACCTGAGCTAAAATCAAGAGTCTGATGTTTAACCAACTGAACCACCCAGGTGCCCCCAAACTCTTTACCAAGGTTTGTAAGGTCCAACCATAATCTAGCCCATGCCAGCATCTTCTATTTCTTCAACCACTCATGCTTCTTTTATATGACAACAGTAAGCTCTTTCCAAGCAAAGAGCCTACGCACTTGTTCCTCTTGCATGAAACTTGTCCTCTTGGCTCATTGCATGGCTAGCTCCATATCATCTTTCAAGATTCATTTCAAACAGCACCTCCTCAGAGAGGCTTTCCATGTGTATTCTATTTAAAGTGGTCTTCCCCAACCCCTAAGCCCAGTTATTCACTTTAGTACCATTCTATTTATTCCCTTGAATACACTTATCACAATATGAAATCATTTTACTTGTTTACTGACTATTTGCTCTACTAAAACAAACTGAAAGGGTCTTGTTTTCAATTTCTGTATTTGTTGAAGCCCAGAATAGTATCTGGCATATAATTATCTCCACAATGAGTTACAGAAGAAATGAATGGGCCTGTAAGAAGTGCAGTAGTTTGGGGTGCCTGGGTGGCGCAGTCGGTTAAGCGTCCGACTTCAGCCAGGTCACGATCTCGCGCTCCGTGAGTTTGAGCCCCGCGTCGGGCTCTGGGCTGATGGCTCAGAGCCTGGAACCTGTTTCCAATTCTGTGTCTCCCTCTCTCTCTGCCCCTCCCCCGTTCATGCTCTGTCTCTCTCTGTCCCAAAAATAAATAAATGTTGAAAAAAAAAATTAAAAAAAAAAAAGAAGTGCAGTAGTTTAAGAGACATGTATTCCCAAAAACTTTATTACTACCTAAAATCCTACTATATGATAGATTCCTCTCTTTGGTAGAAATCAGCCATAGAATCAAAAATCATATGAATTAGTTCATCAAATACTTTCACTGGGAGTCCATGGCTTGGAAAAGTTAAGAAAATGTGTTCTAAGGTCTTTTACTGACCTGATATGCAGAAAGCTAAAGAAGTCTGTCTTGGAGAATTGTTAAGTGTTTTTTGTTTGTTTGGTTTTTGTTTTCTTTTGGTTTTGGTTTCTTTTTGAAGGTATTATTGAAGCAGAACAAAGATATTCCAAAGGTAAAAAGTTGAAGAATTCTTTCTGGGACTGTCCTCTCTGATGCATAAGACCAGAATGAAGAATGATTTCTCTAAAATTTACCCCTGATTTCCAGAAGTAAGCATCAGAATATGAAAAACCCTTGTTGTAGCAGCATAATGAAGACCAATGACATAATGAAGACCAATGTGGTTGACTGGGCTCCTGGTGAAGTCTGTTCCTGCTCTTCAGTGTCCTCAGGAAACTTTCCCTCTACCCCTCCTTCCTGCCTCCCCATTCTCACACACTCATGGGAACTTGAAGTTTAGGCCTTAATAGTCAAGCTGAGTAGAACTCCTTTTAAACTCATTGATTCTTTTTGCATCAGCATTTTCAAGCTTAAGGTATCCCATCCTGGTACTGAGCAGAGAGAAGGAAAGAACAACACTGTTTCCTATTCCAATCAGTGAGTCCCTATTTATGCAATTCAGTTTCAAAAGTCTGGATATCACAGTCTTAATTCAATCAACCACATGTAGGCTACGTTAAAAATCCTACTGCAAACTGCAAATTTTAATCAGTGCTCAGACTAAGCCTGGGGCCATCCCAAGATACTGGTGAAAAGTTTAACTTATGAATTGTTATTGAAATGGAGTTTCACTACTTTTCTGCATGTTCAATATTTCAAATTAGGCCAACTCAGTCCTACCATGTAGACAAGTTACTACAAAAATGTAAGTAACATTAGTTGTATTCATTTGCTCAACAAATAAGTTCAGTGGCTAAAAAAAATCCCTATTTTTATTGATCTGCAGTAAACAAGATTGCTATGCATAAAAAAATGTGTTCAGTGGCTACTACATTTTGGGCACTGTGAGAGGCACTTAAGGGCACAACTATTTAAAAAAAGATGCAATTCTTAACTACCTAATGGTTAACCTATCAGCTATATGTAAATGATGTTTTCAAAGTATTTGATATCTGTAGAACATACTATAAATTATTTAAAGCACTTGAAGATTTTCAAACACTAACAATTAGGGAAAGATTGATTCATCTTGAGATAAGTAGATTAAATAGGTGTAGTATTCAAGTTGTTTATATGATGAGACAAAAACATTTAAAATTACAAATCCAGTAAACCAAAGCAGCAAAATTATGGAGCATCATGAATTACTGAATATAGAACTATTCAAGTTTCTACTAGGCACAGGATTGCTGTGGTCTGAATGATTATTTCCTCCAAATAGTCATATGCTAAATCCTAATGCACAATGTTATAGTATTTGGAGATGGGGCCTTTAGGATGTGATCAGATCATGAGCAAAGAGCCCTCAAAAATAGGATTAGTACCCTTTTAAAGGGGGCTTCAGAGAGACCTATAGGCCGTTTATGCTGTAGGAGGATAAAACAAGTCTGAGACCCCAAAGAGGGTTCTCACCCAACCATGATTACTCCCTGATCTCAGACATCCATCCTTCAGAACTGTGGGAAATAAATTGCTTGTAGTCCCAGTTAATAGTATTTTTGTTTCATCAGATGGAATGGACTGTTTCTGTAGACTATAATTATATCCTCCACTGTCTGGCACTGTTCTCCATTGCACTACACACAAAACAAAAATTTAAATAAAGAGGGGTGCCTGGGTGGCTTAGTTGGTTGAGTATCCAACTCCAGATTTCAGCTCAGGTCATGATCTCACAGGTTCAGTTTTGTGAGATCAAGTCCTGCATCAGGCTCTGTGCTGACAGCGTGGAGCCTGCTTGGGATTTTCTCTTTCCCACTTTCTCTGCCCCTCCCCTGCTTGTGCACACATTCTCTCTCTCTCTCTGTCAAAATAAATAAATATATTTTTCAATTTAAATAAACCATCATTATTTATAGTTTACGATTAAGAATTTACATGTAAACCAGATGATAAAGTTACTGTCTTCTATAGCTTCCATTGTAGTACATCCATATAATGTCCTTACTGTCCTTGTTAGTATCCATCAGAGACTATATATTTGTTTTAATAAATATTAGAATATAGTCCACCCAAACTGCAATGTCTTCTTTTCAGGCCTAGCAGGGTGGCTCCATATCACTGGTGCTTAGCACATATTTCTTGAAGAAATAATCTCATTTAAGTATCAAACAGCCTTGCTAGATAATTTTATTACCAAATATTATATCAAGACAGAAAACCTTATACTAAAATGAAATCTTAAAGAGGTTAGAAGACTTGCTCAAGGTTACACACCTACTGTAGAGTTAGCCTGCAGTTTTGTCGAAAGGATAAAATAATGTAATGTAATAATGTTTTTATTAACTCAAAAGCTAATGTGTTGATCTAAAAAGTACTCACAGGAAAAGACAGCAGTGGATTTCAGTGTTCACAACTACCATTCATTTTTCAAACAAACCCTGCAAGATGTTACCTTGGATTCCTACCATGCTAAATTATTCTGCTACTTTTAACATTAGATATTGTTTAAATAAATTAGTTTTCAAATAATAACCAATATTTAAGTGTTTACAAACCTTAAGTTTTGACAAAATGGCTAAATTCCTGCAGTATACAAATTGTTTCTATAAAAGCTTCTAAACTCAGAAGGAAACTTGAAGGTGCACTGTACATTTAATTAATAATGCCAGTGACCAAAATCAAGAACTTTACTCAAGTTTAGAAAGGCTTCTTTCTGATGCTAGACCCCTGATCTCCCTTTTCTTAGAACATTTCTTCTAGAAAATTTGTAATTGTAAATTCTTTCTCTATCTCTTTGAGATGAAAATCTTGTTAAAAGCCTCCTGACAGCTTTACTATCTAGGAATGTCTTTCTCAAAACCTGGGAACCAACTTTTTGAAATGTAATAATCAAAGGAGATACCACCCCTGTTTGCCAGTTTCTGCAAATGGACAGAAGTCTAAGTTGAGGGGCCACTTTATTCCAAGTTACAAAACTACCACTTGTCATAAAGATGCGAGAAGTTAATTTTTCCTTTGTATAAAACCAATTAGAAAGCACATAGTCTATGATTTATCCCTGATGTCCTGCAGTATTTTTTCCATTACCCATCCCAGCCCTTAAAAACTCTATCTGCTGTGTCAGCAAAGTTCAAGTCAGACTTAGTTGTGGCATCTCTCCATATTACAAAAGCCTTGAATAAAGTCTTTCTTGCCTCTTTAATTTTGTCTGGTATAATTTTTGCATTGATACTGTATTTTTAGAAACAATTTTCATGGAGTAGAGGAATGTCCCATATGTAAACAAAACACAAAACAAATAGTACCTCACCATAAAAATACCAGTTCTGGGGCAAAATATAAATTTGTGAAATCAAGTTTATAAATTATTGTTTGAGATAAATGTTGCTGAGTACATTTTTCCCCCATTCAAAGGCTCATTTTCACAGACAAGAAACTGACATGGAAACTACCTATATAATGAATCTTGGGGCGCCTGGATGGCTCAGTTAAGTGTCTGACTCTTGATTTCAGCTCAGGTCAGGATCTCATGGTTCATGGGTTTCAGCCCCTGCTTGGGATTCTCTCTCTCTCTTCCTCTCTCTCTCCTCTCCTCCCTTGCTCATGTTCTCTCTTTCCGTCTCTCAAAATAAATAAACAATTTTTTTAAAAATACATTAATCTCATATTACTTGTAGAAATTCAAGTAACTTAAGAATTTTTTTAAAATATCATTTGAGCGGCCCCTGGGTGGCTCAGTCGGTTGAGCCCCAGACTTTTGATTTCAGCTCAGGTCATGATCTCTTGGTTTGTGGGATTAAGGCCCATGGGTCCCATGCTGAAAGCAGGGCCTGCTTAGGATTCTCTCTCCCTCTCTCTTGGCTCCTCCCCTTTACACATATGCACACACACATTCTCTCTCAAAATAAATAAACATTTAAAAAATAAAAATAGTATTTGAGTTTAGAAACATAACCCAATATTTATAATTAACCAATTCTAGATGAGGAACCTATACCAAGGAGTTCAGCAGCCAAGTGTGACCAATGGTAGGCCTCCACTGTACCTCCAATACAACGCCACACCCTTTTCTTTTTCCACTCTGTCAATTAAAAGAACAATAGAAAGAAATCAAGTTACTTATTATAGGCAAATGTAAATGAGGGGAAAAATCAAGAAGACTGAATACAATAGGCAACAGAGCATTCAGAAGATAAAGTAAGAAGGGGGAAAATCAATTTGAATGTCTGAAGCCTTGATTCAAATTAATATCACCAAGCTTGAAAAATATCTCCTTAAATTCATACAATTTGAATTTGAAGATGAACTCAAACATAAGATAAAGGTATTCAGAGCAAATTTGCCCTGTTCACATTGTTGAGAAGAGCAAGAACCAATTTTAAACGATAGTTCATCAATATGAGACTTCTAAAGAAGACAGACCAACAAATTAAAATAGAATCTTATTTCTCATAAACTGGGAAGATAGCACAAGATTAAGTGAGATATCTATGCCCAAGGGGAGGAAAAAAAGTAATGAACTGGGAGTGTGGGAATGGAGACATAGGAAATATGGAACATTTTTCAAGCTGTCCTCTGCTGAATTGGCAGAAATAACCTTTCTTAAAAAATATAATCTTAATATTTGCCCCAAATTGACAATAGTCTTAAATGATGAAAGTTGCTCAGTTCCACTAAGGATTTGAAAACTCAGACATACTGGGAAATAACTTGACAAAAAGAATACATTGTCATAGGAATCAATCTCATATTTGGAAACATTATTTGGCCTTAAAAAATTCCCAAGTGAGAGCTAATAAATCAGAATCATTTCTATTAAAATCGTACTATTATTTCAATTACTTTTACAATAGAAGTTTTGGCTATTAAGAAATAGAAATAAGAACCATGAAATAGAAAACATATCCAATCTATTAACTTTCTATGTGATTTATACAACACAGAACAGCTCAGATAAATGTAAATGAAATTCAATTATACAGTTAATTCAGTTTGATGTTTATTTATCAAATTAATTATATGACACCAAAAGTAGCAATACTGTAAAATAATTTTTAAATCACAGAACTATTTACTCAACAGGTGTTGGATGGGATCTTAAATCTCTCTATATAAATCCCATTTACCATGTCAAGTTATTGTAAAGAATTTACAAGCCAGAAATTACAAAATGTATTTTTAATGAATTCTAGATACCAAGAGAGTGCTCTCAAAGACTTACTCATTTAACAAATAAACACAAACAAAATAACATTACAAGCATTGTCATTAAGGTATTCATCAAATATCTCTACCACAACATGATTTAAATTCAATGCAAGCTCTGTACCAAAACTAAAAAGCCAATTCTTCATTTGCTCTTTTCTTGCCTCAAGTAATATATGCCATTCATCTCAATATTTAGTTTCTTATTCATGTTTTCTCTTTTTCTATCAGTGCACCATCAGAAATCACCACACTGATATTTGTAATCCTACACACTTAACAGACATCCTTTCTACTAAAGGGTCAATATAAAACTCACAATGAAACATGAAGACTCTACAACACAAATTCTAATTCCTGACCATAGGAAACCAAACGAAATTATCCATTTTTTTTCCTTTAGGAATATTTTTCCCAGAATATTCATTCCTTGAAGAAGCAGAAAACAGATTCCATGATTTTAAAGTTATGTTTATATTGTCATCTAGCTCCAGTGAATATCAAACACTGTGAATCAGTTGAAGTCAACACATCATATGAAATTATCAGTACTTTTATTCCCTTACTTAAAACTTCAGACTTACTATTTGTGATTTTTATAAAATGCTAACCTACACAAAGCCACACTTTATTTTTACCAATTTATAATTTTCTTTTACATTCATGTGCATTTGTTGATTATGAAGTGCATTTTTGATTAAGAAGAAATTTCATTCCACTGAAGAAAATTCCAGTTTCTGGTGGACAATTTTAATTATTAGAAAGTTCTTCTTTTATATATACCCCCAAAATATGTGCCTCCATGTAGCAATCATCACTCTTTTTCATGAGACAATCTTTTAATGATTTGAAGACCTTTATGAAGTTCCCTTTGTCATTCTCTGTTCCTCTTTCCATAACTGGGCAAATTGGGTTTTTTAAAACTAATGTATAAGTTCATACTTATATTTAAAGAAGTGTATTTCAAACTATAAACTACTGGCCACCCTAACCAGGTATTTAATGGAGTCAGACCTAAGTTGGAGAAGTCACTTGAGGTCACATTAGGGAACAAGACAGCAGCATCAAATTAGTCCAGAGAGAAACCTTATATATTTGGTCAAACTGCCTGAAATAAATTTTGAGTTTTTTTTAATCAATTCTCAAAGCCACTCCCCTAATACTGGTGAGTATAAAGAAAGATCCCCATTATAAAAAGTTGTTAATATCATTATCAATTTGAGGCTCCCAGGTTACAGATATCAAAAATTCACTCTCAAATATTTCTGCTAATAATGGTCGGTTTTTGAAAATCAAGCACCAATCCCCATTCTCTAATTACAATATTTTTATTTTCTTTGGAGGAGTGACTAACTCTATTTTTTTCCTTTCTATTTGCTTTGAAAGAAGCTGACTCTCAGGGAGGGCATTTGAGTCAGAAAAGGACAATCAGAACATTTCATTTTTCCTGGGGACAGTTATAGGTTCAGCACTGTGCATTTGAATCAAATAGAGAAGAATCTGGAGGTATTTACAGAGATTGTAGAGAGAGCTGTATACTGTTCTTCCCTGGACTCTAAATAGTAAAGATATAAAACCAGGGCCACTGTCAAGTCATCCTGCCAATCATGAAGTCTAAGAGAGAAGCCAGTTTGGAAGAAAGAGGAGCCAGGAAGTGGTGTGGTAGGCTGAGTAATGCCCCTCCCCCAAAGATGCCTATACCCTAATCCCTGGAAACTGTGAATACATTACCTTACATATTGGAAGACACTTGTAAGTAAGTTAAGGATTATAATGGGGAAGTTATTCCAAATTATCAAGAAGAACTAAATGTGATCACAAGGATCCTTATAAAAGAAAGGCAAGAGGATCAGTGGGGAAAAGGTGGTAATGTGATGATGAAAGAAGAGATCTGAGTGATGCAGCCAGGAACCAAACAATGCTGACAGCTTCTAGTTTCTAGAATCTAGAAAACAGATTCTCAACTGCAGTCTCCAGAAGGCTCTCTCAATACCTTGATTTTAGCTCTGCAATTATTAATTTACTTTCTAACTCTATGGATGTACATATCCTAGACTTTTTATATGATGGATAGAATCATACAGTATATAGTCTTGTGACTGCCTTCTTTCACTTAACATAATGTTTTTAAGATTTATCCATTTTACTGCATGAATCATTATTTCCTTTCATTTTACAGCCAAATAACATTCCACTGTATGGATATAGATGGTCACATTTTTAAACTTTTTACAGAACGAAATAAGGTAAACATTAACCCTAACATGTGAATTTGCCAAAACCAATGTCCTTGTTCCTGTGGAAAGTCTGAAAATATGCACCAAATTCAATCTTATTTTTTCCTAATTTATCATTTATTAGCAATAGTAATTAGTTCTGCAAATATTTTCAAGTTCCTTGAGATAGAAATCACTTAAACTTGGTTTTTCAAATTCTTTTAATCCACATAGATGTTCTCTCAGGAACTGGGCTCATCTTACTCTTTTGCTATCTCTTTATTATCTTGTAGAGTTTTAGGACTATTCCTACTAGAAAAAAAATGGGGAAAAAGATAGAAACCAGGCAGAAACAAGTATTTCTACTTACTCTTATGTCTTGAGTATGATATTCACCAGAAACAGCCATAGGCCTTCCTTATTTATCTTCTTTCTCCAAGAAGGAAACTGCCTTTGCTGGGAAAAAAAACCCTCTTGGGGTAAGTAAGTCTCTACAGGAAAGGAATGGCTGTATGCTGGTTCTAAACATTCCACAGAAGGTTCCAAACCAATCTGCTAGAGTACTGGAGAGAGTTTATTTTTTCCACATAAAGAAAGGGAAAGAAATGGGAAGGTAAGACAAGAGAGAAGAAAGCCAGAAGGGTAATGGGAAATTATGTGGGCCTAATCAAGATTCTCCTCTGATCTCACAAATATTTAGTAAATTGTATAAAATCAAGAAGTGTTTAATACGCATGATTTTTTCCTGGAAACTTGTGAAGCATCAGATTTTCACATGCAGATTGACGTGGAACCACAGTGTTAGAAAGTGAAGATTTAAGAGCAAAGGGTTAATAAGACAACAAGACCCTTGAAAGTTCAGAGAAATCTTGAAGAGGTTTAAGGTTATGGCACTGACCTTCAAAATAATTCTCCCTAGATTTCAAGAGTCAAAGAAGCCCAAGCTGATGTAGAGGACAATGGCTTAGATGGAGAGAGATTTTCAGAACAGTGTCAGTTGACTGACTGATTGATTGCTTGCTTGATTGATTGATTTTTGCAAGTCATAGTTCATTCTGAGATTCTAGCACAATTTCTTACTAATTCTTTAACCACATACTTTTTTCTATCTCTTAGTTAGATTTGGAGTTTTCTTTCCTTCTGATAATGGTGACAAACATTGAAGTCTTTTTCTTTTTGAGCTTGATTTCTTATAGAAACTCTTATCTTAGTAACCATATTAGTTTGCTAGGGCTTCCAGGACAAAATGCCACAGACTAGTGACTTAAAAAACAGAAATTTATTTTCTCACTGTTCTGAAGTCTAGAAATCCAAGATCAAGGTGTCAGCAGGGTTGTCTCTTCTATAGCCTCTTTCCTTAGCTCGCAGGTGACTAACTTCTCACTGTGCCCCCACAGAGTCATGCCTATGTCATGATCTCTTCTTCTTATAGATATCGGTCATAATGGATTAGAAACTAATGACCCTTATGTAAATTAGTTACCTCTTTAAAGGCCCTATCTCCAAATACAGTCACATTCTGAGATACTACAGGTTAAAGCTTCAACATAAACTGGGGGGGGGGGGGGGGGGGGAAGAGGCGCAATTCAGCCCATAACAGTAACATAATCATATTTTCTCTGTATTATGTAACCTAATTTGTTAAAATCTCCTGTGTCCTATATGTGAATGAACTTTACAATGTGTTGTATTCCTTTACCATCACAGATGGAAATGAATGTTTTCCATCAAAAATTACATATATCTATAAATACACACACTACCACACAGGTCAGAAATCCCAATACAGGCAAATTTGTGTACTGATTATTCTAGGGTAGAATCTTTAACCTCCATACACTGGATGTATCTTTTTGTGTGTATGTGCATGTCTTCACTTGTGTGTAAATCTTGTTTACTCACAGTATCTTAACTAGGGTTAGGAGGGATCAACTCCATACTATTACCATGGAAGCTACACATACACATGGAAGTGAATCACACACAGAATTGTCTATTGGACAGTTGTCTATTGACCAATATAAATGTTTATTGCATTTTGGTTATTTGAGTCAGAAATCTCAGTGATGGATAAAGATGAAGAAGAAAGAGGCAGAAAACAATGCATAAAACTTTACCCAGGAGAATACAAGGAACCCAGTGACAGACATAAAAATACAATTTAAGCCTTTCAACACTCTATGACATGTTTTTCTATGAGAATATGATACTTTAGATATGAGTTATAGAAATGCCACTATTTCTTTAAGTGCTATTTCTCCCTCTCCTACAGGATTTCCCCACATTACAGAGACTTTATAAAAATTGTCAGGAAAGGCCCAAAGTACTTTGAGCTCCTCAGAAGAAAGGCATAAAATAAAAACAAATAATTGTCAGTACTATCATTATTATGCATTAAACATTTCAGATTGCTTCAGAAAGGTCACTCAAGGGACCAAAAACTAGTATTGTAGTAAACAATATATTAAATTGATTAATATTTAAAAGGGTATATAAGAAACATTGCCCTCAGGAATTTACCTTTCATTAATCAAATTACTAAATGTAAGTATTAAAGCAGGACTTTATGCATATCAACAAACTCAGAGTTCCCAGATAACAAACAAAGACTAAATTTGCCTTCAGGCACATGTAGATTTGTCTTCACAGGCAATACTTCACAACCAGAATATAAAGTATTTACAGCTCCAGGTCCCTACCTGACTTCGTAAGTAATCTTTTAAGACACCACCTGAATATTTGTTAGGGATGATAGGATAGTGCATGAAATCAAATCTGTGGATTTGATAAGTATAAAACTTTTTAGTGGGGCGCCTGGGTGGCGCAGTCGGTTAAGCGTCCGACTTCAGCCAGGTCACGATCTCGTGGTCCGTGAGTTCGAGCCCCGCGTCAGGCTCTGGGCTGATGGCTCAGAGCCTGGAGCCTGTTTCCGATTCTGTGTCTCCCTCTCTCTCTGCTCCTCCCCCGTTCATGCTCTGTCTCTCTCTGTCCCAAATATAATAAACGTTAAAAAAAATTTTTTTTTAAACTTTTTAGTAAATGTCTTTGTGGTCTCAAAAGTCTTATATGGTCCAAGCCAGCAATCTAACCTTTAGAAAGACAAATATGAGTTTCAAACGTTTTTAGATATACTGTCAGTGCTACCCATACTCATCACAGACATAAACTCTGTAAAAGGATTTGTATATTCATTTCAATGAGGCATTTTGATGCCCTAAAGAACTGGGATGAATCAGGATTTAAAAATGTTTGCCTTCTCAATGCATCCAAAAGGACAGCCAATTCAAATGTAGCTGTAAATTCAAATATCTGAATTGTGGTGCATCTGGACTTAGCTAGATTATTATGTGCCAAAAAATGCCCATTTGTTATAGAGACCTCTAAATTATTATTCATTTCTTATGAAATGCTTGTATTTCTGTTTACTTTTATGTGCATGTACATCTCACTTTTAAAATAGCACACAAAACCAGAATTCATTGTTAGCAGTCGTGCCTTATAAGAAATATTAAAGGAAGTTCTTCAGGGGCATCTGACAAGCTAGGTTAGTAGAGCATGCAATTCTTGATCTTGAGATTGTAAGTTTGAACCCTACATTGGGCTGTACAAATTACATTTAAAAAATAAAATTAAAAATTAAAAAAAAGAAACGAAGGAAATTCTTCAGGATTAAGGCAAATGAACACAGATGGAATTTGAATCCTTAAGAATAAAAAGTACCAGTAAAAGGAATTACATAATTATTTTTTACAAAAAGAATAGAAATATATTTTTCTTCTTTCTCATAACTTATGTAAGAAGTTGTTGAATAAAATAATATGTATGTAACATATGTTGGGCTTATAACATATACAAATGTAATATATGTATAATGTATTTGCCAATAACAGCTCAAAGGAGGTAGATGCAAATAAAGCTAGTTTAGCTAAGAAATAACTAAAGATGATAAAGTAATAATTATAGCAATTATATTTTTTGTAACATTAATAGGTATAATATGTACAGCAAAAATACCATAAAAATAAGGAAAGGGAATAGAGCTATGTAGGATAACAATTCTATATATTACTGGAATTAATCTAATATACACTTGAAGATGATTCTAATACATTTAGATGTATATGGTCAGCCCTAGAGCAACTATTAAAAAACAAACAGAAACAGTGAAAAACTCAAATCTAAATGCTACATTAGAGAGTATTTACTTAAGGCAAAAGAAAATAGTAAAGGAAAAATAGAGGGACAAACCTTAAGACATAAAAAAAAAACAAAGTAAAATGATGGATGCAAATACAACTATAATAATAATAATATTAAATGTAAATGGATTAAACAACCCAATCAAAAGCCAGAGCTTATCAGACTGGCTTGAAAAAAAAAAAAAAAACAAAACAAAACAAAACCTGTACGTTGAAATCCCAATACCTAATGTGATGGCATTAGAAAGTAGGTCTTTGAGGGGCACCTGAGTGGCTCAGTCAGTTAAGCATCTGACTTTGGCTCAGGTCATGATCTCAGGGCTCATGAGTTTAGGTCCCCTGTCAGGATCTATGCTGACAGCTCAGAGCCTGGAGCCAACTTCAGATTCTGTGTCTCCCTCTTTCTCTCCCCCTCCCTGCTCATGCTCTCTCTGTCTCTCAAAAATGAACAAACATAAAAATAAAAATAATAATAATAATAATAATAATAATAATAAGGTAGGACTTTGAGAGGTGCTTAAAGTAATGAGGATGGTACCTTCATGAATGGTATTAGTGTTCTTACAAAGGAGACCTCACAGGTATCCCTAGCCCCTTCCACTATGTGGAGACAAAACAGGAAGTCTCTGCCTATGAACTCAGGAAGAGGTCCCTAACTTGACTATGTTGGCACTCTGATCTAGACTTCCACCCTCCAGAACTGTGAGATATACATTTCTGTTGTTTGTAAGATACCCAACTCAGCCTGTGGTGTTTTGTTATAACAGCGTACGTGGACAAAGGCAATACCATACCTGCAGGAAACACGATATGCATAGACTGTATCACCCTATTCTGAGAATATATCGAGCTAAGGATGCTTTTGAAAAATCAACATAATGAATGGCATCTGAAATTTTTGTCTTATGTGGAAAAACAGCTAATAAGTAAATTGGCAGATTTTATTTATTTGAATAAATGGTCCTACCATGGATACTGTTTCAAATAACCTTTTTAGCTTTTATTCTGCATGCCCACAGGTGGTATTTGGATTTCACAAGGTACAAAACCAGAAAAGTAAGGTTATTATATAGTAGAGTTGCTTTGCAATGTTCATATTAAGACCAAGATTACATCTGTCCTTTAGAAAAACTGTGTAACCACAGGAAGATGTTTACTGTGCCTAAGACATGTCCTTACCCATAATATTAAATTATAGTGGCCACTGCCATGATATTACAGAGATGTTCTATTATAGAGTAAAATATGAAATCAAGTGCTAATGATCAGGCATAGATGGTATGAAACAGACATAGCTAACAGGCAAGATTTTCACTTGTTAGGTAAAACACATTTTTAAGAAAACTGTTGGATTTGTATATTCATTGTATATTTTCAAAGTGTTTTGTATGTGGCTTTTCATTTGATCCTCACAATGGTCTAGAATCCAGGATAAAGCAGGACAAAATATTCTTTTACCAATAATATTTTCATTTTTATGGTAAAACATGGCTAAAAGTCATTGTGTGTCATGCATTTTATGAAGAAAAATAATGGTTTTTCTTCCGATATTCGAGAGGGTCATCAGATCATATGCTTAACATTTAGCTACTATAGATTTATGCCTGACCTAGGCTATTATAAATGTATGAACTTTTTTTCAAAAAAAGCAATTTCTATTTGCAGTTAATCAAATGAGTTATTTCTTTAAGATAGTATCCTAGCAACTTCAGACAGAAGAGGAAGTCCCTGCTGATGTTAGAAAGAGATTTGTTTATCACATACCCAGATCTAACTTCTGAATATGCTTCAAAGTGTTGCTTTGATCAAACAACTATCAAAACTTTTCTATTATAGAACTAACAAGGTTGTAAGAGTCTTCACAATTTCTCAATTTGAGATGCTTATAGAGAGAGAGTGGTGTTTCTCTCATTTATAATAAACATAGGTCTTAAAGAATATTTTAATGAGACTGCATCTCTCAAATCCAATAAGTTGTCAATAATGAAATATTTAACTAAATATTTTCAAATATTATTGGGATGACAACTAAGTAATTAGAAGTTTTCAACCAATTAAAAAAAAAAACCTTACCTGGAACATTGTCCAACTAAATACCTCAATGACAAATGAAAAGGGTTTGAGCCCTTAATGTCACCTTCCAGTTCATGTTCTTTGCTTCCAACCTCTGCTCTGATTTAATCCAGAATTTTAAAAAAAAGATACCTATCCCAGCTAAGAAGCATGGCATCCAGTACAGTCAGGATATTCAGAGACTTCAGGTCTCTGTTAAACTTCTCTTAGGTAATATGGTATAATAAGAGGAATTGCGGTTGAAGATGGGACTTTGGCTCTATGACTTTTAATTCAGAAATGCAACAGCCCTCAGTGGTCAGATTAGGTCAGAGGGAGGGACAGGGAATCCAATAATCAAGTCCAAATTTGAGAATATGGATACCTCAAGAAATATCTAACCTATACCATAAAATAAATAAATGAATGGGGACTAACCCATGGAGGACTTTGACTCTGGTCTTAATGAAAACACATCAACGAAATGTGCAAAGAAAATCTCAGTTTCCTAAAGTTTAATAATTTTCAATGCTGTTGGATATTATATATTTTCAAAATAAAGATACGTATTTTACATCTAGAATTTTATATTTCATAATCAATTCCTAACAACCAAGGAAGATACAAGCCTGTAATATTTGAAATTTCACTCCTATAAATATCACTCCCTAAATTTGGTGGATAGAAGGACAATTCCTAAAACTATTAAATACTGCTTATTGGTTAGCTTCACCCATCAATCCCCATGAATCAGTTACTATTTAAGGAAGGAGGTTAAAACAGGAGCAATGCTGCGTATCATGAAAATGGGCAAAAATAATGTCAAGGAGCAAGATGTGGAATAGTTCAATCAAATCATAAAGGAAAAGGAATTATATACCTTCAACCGATAACAATAACAATGGCAATAACATCTAACCTCCAGTAAGTGCTAACACTATGCTAAATAATTTACATATATTAGCTCATCTAATTTTTACAACTAAACTACAAGGTAGAAATTATTATTATACCCAATTGGTAGATTAAGAAAATAATGCTTAAAGAGGTTATGAAACTTTTGCACAGTTACCCCAAAAAGTGGCAAAATTGGAATTCAATGCAGGTCTCTATCCTCCCAAGTCTGTGGGTTTATGTATGATGCTACACAATCTTCTATCAACCCAGCAACGTTGAATATCTCTAAATAATGTGTCAGGCATTGTTCCAGGAGCTACCAAATCCTGTAAGATTATATGAGAAACAGAGGAAATGCCTTACTGTAGCAGGAGTGTTGTGACACTAAGGAGTGTGACACTAAGGAGTGTGACACAACGGAGTTGTGACACTAAGGCTTTGCTTTCCAGGAAACAACTTTATTCTTGCCAGCACAGGCTCAGAGGGTTTGCACCCAAAAAACTGAGTCCTAAATGCCACGTGGTATTGCCTTTTATGCATTTTCTACTTCTTTATCTCCCATATATAGGTAACATATAGACATACAGTCTGATTGGGTGGTCTCATGTCACAGGATCATGAGGGATGTCACCTACAGGCATACAGAGTCCTGAGGAATATCACGTGCGCACATAACCAGGTTGCCTTCCCTTATCTTGAGGTCTTTTCTCACCATATTCTTTAGGGAGGGAATTCGACCACATTACTTCCCATGAACTGTTTCCTCATATCAGTAATTCTAGTGTAGGCATTTATCAGGTACCTTTGTCTGCATAAAACAGAACACCCTGCACCAAAATAACAGGTGTTTAAGCATAACAGATGTTTATTTTTCCTTAAAGTAGAAAAAGTTCAAATGTACAGAGCCCAGGACTGATGTGACAATTTGACAAATATTTGGGATCTGAACTTAGTCTGTCTTCATACACCTGAATGTTTAGAACTTGTTTCCATTGACAACACTGCCTCATGGTACATGATGGTTGCTTAAGTGTTAGCCATGTAATTTGAGGCAGGAAGAATGAAAAGGAGAGAAGGGGAAAGAGGCACTCCTCCCAGAAGAGTCCACATGTTTTAAAAATAAACAAACACAACTCTTCTAGAAAGACCAATACCATAACTTGTACCCACAACACATTGACCACCCATAACTCACTTCAAGGAAAGTTCAAAATGTCTTCCAACTGGGAAGTCTTCTATTGGTAAAGTAGAAAGTGGTAATAAATGTTGTATCAATAACTAGCAATTTCTATCAAATGTGAGAGACCATCACCAGTAATGCTTTGGAATCATTTTTTTAAAACTGTCTCAAAGCCAAAGCCATTAATAAATTATGGCATCTCGTAAAAGGAACACTTTTGACTCCTTCAGAAACGTGTAAAGAGACACAGATCTCAAAATCAGGATTCTGCTGCTGCTTTAAACATTCTTCTAATTATTTACCCAAATAAAGTTTACTGATTCAATATGAAATACAAATGTGATACAAGGACTAATAAGAAAAATTCTAAGCTACTAGATAACATATCTAATTTATTCTATTTCATTTCGTTCTGTTCCCTGGAAGGATTTCATGTATTTATGACAAAACCTGGTCTGATGACCATGCCCATAATTAACATACCCAATCTCATACTCTGTGTTTTCTTTGTTAATAGGTTGTTATCTCAGATACAACATCTTCTCCTCCACCTCCATTAGCCTAAATAGATGAGAATGTGTCCTCTGGAAGTGTATCAAATATTTCTATTTCTCGGCTACTTCACTGAAAGAAAATCACAGTCCTTCCAAACTTTACCAAATTCTCTTCATTTCTTTCAAGTAACCACGCATGTATTTGTCTTCCCTCATTTAGACTCTTATGAATAATTATAATATATACTAACATGTGGTAAAGTGAACATTCAATGTGTCTTCATGCTATAGAATGAAAGCTTATAGGTAGAAATGATAGAGAGGCAGATACAGCTACTGTCTTTACTAACCTGCAGAGTTGCCCCATAGTGGATAAGACAATCTCAGGTGGAGATAATAAACACAAAACATAGTCAAGCAAAGGCTAGATGACAACCTGCAAGGAGAGTAAAAAGTGAACTATTGTGTTGAGTGGAAGATCAACCAATTCGCTAACATCTTCCCACTAAAATATTTTGTCTAAATTTAAAATACATTGAGTTGCACCACAATCCTTCAAATGATAGCTAATAACACCTCATATTTTATCGGATAATAGTCTAGCTGGTGAAATTATGCTTGGCCATCTGTAGGAGTGCCTATGTCAAATATTTAATACTAATTAGACAGTAAATTTCAGATCTAGCATTGACATAGGGAGGAAAAGCAAAAAGGATTATTAAATAGAAGTGATAATTACACTGATTTTTATTGTGTTGAGGAGAACTTAAAAATCAGTTCTTCAAGAGACTCATTATTAACATTGATGACAAAGGATTAAATGTGGAGAGGAAATGCCAAGGGTTCTAAAGAAAGCTAAGTAAAAATCTGTCTATCCATTATCATCATTAACTATGTTAAATCTAGTTAAGTATACTAGAAAACAAGGTAAAAGTCTAGGAAAATATATTAAATGACTTCAGCGCTCAAAAATATTGAGCCAATTAGTATAATGCAATTTTAAACTGTTCCAAGATAAAACATTTCTATTTTTACATAAAAATAATTTTTGTTTCTAAGATTAGTCTAGTGAATTTGTATTCTTTTTTTATTTTTTAAATATTTAGATGTTTATTTATTTTGAGGGCGGGTAGAGGGAGAGAGAGAGAGAGAGGGAGAGAGAGAATCCCAAGGGGGCTCTGCACTGCCAGAGGTGGGCTCTAACTCACAAACTTTGAGATCATGACTTTGAGCCAAAATCAAGAGTTGGACATTTAACCAATGAAGCCACCAAGGCGCCCCAATCTTGTTACTTAAAAAAAAATTAACAATATAATCAAGTAGATTTTGGTCATCCTGAGACTGGGCTCTCAAATTTCAATAATTTTATTTCTATAGAATCATGAATATAAAGAAAGAATGTTAAAAACCCATTTAGAGTCCACAAAACAAAGCAGAATTTGAATGCTGAAAAAATCAGGAATCAGGGTGTGTCCTGCATCAAACATTTCACTTTTGATTTCCAGGTCAATATTGTATCACTTTAATTAAAAATGAGGCATTTTCTCATAAAAATAGCCTGTATTTTCATGGGCAAGATAGAGGAGTTGAGGCTAAAGAAAATGCAGCTATGGTCTACACCTCCTGAAAACACTGTTAGTAAAGACAATAACGAGCATAGAAATTTGCTGAATTTAATTTATGAAGAGAGTTAAAGGAATATGAGGCTTGGATGCTCACTCAATTTCATCTTCAAATTGGAAAATAGCAATATTAACATAGTTATTAAGAGAAAAATTGCTTGCTTGTATTATTGCAAAGCACTCTAACAAATAAATTGATATGATGTTTAATATTAAAATCATTGGTACTTTGAGGTTTTTGGTGATATTTTATATTAATTGATTTCTAAAATGGTTTTAACTTTACTGCATCAGTTTGCTATAGAAATCTCTGAACTAATGTCTTGAAAGAAGAGTGTTGCAATTATATGCATAATAAACCAAACCAGTAAAAACCCATATTCCAGACTATAGATACTGTATGATGTGAAGACAGCCTTGAATTACGGAAAGAATAAGTATTCAAGTTAAAGGGTTAATCTTGGTGTAACCTATTAGTATGTAAAATTACCAATGTTAACTTCAGTAAACTGATATGAGCAATTAAGATAATAATACCATGCCTAGCTATTTATTCTCCACCTCTTGTATCCAACAAAGTGCATGGAATATAGCAGATATTCAATAATTGACTGCCGCTCTTCCCTCTGTCACTTTCCCACAATAGGAATTCAATCCTCGACAAATAAGAAGCAACCAAAAGTGATTACTCCTGACACAAGAAAATAATACATTTGGAAGACAGTCAAAATGATATGAAAAAAACTATGTAATAATTCACCTTTCCCAAGACACCATTAAAATAATAAATTTGTTTTTTAATCACTTAAATGCATAGCATATTTTTGATAGAAAAATACTGAGTAATGAAGAAGCTTGAAAGAAGCCATGGTCTAATATCCATGAAAGAATAATGTAGGAGGAAGCAGCTGAACTATTGGGTAGAATCTTGGAGAATCTTCAGGAAATCCTGCAATGAAAATTCAGGTGGACAGCTAGAGAGAGAGAGTTAATTGAAGCTTTACATACTAGACCATTTAGCACCCTCAAATCCTCCTTCCTTCCTCATCAAAAAGTAAGGGGCAATCAGGTATCAAAGAGGGGGAATGGGAAGGTTATTTTTAAAGGAAGTCAATTAACCACTGAAGGAGAACGAAGGCAGTTAGTATGAATGTTAATGCTCCAGTGTAATCCTCATACATAGAAGCACTTAGGCCAACTTCATCAAAATGTCACTCTCTCTTCCCACTCACCTTAAAGGTAAATCTGCTTCTTTGCAAATTCAGAAAGTCACATAGAATTCACAGACTGCTTCTTTACTGGCTCTCTTCTAAATATGATTGGGCAGCCAAGTGTCACCAGTTACAAAGAGAAAAGTTGATCCCAAGCAAAGTAACAATCCAGGGAACAAAAGGAGGATACATTTGTCTACTCAGAGAAATGTAAAAAGATATCATATTCACTCAACAAGAAATCAGTGACTACTGAAGAAAACTATTAGATAATAAGAGAGAATCTTCGGATACTGCCATAGACAGAATGCTTGCATCCCTCCAAAATTCATATATTGAAATGGAATCCCCAATGTGACGTTTTTAAGAGGCAGGGCTTTGGGGATTAGGTCATGAGGGTGGAGCCCCACAAACTGGATTAGTGCCTTTATAAAAGAGACCCCAAAGATCTCTCTGTTGCTTCTTCCATATGAGTACACAGCAAGAAGATGGTCATCTATGAACCAGGATCAAGCTCTCACCAGACCCTGACTCTGCTGGATCCTTGATATTGGACTTCCCAGCCTACAGACCTGTGTGAAATAAATTTCTATTGTTTATAAGCCACATGGTCTATGGTATTTTTTATAGGAGCCTGATTAGACCACAACAGATAAGAAAACTTTCAAATATGAATACTAAGAGGTAGGAGGGATCCTGGGAAGATGGGGGCGTAGGAGGATGCTGGGCTCACCATGCGTCCTGCTGATCACTTACATTCCACCTACACCTGCCTAAATAAACCAGAAAACCCCCAGAAGACTAGCAGAATGGAGTCTCCGGAGCCAAGCGTAGACGAGAGGTCCACGGAAGAGGGTAGGAAGGGTGGAGAGGCAGTGCGCGCTACACGGACTGGCGGGAGGGAGCTGGGGCAGAGGGGCAGCCCGCAGGCCAAGAGGAGCCCCCGAATCTGGCTGGCAAAAGCGGAGGGGCCAGATGGAGTGTGTTCCGTCAGCAAGCAGGACTTGACATCTGGAAGGTTATAAGCTAACAGCTCTGCTTGGAGAACAGGAGGGCTGGAGGACAACGGGAGGGGGAATTGTTGAGCCCCAGACAACAGAGCTCAGCTTGGCGGGGAACAAAGGCGCTCGCCAGCGCCATCTCCCTCGCCCATCCCCCAGCCAAAATCCCAAAGGGAACCAGTTACTGCCAGGAAACTTGCTTGCCCGCACAAACACCCAACGCTATGCTTCTGCGGATCCGTCACTCCAGCGGGTCTGACTCCCTCCCTGTGCCGCAGGGCGCCCCTCCCGAAGCAGATCTCCGAAAGAAAAGCCAGCTGAGCCTGCCCCTCCCACCCCTGTGCACCTTGCTGATCCACCCCAGCTAATACACCAGATCCCCAGCACCACAAGCCTGGCAGTGTGCAAGTAGCCCACATGGGCCACGCCACCCCACAGTGAATCCCGCCCCTAGGAGAGGGGAAGAGAAGGCACACACCAGTCTGACTGTGGCCCCAGCGGTGGGCTGGGGGCAGACATCAGGACTGACTGTGGCCCCGCCCACCAACTCCAGTTATACACCACAGCACAGGGGAAGTGCCCTGCAGGTCCGCACCACTCCAGGGACTATCCAAAATGACCAAACGGAAGAATTCCCCTCATAAGAATCTCCAGGAAATAACAACAGCTAATGAACTGATCAAAAACAATTTAAACAATATAACAGAAAGTGAATTTAGAATAATAGTCATAAAATTAATCGCTGGGCTTGAAAACAGTATAAAGGACAGTGGAGAATCTATTGCTACAGATCAAGGGACTAAGGAACAGCCAGGAGGAGCTAAGAAATGCTATCAACGAGTTGCAAAATAAAATGGAGACAACCATGGCTCGGATTGAAGAGGCAGAGGAGAGAATAGGTGAACTAGAAGATAAAGTTATGGAAAAAGAAGAAGCTGAGAAAAAGAGAGATAAAAAAACTCCAGGAGCATGAGGGGAAAATTAGAGAACTAAGTGATGCACTAAAGAGAAATAATATATGCATAATTGGTATTCCAGAGGAGGAAGAGAGAGGGAAAGGTGCTGAAGGTATACTTGAAGAAATCATAGCTGAGAACTTCCCTGAAGTGGGGAAGGAAAAAGGCATTGAAATCCAAGAGGCACAGAGAACTCCCTTCAGATGTCACTTGAATCAATCTTCTGCAAGACATATCATAGTGAAACAGGCAAAATAGAAGGATAAAGAGAAAATTCTGAGAGCTAGAGATAAACGTGCTCTAATATATAAAGGGAGACCTATAAGACTCATGACCTATCTCTCTACTGAAACTTGGCAGCACAGAAAGGAATGGCAGGAGATCTTCAATGTGATGAACAGAAAAAATATGCAGCCGAGAATCCTTTATCCAGCAAGTCTGTCATTTAGAATAGAAGGAGAGATAAAGGTCTTCCCAAACAAACAAAAACTGAAGGAATTCGTCACCACTAAACCAGCCCTACAAGAGATCCTAAGGGGGATCCTGTGAGACAAAGTACCAGAGACATCGCTACAAGCATGAAACCTACGGACATCACAATGACTCTAAACCCATATCTTTCTACAATAACAATGAATGTAAATGGACTAAATGCGCCAACCAAAAGACATAGGGTATCAGAATGGATAAAAAAACAAGACCCATCTATTTGCTGTCTACAAGAGACTCATTTTAGAACTGAGGAAACCTTCAGATTGAGAGTGAGGGGATGGAGAACTATTTATCATGCCACTGGAAGTCAAAAGAAAGCTGGAGTAGCCATACTTATATCAGACAAACTAGACTTTAAATTAAAGGCTGTAACAAGAGATGAAGAAGGGCATTCTATAACAATCACAGGGTCTATCCATCAGGAAGAGCTAACAATTATAAATGTCTATGCGCCAAATACAGGAGCCCCCAAATATAGAAAACAATTACTCACAAACATAAGCAACCTTATTGATAAGAATGTGATCATTGCAGGGGACTTTAACACTCCACTTACAGAAATGGATAGATCATCTAGACACACGGTCAATAAAGAAACAAGGGCCCTGAATGATACATTGGATCAGATGGACTTGACAGATATATTTAGAACTCTGCATCCCAAAGCAACAGAATATACTTTCTTCTCGAGTGCACATGGAACATTCTCCAAGATAGATCACATACTGGGTCACAAAACAGCCCTTCATAAGTATACAAGAATTGAAATCATACCATGCATACTTTCAGACCACAATGCTATGAAGCTTGAAATCAACCACAGGAAAACGTCTGGAAAACCTCCAAAAGCATGGAGGTTAAAGAACACCCTACTAACGAATGAGTGGGTCAACCAGGCAATTAGAGAAGAAATTAAAAAATATATGGAAACAAACAAAAATGAAAATACAACAATCCAAACGCTTTGGGATGCAGCGAAGGCAGTCCTGAGAGGAAAATATATTGCAATCCAGGCCTATCTCAAGAAACAAGAAAAATCCCAAATACAAAATCTAACAGCACACCTAAAGGAAATAGACGCTGAACAGCAAAGACAGCCTAAACCCAGCAGAAGAAGAGAAATAATAAAGATCAGAGCAGAAATAAACAATATAGATCTAAAAAAACTGTAGAGCAGATCAACGAAACCAAGAGTTGGTTTTTTGAAAAAATAAACAAGATTGAAAACCTCTAGCCAGTCTTCTCAAAAAGAAAAGGGAGGTGACCCAAATAGATAAAATCATGAATGAAAATGGAATGATTACAACCAATCCCTCAGAGATACAAGCAATTATCAGGGAATACTATGAAAAATTATATGCCAACAAATTGGACAACCTGGAAGAAATGGACAAATTCCTGAACACCCACACTCTTCCAAAACTCAATCAGGAGGAAATAGAAAGCTTGAACAGACCCATAACCAGCGAAGAAATTGAATCAGTCATCAAAAATCTCCCAACAAATAAGAGTCCAGGTCCAGATGGCTTCCCAGGGGAGTTCTACCAGACGTTTAAAGCATAGATAACACCTATCCTTCTGAAGTTATTCCCAAAATAGAAAGGGAAGGAAAACTTCCAGACTCATTCTATGAAGCCAGTATTACTTTGATTCCTAAACCAGACAGAGACCCGGTAAAAAAAGAGAACTACAGGCCAATATCCCTGATGAATATGGATGCAAAAATTCTCAATAAGATACTATCAAATCGAAATCAACAACATATAAAAGAATTATTCACCATGATCAAGTGGGATTCACTCCTGGGATGCAGGGCTGGTTCAACATTCGCAAATCAATCAATGTGATCCATCACATTAATAAAAGAAAAGATAAGAACCATATGATCCTGTCAATCGATGCAGAAAAGGCCTTTGACAATATTCAGCAAACTTTCTTAATAAAAACTCTTGAGAAAGTCAGGATAGAAGGAACATACTTAAAGATCATAAAAGCCATTTATGAAAAGCCCTCAGCTAACATCATCCTCAATGGGGAAAAACTGAGAGCTTTTTCCCTGAGATCAGGAACACGACAGGGATGTCTACTCTCACCGCTGTTGTTTAACATAGTGCTGGAAGTTCTAGCATCAGCAATCAGACAACAAAAGAAATCAAAGGCATCAAAATTGGCAAAGATGAAGTTAAGCTTTCACTTTTTGTAGATGACATGATATTATACATAGAAAATCCGATAGACTCCACCAGAAGTCTGCTAGAACTGATACATGAATTCAGCAAAGTTGTAGGATACAAAGTCAATGTACAGAAATCAGTTGCATTCTTATACACTAACAATGAAGCAACAGAAAGACAAATAAAGAAACTGATCCCATCACAATTGCACCAAGAAGCATAGAATTCTAACCAAAGATGTAAAAGATGTGTATGCTGAAAACTATAGAAAGCTTATGAAGGTAATTGAAGAAGATATAAAGAAATGAAAAAACATTCCATGCTCATGGATTGGAAGAATAAATATTGTCAAAATGTCAATACTACCCAAAGCTATCTACACATTCAATGCAATCCCAATCAAAATTGCACCAGCATTCTTCTCAAAGCTACAACAAGCAATCCTAAAATTCATATGGAACCACAAAAGGCCCCAAATAGCCAAAGTAATTTTGAAGAAGAAGACCAAAGCAGGAGGCATCACAATCCCAGACTTTAGCCTGTACTACAAAGCTGTAATCATCAAGACAGCATGGTATTGGCACAAAAACACATAGACCAATGGAATAGAATAGAAACCCCAGAACTAGACCCAAAACATATGGCCAACTAATCTTTGACAAAGCAGGAAAGAACATCCAATGGAAAAAAGACAGTCTCTTTAACAAATGGTGCTGGGAGAACTGGACAGCAACATGCACAAGATTGAAACTAGACCACTTTCTCACACCACTCACAAAAATAAACTCAAAATGGATAAAGAACCTGAATGTGAGACAGGAAACCATCAAAACCCTAGAGGAGAAAGCAGGAAAAAAACCTCTCTGACCTCAGCCGTAGCAATTTCTTACTTGACACATCCCCAAAGGCAAGGGAATTAAAAGCAAAAATGAACTACTGGGACCTTATGAAGATAAAAAGTTTCTGCACAGCAAAGGAAACAACCAACAAAACTGAAAGGCAACCAATGGAATGGGAACGGATATTTGCAAATGACATATTGGACAAAGGGCTAGTATCCAAAATCTATGAATAGCTCACCAAACTCCACACCCGAAAAACAAATAACCCAGTGAAGAAATGGGCAGAAAACATGAATAGACACTTCTCTAAAGAAGACATCCAGATGGCCAACAGGCACATGAAAATATGCTCAACGTCGCTCCTCATCAGGGAAATACAAATCAAAACCACACTCAGGTATCACCTCACGCCAGTCAGAGTGGCCAAAATGAACAAATCAGGAGACTATAGATGCTGGAGAGGATGTGGAGAAACGGGAACCCTCTTGCACTGTTGGTGGGAATGCAAACTGGTGCAGCCACTCTGGAAAACAGTGTGGAGGTTCCTCAAAAAATTAAAAATAGACCTACCCTATGACCCAGCAATAGCACTGCTAGGAATTTACCCAAGGGACACAGGGGTACTGAGGCATAGGGGCACTTGTACCCCAATGTTTATAGAAGCACTCTCAACAATAGCCAAATTATGGAAAGAGTCTAAATGTCCATCAACTGATGAATGAATAAAGAAATTGTGGTTTATATACACAATGGAGTACCACATGGCAATGAGAAAGAATGAAATATGGCCCTTTGAAGCAACATGGATGGAACTGGAGAGTGTGATGCTAAGTGAAATAAGCCATACAGAGAAAGATACCGTATGTTTTCACACTTAGGTGGATCCTGAGAACCTTAACAGAAACCCATGGGGGAGGGGAAGGAAAAAAAGGAGGTTAGAGTGGGAGAGAGCCAAGGCATAAGAGACTCTTAAAAACTGAGAACAAACTGAGGGTTGATGCGGGGGAGGGAGGGAGGGGAGGGTGGGTGATGGGTATTGAGGAGGGCACCTTTTGGGATGAGCACTGGGTATTGTATGGAAACCAATTTGACAATAGACTTCATATATTGAAAAAAATGAAATAAAATACAAATTAATACTAAGAGGTAGCTGGTAATATTCAGGGAGGGGCACACAATGGACCAAGTAATGAGACCTACACTTTTCTGAGGCCATCTCTACTTATCATGGGGAGATGAAGTCCGTCTTTGATTGGACTAATGTCTCATAATTTCAAAGAGAAACAGGACTTCTTAAGATATATGAGCTCAAGTCCAAAACTAGAGATTATATGCCAGTTGGTCCTCAACTCTCATCTTCCTCTTCAACTTTTCGTCCATAAAACTGGAAACAGCCAGCAACCTTCCACAAAATCCCATGCTCATTAACATCTTGAAAACTTAGGTTCAGAGAAGAGCTACTCTATGGACAATGGGACCAAGAAGACAACATATAAGCCTTAGTAAAAGGAATGAATTCTATTGTGCAGTGGATGAAAGGGTGGAAGAGATGCTGCTGCACTTGTACACACTTCACAGGTGTGTATCAACAGCCTCTTGCCATCTTGTTCAGCACTGGAAATCTAAAATTCTGGAGGTGGAAGTTGTCCAGTTGCACAGAGAGTGCTAGTGAAACATATGGATCCCAGGATTTGTCTCTAAAGAAATACAACTCTACAAAAAAGCTTACACCAATAGGGGCACACAAATAGAAGGACGTTTGGTCAAGAAGAGTCAAAAAAAAAAAAAAACCCCAGAAAAGCAGAAGTGCAGAGAATAGACAATTCTGCATTGTATATACATGAGGTAGGCCTTCATTTATCCCATCCAAGAAAAAAATTTAATATTTTACTTAAATATAGTATCATTAACAGAGTTGCAATACCTATGGGAACTGGGAGGCTCTGCCTCCCTCCACCCCCCAAAAATAAAAGCCACTTTTTCTGGTTTTTGTTTACTTTCTGTCTCGCAGTGGAGTGATCTCCCATGTTACAGTAAATATCTCATTTGTCCTTTATTATCACATGTAAGTGATTTTGACAGGACAAAACACTATAAGGTTGATGGCTAAAACACTGTTAGCAGAATGGGTAGAGATTTTTATTCCCTTACCTCTTTCCTGTCATATGTATTGTCTAATGTCTGTGTTCACCTGAATATGATTCTTATTTATTTTTCTGGCTTATAAAACATATTACCATAAAAAATGTAACTCCTTGAAATAAAACATTTCAGTGGGAAGCCCAGAATATAATGTCAAAAATATGTTCTAAAACATAAATCAAAGAATCAAGCCATATTTGTTTCAATTAATAGTAAACATAACATATAGTAGAGAAACTTATCAATGAAAAAAAAATGGAAACAAATGTTTATAGGTGAAAGGAGCCAGAAGATGTCATACTGAAAGGGTGAAAAATGGGTGAAGCAAATGCATTTTAATCATGCCTCCCCAACACATTATTTAGAAATTTCAAAGCACCAAGAAGGGGCGCCTGGGTGGCTCAGTCGGTTGAGCGCCCGACTTCGGCTCAGGTCATGATCTCACGGTCCGTGGGTTCGGGCCCCGCGTCGGGCTCTGTGCTGACAGCTCGGAGCCTGGAGCCCACTTCAGATTCTGTGTCTCCCTCTCTCTCTGCCCCTCCCCTGTTCATGCTCTGTCTCTCTCTGTCTCAAAGCACCAAGGATACAAAATGATTCTGAAAGAAGCTAGAGGAGAGCCAAAAATAATACAAGTCATCCAAACAACAGCAATAAAATAGTTTTCATTTTTAAATGTAAGGAGAAAAAATCCTGAATATATAAAATATAAAATAAATTTATTAATGCCTAACACAACTGTGTTTTAATTGTCTCTTTCTGCTATTATGTTAAAAAAAGGCAATTTTTTTTCTTAAAGATTAAACAGAGAAAAATGATAGAAATACATCAAAGTACATATATATATATATATATATATATATATATATACAAATACAAATATGTATGCCTTTCTAAATTTCTTTTTAACTTGTTAATTAATGTCTACTATTTTACTAAAAATATATATAAATAGTGAAGATAATAAATATTTTTACTTTTGTAATTTTTTCATTTTTTTTTAAATTTATTTATTTGGGAGAGACAGACATGGCATGAATGTGGGAGGGACAGAGAGAGAATCCCAAGCAAGCTCCACACTGCCAGCACAGAGCCCAATGTGGGGCTCGAACTCACAAAACTGTAAGATCATGAGATCATGACCTGAGCTTAAACCAAGAGTCAGACACTTAACTGACTGAGCCACCTAGGTGCCCCATAAATATTTTTATTTTAATTCACTACCTCACTGACCTCATGCTGACTCTGTGTTTAGGAAGATTGTTTAGAAAATTTACAAAGAATCTTGAGATTTAGGTGCTATCCTTCAAATCAACTGTGGCAAAGGCAAGTTAGAAAGATCTGAGAAGCACTGGTTTTCAAGAGATCAACATTTTCTTCTCATCACAGTAACAAAGAAGTAGTAAAGAAGTAACACAAATTTATTTAAATTTTGAAAGAATCACTCTGGATTTCCTGTTTTAGCTCTAACGTACAAAACATTTAGAAGTTGTCGGTCCTGTGTTTAAGAAAAAGTTGAGAAAAAGGAAAAGAAAGATTTTTCTTGGACCTCTCAGAGAAATAAGTTCACTGGGCCAACTGCCACCCTGAATCTAGAGAGACAGTGAATCCAGAATTACTGAAGTTATACCTGGAGCAGAAGACACTGGAACCATAGACTAAAATAGAGAAATGCCTTTAACAGGTCCATTCCTAACTTGGGGGCACAACTGAGGAAAGAATCGGTGAGCTTGAAGACCTATCAATAGAAACTTCCAAAAGTGCAATGCAAAGATAAAAAGGAATGAAACACACACATACACACACATGTACACGCCCAAGCACAAACTCACATGGAACATTCAGGAAATATGAGACCATTTCAAAAGGTATAACATATCTAATTTTTAAACAATCACTCTGGCTACAATTCTTAGAAAAGACTGCAAGAGGACAAGGGCAGAATCCAGGAAACTACCTAGGAGTCAATTTCAGGTAACCAGGAGAAAGATTATGGCAATGTATGCCAGGGTGGCAACAGTAGAGCTGAGTAAGTGGTCAGATTCTGGGTGTACTTAGAAATTCCCTTAGCCCTTCCTTCTCAATATAATAAATAGCTTATTTTTGTGTAATGAGTTACAGTTCACATGCATCACTGGATTTGAATTTCATAAAACTAAAAATATAAAGAATATCTTATAATGGACAAAACTGAGGTTCAAGATGCCACATCAATTCTTCTGATGCCATCATTGGTTGGCTTTGGGCTACAAAAGTTTCAAGGCTAATTGTGATCTTTTTAGTAGCTACCAGAGAGAGTATTATTATTTGAAATGGAATAATATACATATATAATAATACCAGAGTCCCAACAGGCAAAGAATACACAAATGTTAACACAGAAGCATTCTAAAACTTTGTTTGAACTGACAAACCCATCGTGTCTCCTTGGAAGCATGAGTGACACAGATTTCCAAATAGTAAAATTGAATCCGTCTGATTCTTTTGCTCCAGAAGTGATTATAGTACATTCATTATAGAGAATGTAACAGTAGGGAAGGACCATGTAATACTTTGGTTCCTCTACATATAAACACAGCCTATGGGAGAATTATTATCCATAAATTCATTAACATGAACATTTTAAATGTGCTAATCATGGATAGTAGCTCTATTATGCCTATTATTAATAGTGGAATAATATACAGTGTTGTCATATTAGTGTAATGCAAGGCAATATTCGTTCCTTCTTATTATAACAACATAACCTCCCCTTTTCATAACTCTTCTCATCCATGGCTACTAGATAGTTTTACAAACATTAATTAAGACTTACATCACCTCTGTGATACTTGGAACTGCCACAGTCATCATCCTGATGTGAGGCTAGAGATTAAGCCATGCTAAGAGCAGCTCTAGGATTAAAGCTCACGACAATAGTTCACACCTGAACTTTTAAACATTATAAGATACACCTGTTCCAGCATCCCTTATTTGTACCCCGGTTCCAAACTCAGATATTTTGTAGCAGATATCCGTGTCTTTGTGGAAACTGCATACTGATTGCAAAAGTTTTCGAGTTAAAGTGTACTTATTTTGCATATGTTCATCTTAACATTTCCAAAGACTAAAATTCTTTCAATAACTCATCTTCATTGGCATCAGGAGTTACATCATCTTTCACAGCCATTTATAAAAGCAATCAGGCTTCCAGAATGCTATTCCCAGCCCCCAAGTTTACACAGCAACTTAGTTACAGGGTCTGGAATCGAACTTCTGATCCTCTAACTTTTCTCCCGACTTGCTCTAGTGAGCCGTGCTGCATTGCACTAAAACAGAGCATGATACGAATTTGAATTTACTTTATAAGGTCAGCTTTGCTGGAAGATGGCTGCTCTTTTCCTCACCATTAAAAAAAATGAGTGAAAAATAAAAAGCTATGTTCTGAAAAGTCATCTTACATTGTGTTCTTCATACTCTAAAGTGAAACTGTGAACATTTTCAAGTTGTTACTGGATCACATTGAAAAAGCTTCCTATTTTCTCACAAATTATCTTCTCTTTCATTAAGCATCCTGTAGAAACACCTAACATTTACTCTCATTTTCTTTCTCAACTTTTTATTATTTCCAAAGTATCAATATTTAATGTATGATCATTTTAATTGCCTGTAAACATTACCATAATCATTCAGCTTTATTATGCATGGTCCTATACTGTCAATCACACTTTTAAAAGTGGACTTCTATATGTATTTTAAAAAAATTATTTGACCTCAAAGTTTTTTCCCAGCTGGTCTAAGCCCTCTAAGAAGTTCTGCAAAGACAGAATGAAGTGACAGTTGAAGAGAGACACCAAATTTTTGTTATACCTTCTCTATGTGGACAAAGGTGAAATGGATTGCCTCTTTTAGATACTAAGATGTATGAAAGTCACACTTCAAAGACAAGGTGGAGCAAATGTTAACCTATACAAACATTTCAGTATTAAACTACTGTCAACAACTGGGACTACTAATCATGCCACCAAGCACAGCACGATCTTTTTACAAAGGAAACTTTAGAAGCTTCTGGCTCATAATACTGGTATTATGCTTATCTTTTCAGCAAAAGTACCTTACTTGAGAGAAATACAATTCAATTAAATGTAGACTGTGAGTTTCTATATTACACCACCCCAGGTACTAATTTTTCAGGAATATGTGAGATAAGAGAGAGAGAAAACTTCATTTAATACTTTGAAATGTTTTTGAAATTATAAAGGGAGATCTTTCAATAGACTTTTTTAAGAGCTATTGAAAAGCCCCTGGCTAACTGAACAAAAAAGAAAATACAGTCACTGCTTTTGCAGTATTCATTCATTTCAACATAAATGATATAATTATATGCATAAAAACATGTCCCTTTTTAAAAGATTGCATTGTTTATACATGGTCTATACTATATAATATTTTGTGCCATTGAACTTGAACTTCTCTTAGAAAAGAGAATAAAATTTAAAGATATAGTAGAAAAAAGTGTTATCTATTTTATAATAAATTAATTCCATTATTTCATTATACTTTGGTAAAATGTTATTTAAATTTGTTAAAAAGTCATAAAGACAGAGAGATTGATATGTTCTGTAAGCAAGTTATTTATTGTTTTTATTTATTTGAAGAGAACTTATTTTGCCTAAGAATATACTAAGTTCTGGTTAATACTTCTGGCACATGTGAAAATATAGAATCATTATTACTACACTAATAGAATCAATACTACTACTAAAGCAGAATATTTTGTTTGAATAAAAGTTCCTGAATTAGATCTTGAATGAGGTCCCATTTTAACACTGCAGAGCAGGGCAGATATTATTGTGCATCTAGAAATTTAGAACAAATTTAAATAGTTGTCTCCTTGATAACAGAAGAATATTCAGCATTATTCTTGCTGTTCTAAGTGCTTTTAGCAGCACTGATTTCCAAACCATCTGCCTGCAAAATCTATCTCAAGGTAACTAAGCAAATTGATCCAAATTGGTGGGATTATTTAATATTGTCTATTCGAATTTTGAAGAATGTTTACCCTAGACAACTAGAGTACTTTGGTTTTGACATCTGAAGTTGATACGAAATTATTTATTCTTGCAGTAATTAGACAAAGAGGATATTTGCTTCTCTTGGCCAATTCATTCATTCACTCATTCATTCATTCATTCATTCATTCATTCATGTCAACAGTATGAATAGATTAGTCTCCCTATTTCCCATGTTGATGGACTGATGACCCATCTCATCTGCTGTAACATCAAGGTATCAGGATATAAATTAAAGAGTGATAGCTTTAACACACCATTTATACAGCAGCTGGGACTTATATCTGGTAAATCAGAAATCAACCCCTAACCACTTACTAACAAAATGTTTAACTTACAAGATTCAACAATCTATGTTGAATTTACACAACCAGCTCCATAGCCGATTTCTGACAAAACCCAATGAGACAAAAAAACACTAAAGATTTTTTTTCTAAATATTTCCAACTTTGTACCTTAGTATTCCCACCCATAAAAGTCTGACTTGTCTGTTGACAAGCATAATGTAATAATACATTAGGCAATTAATAAAAGACTTCCACTTGTTTTAGTTTTTCATCACTCCCTGTTTTCCTCCTTTAAGATGGAAATAATAATCATCACGCTTTCTCCTTCCTCAAGGAAAGTGACAGCTTAATGCACTTTGAGAAGATCAGTCACCTATTATTGGTAATATTTATTCATCTGACGCATGATATTTGTTTTTGTTTACTTCACATAATAGTAGATGGTATGATGATGTGAGAATTGAGGATATTTCCTTATTTCATAAAGTATCAGAAATCCCAGTCCCAAAGTTGCTGATTAAACTCTGCTGAGACAAACATATGATTTATAATATTTCCATGAACCAATCCTCTATAGTCTCACCCTTTGTGTAATACAATTTTCACTGAAATAAGTTGAATTCTCAAGGAATACAGTCTACCAGCTGAATAAGAAAACTTAATCACTGTCTGAAATACCAATAGCTACCAACAGTTGATCTGGACACAGAAATCAGCCATTTAGATACAGACAAATAAAACACTGTGAACTTCATGCTTCTACATCAGAATACTTTCTCTTTTTAAAAGCTGTTTAAAATTAATCTAATAAATGTAAAACCAATGATCTACCCATACAGACTAACACTGAAATGTTCAGGGGAATAACCAGGGAAGCAAACCCTGCAGTAAAAAAAGAATGTCTATTGCCCATTCCTTTCTAACATATATCTGTGATCTCTATTTACATAAATAATGGTTCCTGATCAGAGATCAGACCTATCACTTCTTGCTAGTATGTCTATTCAGAGTCTCTAATTGCCAGTGTCACCTCTCACCATTTCAGAATTTAAGCCCTCTGAAGAGATCTTCTTCTAGGAAAGATTTGGTGACATTTATCCTCACTGTGAACACTTTCTTACCTTTCACTCAATTTCTGATAAAGTTGTTCAAACTCAGTACTATTAACATTTAGGGCTAGATAATTTCCTGTTGTTTTTATTTTATTTTACTTTGTTTTGTTTATTATTTTTCAAGAGAGGAGAGGTGGTATGTTGTCAGCATTGTAAGATGTTTAGCAGCATCCCAGGCCTCCACCCACGAGATGACAATAGCAATCCCTCCTAGTTGTGACAGCCAAAAATCTCTCCAGACATTTCCAAATGTCAGGAGGTGGGGAGCAAAAATCATCCCTGGTTGAGGACCACTGCGATGAAGCCTTTAATTGATTTTTTACTACCGTCCTATCACTTCTTTCCCGCCTTTCTGAGGTTAGCCTGAGGTAGGAAAAACAAAAACAAACACAAAAATAATTCCTTTATTCTGCAATATTTTTTGCTACTGAACTTAGGGAAACCAGTTTCCCTCTCTATCCAATCCTGTACTCACTGCCTTCTTTCAGAATTATAATAATAAATATTTTTTAATTAGAATACATTTTAAGAGAAACAAATACAAAATGCTTAAATGTGTACATACATTTTAGCCAAGTAGTTCTACTTCTTTAACTATATCCCAAGAAAATAGACACAGAGATGGATATGCAGCCAGTGTACATTTTGATAGGAATAAATTGGAAACAATTCAATTCTCCAATAATAGGGAAGAGCTAGATAAACTATGTTCCAGATATATTGGGAAGTGCTATACAACATTCTTTAAATGTTAAAGAGTAATGTAGTGTTTTAATTTCCTTATTTAAGTAATATTTAAGGAAAGTAATCAGAATAATTTACGGAAAAAAATACCACAGAGTGGATTATACATTACAGTGCCATTGGATGAACTATAAAATATACATAGAAAAAAAATGAATGTACAGACATCAAATTATTATCAATGATGTCTTGGAGGTATAGATATTAAGTGATTTTTCTTATTTTCTTTAAAGATTTTATGTTTTATACATTAAACATGTTACTTTTGTAAGAAGGAAAGAGGGTTGTTTAAAAAGATTATCTATTTTCAGCTATTAAGCTAACAAATGAAAATAATTAGTGGTGATATAACTATGAGTTCCTTCAAACTTTCAGAATTGTTTACTAAAGTGGATATTTTACTATATGTCAATGATATAGATGCCAATATGAATCCTATGCGCACCATACTAATTCAAATTAATTTGGTTGTTTTTCTAATAAGAACTCAGTTTGGACACAGTATATATTCTTGAACAGATACAAAAAATATTTTATGAAGACAAAAATAACAGATACTAAGCCATCGTTCTTAAAGAATGTGAAAAAGTATAATTATAGACACTGAAATTGTTCCATTTAGTAATAAAACAGAGTGCTATTTTCAATGAACATTTTTTATAGTAAAATTATATTTGTGAAAGCGTTGCCCTCAAAACTGCCACTTAATTATATCTGAAATCTAATCAGGTCACTTATTTAAGGAAAGAGACTGTAGGACTCCATTAAACATGAAGCCAAGGAACAACTGAGTTCTGGAGTTTATTTATTCCTCTATCTAGATAGGAAGTTATCTAGAAATATTACTTCAATTAGAATTCTTTGTATTAGCTTTCTCCTCCCTTCAATGTTAAAATAAATACTTTTATATCTAAATAATTTAAAGAGTTTTTCCCCTAAGGCTGAATAACTGCTATTTTTCTATGGGTTATTTTCTTGGGTTAAAAATTTTGTTAGGTCCATTATAAGTAAAATATCAATAAGGAGATAAGAGCTAGCATAAAGCCATCATGTTCCACAGGCTGCACAGATTAGATGCAAATTGACACAGAGGAGGAAAAAAAGCGGGTCTCCCAATCTTCACATGTTATCTGTCCACCACACTTCCAAAAAAACCCTTCCCAGTAACCTCAAATAATTGATAAGTTTGGTTTTTGTAGGCAAGAGTTGTCTTTAAGTCAATGAAAACCCTCCTTTCATAATTGTTTTAATTTTTTTCATCCTCACATAATTAGAGCATGTAAAAAGAGCACTTCAAGCTTGCTTAAAACAGTACCCTTCAAATCTTGTCCCATCAGTTCTGTGGCAGTTCAATCAATATTAGATAGCATCAAAAATCTATTTCCTGTCCCTGACAAGAGAACGAGGTCCATAAGATTATCTGTTCTGAATGGCAAATGCAAACTCCATACTATCTCAAAATGCCACCTATGCTGTTTTTACCTCCACACACTATTGGAACCATGGTCAAAACCAGGTTATTTTAATTAAATAAACTTAATTTTTTAATTATGATTGAAAGATAGTGAAAAGGTAAGGCACCAAATCATCCACAAAGTCACTGACATGCTGAGATTGTTTTCTTTCAGGTGTTTCATTCATATTAATTGGTTGAAGCTTAGTCCTTTAAATTAATTTCCTTCAAATGACCATCAAAAGTGAAACAGAGGGTGCCAGTGAAATTCTCAGAATGAGTTATACACAAAATTATCAGGCAGAGTTTACTAGGAACAAGGAACACAAATCTCAACAGCTTCTATTTCCTTTGAAGAAAAAAAAAATTAAAATATAGAAATACCTTTGTTCTCTTTAACGGAAATACCCAAAGTAGTAAATATCTAAAGTTCACATGCTAAATCAAGATATCTGCTGATAATCTCCATTGCACTTTTATAACATCTATATTTAGAGAAAATTTTTAAAAATAATTATTGTGGAAAGTGTGGGGAAGAAAAGCAGAAGAGAATGAAAATAGCTGGCTAACACTTGACACTACGTGTTAGGCACTGTAGTAAGTCTGTGAACTCATTTAATACTTAAAACAATCTTTCATGGTTGGTGCTGTTATAACCACCATTTTTTTAAAATGTAGAAACTGATATAGAAAATAGCACTGTGGGAATCAAACTTTTTGGTAACAAGCTTTTAATGAACAATCTTTTATGTTCCAATGTATACCATTTCTTATTTATAATCCATGTATACTAAGCCCAGCAGAATTGTATTAATCAGTGCATTTTTTTTTTTAAGATAAGAGCAGGGATTTTTTCCTTTCAATGAATTATCTCTAAGATTGAACATTTCTATTATTTGTGTTCCTATTTTCTAATTTGTTAATTTCTGATTTTATCTTTATCATTTTTCTTTTCTTGCTTTTCTTCAGTTTGTCTAGGGTGATATATCTAATTTATATGATAACAATGGTATAACACTGCTTTGTTGTTTACTTGATAAATCTTATCCTTTTCTTTTAAACAATCTGTGTCCTTTGTTTTAGTTAGGTATGATCAAAGCATTGTAAACCCCAGTTGTGAGTTTTATCTAATTAACCAAATTTGAGAATTCCTTAAACTTTTATTATGGAATTTCAGTCCATAATATTTACCATTTACTATCAAAGATGCATTTACTATCAAAGATACTCAACCTGGCATTATACTGTAATCCTGTTTCCTGCTTTCTTTTTGTTTACTGAAATAGCTTCTTTAAAAAAAGAAATACAGGGGCAGCTGGGTGGTTCAGTCGGTTAAGCGTCCAACTTCAGCTCAGGTCATGATCTTGTGGTTTGTGGGTTCGAGCCCTGTGTCAGGCTCTCTGCTGGCAGCTCAGAGCCTGGAGCCTGCTTCAGATTCTGTGTCTCTCCATATCTCAGCCCCTCCCCTGCTCATGCTCTGTGTCTCTGTCTCTCAATAATAAATAAATGTTAAAAACAAAATTAAAAGAAAAACAAATACATTTTTAAAAAGGAAATACATTTACTTTCTTTTCCTTCAGCTATTCAAAATTATGTGTATTGTATTCAAAACTATATTTGAATTACAATAGTGACTACCTCAGCAAAGCAACCAATGGAATGGGAGAAGATATTTGCAAAAGACATATCAGATAAAGGGTTAGTACCCAAAATCCATAAAGAACTTATCAAACTCAACACCCAAAAAACAAATAACCCAGTGAAGAAATAGGCAAAAGACATGAATAGACACTTATCCAAAGAAGACATCCAGATGGCTAACAGACACGTGAAAAAATGCTCAACATCACTCATCATCAGGGAGATAGAAATCAAAACCACAATGAGATACCACCTCACACCTGTCAGAATGGCTAAAATTAACTCAGGAAACAAGATGTTGGCAAGGATGCAGAGAAAGGGGAACACTTTTGCAATGCTGGTGGGAATGCAAACTGGTGCAGCCACTCTGGAAAACAGTATGGAGTTTCCTCAAAAAATTAAAAATAGAACTACCCTACAGCCTAGCAATTATACTACTAGGTATTTATTTAAAGGATACAAAAATGCTGATTAGAAGGGGCACATGCACTCCAATGTTTATAGCCACACTATCAACAATAGTCAAATTATGAAAGAGCCCAAATGTCCATAGACTGACAAATGGATATGAAAGATGTGCTATACATACACATACACACACACACACACACACACACACACACACACACACACACACAAAGGGAGTATTACTTGGCAATCAAAAAGTATGAAATCTTGCCATTTGCAACACTGTGGGTAGAACTAGAGTGTATTATGCTAAGCAAAATAGTTGCTGGAGGGGTGTTGGGTGGGGGGATGGGCTAAATGGGTGATGGGCATTATGGAGGGCACTTGTTGGGATGAGCACTGGGTATTGTATGTAAGTATTGAATCACTAAAACCCATTCCTGAAATCCTTATTACACTATATGTTAACTAACTTGGATTTAAATTAAAAAAAAAAAAACAATAGTGGCTACCAACTACCTTCTATTTTTAAAGACCTTACTTAAGTCTGTATTTCTCTAAGTAGCAATGTAAATAATATAATCACATCTATTAATTTGAACTTGTATAAGAAAAGTAGCTTTCTTTTATTTCAGATTACTTCCTGATTTTGTTGTGTAATTCAATATTTTAGAGAATATTATTTATTTCAACCTATCTTCTATTAATAGTTAAAACAGAAAATTATAATCATTATAATTGTAGATGTTAAAAATAAATATTGATAAATAGAAATCAACAAGTCTAACCAAAATTACAATTTTGAGGAATGACTGGCATCACTGGGGAGGATATAAAGGGTGGCCATCATGGTGTGCAGGGATTTTCTTAATTGTAATGAGCTGAATGGTGCCCCCAAAAAGTATCCCTAAAACCAGTGACCGTTCCCTGATTTGTGATGAAATTAAGGACTGCCATTCTGGATTATCTGGGTGGGCTCTAAATGCCAACACAAATGTCTCTATAAGAAAATGGCAGAAGGATATTAGAGGATCACATAGAGAAGGCAATATGAAGATAGAGAATGGACTGAGGCCACCAGAAGCCAAGGAATACCTGAAGTTCTTCCAGAGTCTCTAGAGGGAATGGGACCCGGCTGACACCTTGATTCTAGTCCTCTAGATTCCAGAACCATACATTTCTGTTGTTTTAAACTACCCAGTGTGTGGTAATTTGAAAAAGCAGCCCCAAGAAATTAATACAATAATGCATCCCTCCCTTTGACAATTCTAATCAGACAAGTGAAGAATTTGATTTTTAATCAGATTTTAGCTATCAAGCTGTATTTCTTTAAATACTGTTTAAGGATGGGGCCGTGCAAAGTGACTGTGCAGGGTACAGAATGACAGCTAACATTAACTGTTTCCTGTGTGCAGGCACTTGTCTAGATACTTTACATACATTAAGTCTTTTCTTCATAAAGGAAGAATGTGAGTCTTCCGGAGTTTGAGCAATTTATATAAGATCACAAAACAAGTGGCAGCAGTAGAGCTGGGATTACAACCAAGGTTTTCTGAATTTGAAACCCTAAATCTTAGTTACTAAAAGACATTACATTGCTTTTCATTTCAGCTGTGCCTGTCCCTTTCTTATTCAAATGTTCTCTTCATTTTTATCAAAGAAATTGAAATGATGTCTTAATTTGTATGAAAATTTATCTAAAGTCACACACTGACTTTGTTTCAACACATCTTTTGGGAAACACTATTTCTGCTACCTGGGATCTCTGCTGGTGAGACTACAAGTGCCCAGTTAAAGCCTGTTTTGTCCAAACACTTTTGTTCACCAAACCTGAGAACCTTCCCCCTATCCTCTAGACCAGTAAGCTCTCACATAGTTACTCCAATCTTTATCTGACCCTCTCTCATAAACCGTGTTTTTCCCTTCCATTATACTTACATAAACATTTTTTAGGATGACTATTATCTAAACCAAAAAAAATTCTGAAACTCATAGAGTGTTTTGTTGATAATAAAAAAGGACAAAATGTTCAAAACAGATGGTCCTGGGCAAACTGGCAATGTGTGGTCACTCTAGTTATTTATTTAGTGCATTCAATATTTCAATTCTGTCTTTCCTTATGGAGTGTAAGTCCTAGAGAGCAAAACTTTGATTTATTCCTGCTCTTCATTTTATTCCCATTGCTTAGTCCAGTGTCTAACACTCAGTGAATACCCAACAAATACTTGATGAATGAGTAAATCAACCTTGATATACATTATTTTACATGGTGGTGATAGCTCATATTCTTATGATACATGGTAGAATTCTTTAAGATTCACAAGTAGCTATCTTGAAAAATGTTGGAATTATGAAATGATTTAAATTGTTGAAAATACCTGAAGCCAAGGCAAAATGAACACTTCCAAATCAGATTAGTAGCAATTCACAGGGGGCTATTTTAGCATAATGAGGCAGGTATTTCTTTGCTTGGGCACAGCACAGCCACAAGCCACTGTTATGGCAAGTCAGACCTTCACCTCATCCAATTTGATCTTTTTTCCTAGAGCCACAGGCTGAGTCACCTCTGATATGTAGTCCAATTTATTACAGCACTATACGCTGGGAACCCTGTAGCCTGGATTTCTGTAAAACGTTAAAACATATTTTCACTTTTAGAAAAAAAAAATGTAGAAATATTTAGGCGGCCATGCACTTTATCTCTAATCTGTGATCTTACTAAAAGAGCTAAAGCTATTGCAGGATTCCTAGTAAATTGGTACATAATTTTAAGACCTTTGTCTGTAAAAGCCAGTATTTCCATAAAACTCTCACTGTGCTACTTTGTCATCTTCACAACGGCTTATTCTGGTGTTTTTTGTTCATTTGTTTGTTTTTAATATAAGCTGATGATATCCAAGATTTATTTTAGAAAAAAATGACTCCTCACTACTTATTAAACAATGACTCAGAAGCAGAAATAGGTTGAATTTGTTTATTAACTAACTTGCAAATTTTAACCTTCTTTAAACCCCCTAGAAAGCATAATGGGCACCACACAAATAGATGTAAAGATTGTCCTGACTGGAGGCTTGTAATTAGGCCATTAATAAGAACTAAGTGCTACTGCATGCTTTTCCTGAGAAGATATGATAAGAGTGGTAACAGAAAATCTGGCACCCTTACAGTCCCATTATCAGGTCCAGAAAAATCTTGGCTGAACTGAAGCAGAAAAACAATTTACCACATCACCAGTTGAAACAGGATGTTCCAGCTCATCCAAGTCTACTTACTGTACATTTCACTCTCCTCTCCAAGAGGCTTAGAAATCATTCATGGTCAAATAACTAGTTATCGAAAGATAGACTGACAAGCACAATGCAGGCAAGGTAGATGCTTGTACTGATTTAGCTCCAGCCTATGATGGTTGGGCTGCTCAACCTCTAAGGGAGTAAAAAGATAAGGAATAAGTGATATGGACCAGAATTTAGTTTATATTCTATAAGAGAGAGTATACAAAGCATGAAAAATCCTAATTACATAAAGGCTGCTCTATGCATCTCACTCTCTCAAAATCTTTTTGACTATTTTGAAAAGAAAGTATCTTCTCTCTAAAATTCAGTTTGTTGAAGTCTCTGTAGCACACATCCCTTAGATGTTGTTCATTAGAATATCTGTCCATGATTTTATGAATCTCAAAACATTTTACATCTGTGTTGGATAATGTATTTAATCCTAACAGAATTGAAAGAATGTTAGATTAAATGTTGCAACAAAAGGAAGTAAAATCAAAACACTTGGTCTTTACTTGAAAGGCTTTCTGAAGAGGTTGATCAATGGAAAGATATTCAAATATGGAAATCAATCCAGCTGTCAGGAAAGTTTCCCCCTTGTCCTTTAGAAAAGGTTAATAAGAATTTATTATTAATGGGCCTGAACTTATGGTTTCTGATGAAATGTAATACTTCTAAGCCAGGTACATCATTTCAGAAGTAAAGAAATGGCATGAGGTTCTTTCTAGGGCAATGAATGACTATTATCCCATCCTAGTGCAACACAAAACTGGGAAACACTTTCCTCACTAGATGTAAGATAGTCAAACCATAGTTTCTCAAAGATAACCCTGAAGTTCTCCACCTCTTTGGATTACCAGTGGGCATCTAGATTCCTGGAGAGCAATAGACCAGCATTAAGACCCTCCCATGGTGTGGCCACTTTGATGTGCTATGCCAGATGATGGGTAAAATTTTACAGTCTATCTGGTCTTCTTCCAAACAACTCAGTTTATTTTTGCTCATAAATTACACATATATTTTTTAATACTCTTTATTAACACTAATGTGAATTTCTAGAGTAAAGAGTACATTCTGCTGATATCTAATTTATTACTTCATTCTTGGTCCAAATGATATGCCTTTAAAGTGACATTATCCTCACATCATCGTTTATTATGTAAGATTCCACACAACTTAAGTTATATACCTATTGTATTGCTGTTCATCACTTTTTTGGAAAGTAATCAGTATGATGGGTGATATAAGTGATTTCGGATGAAGGATCTGCTGATGAACATGAATTTCATCTCTCCTTCTTCCCCTGACTGCACTTCTGTAGACTTATTCATCACCATTGAAAGAGAAGGCTGTAACATTCCAGGGGGGAAACAAAGAGTCTCTAGAAGTTAAAAATTAAATAATGAGCTCTAACAAACTTTTAAGCATCCTCTGCTTAGAGAATTAACATCTACTAAATATTAAGTTATATCCTTCTCTACTGAACTTCTTTACTACTAAGGAGAAGTCATATTTAGAAAACAGCTTTTCCCAAATTGAAAAATAAAAGTTTCTCCTTAGCATAGCATGTGTGATTAAGCTATTTTAACTTGCTCCTTCAGAGAGTCAGTCAAGGATGAAAGAATTGATGTAAAGAAATCTGGCCTAAGTAGCAGTAAGATCTTTTGTCTTTGAAACACATAGCAGCTCTCACAATAAAGAAAAAATTTTAATATTTTTTCATTGTGTATGAAATTACAAGATAAGGCTTTCATTTTTGACTACTCAGAGAATCAAGGGAGTATAAACAAGTCTATTTTCTATACCCATATCAAATCAATTGGTAGGGGATTCCTCAAGTGTTAACTTCGCAATGTCTATGAAGCAACAATGTAACTGCCTGCTGCCATCTATAAATAAGACCTCGAAAATCACATATACTTTGATCAGAAAGGCCCTCTCTATGCTGTACTGCTGCCCTACTCAGCACTTTATCTCCTAAAGGATCTATCCTAAGAAAAAGAATGTAATTAGAATGGTTGCCCAACTTCTTCAAAAGGACCATCAAAGCTTGCATGCCCTCAAACCTTACTTCCTTGTTTGTTCCCATCAGGACGTGACAAGAAGTTCAAAATTTCCAGCTCATCCTTCATTCACAAACATCTGTATATCTATATACACTCTTCAAACTGACAAGCAAGTTGTCAGATGTAAACCAGTCTGGCTCCTGGAAAACCGATAACTTGGTATGCATGGCTTCCTCTTCCCTTCTCGTCTTCTTACTCCCAGGTCTTTCGATTTATAAAATGCTATCAGTCTCGTAAGAAGATTTCTGTGGACTAGTCAACACTTCTTGGGCTCTTGAGTTGGTGGAATACTTTAAGTTGAAGAGGGAACACATGTTCCTTAGGAAGCAGAGAGCTGTCCATGGAGATGAAGCTTCATGGTGTACAAACTGGGGGGTTCTCCACTTTTCCCAAAAACTTCACTCTAGCTTCATCCAGTGGGGTCACTTTTGCTTGAGCCATCAAGCCATTTACAGCCTTATTGTAGGTATTTTAGATATTGCGTGCTTTTTATTTTTGTTTTGTAAATGCTTAAGTATTAACTTTTGATTGTCCTGATTGTCACCTCCCTACGTCTTAGAGGGATTTGGAGCTTCTTTGTTTCTATATTCTTTTTTTTTAAATTTTTTTTTCAACGTTTATTTATTTTTGGGACAGGGAGAGACAGAGCATGAACGGGGGAGGGTCAGAGAGAGAGGGAGACAGAGAATCGGAAACAGGCTCCAGGCTCTGAGCCATCAGCCCAGAGCCTGACGCGGGGCTCGAACTCACGGACTGCAAGATCGTGACCTGGCTGAAGTCGGAGGCTTAACCGACTGCGCCACCCAGGCGCCCCAATTCTTAATCAAGTTTTCTACTCCCACTTGGGCATTTTGGACACTGGTCAGCTTGTGGGTTTTCTAGGACTTCTGGACACGTAGATGGCCTTATTGGGTGCAATACTAGTTAAAGTTAGAAACCTATACTGTCACTTTACTGAGATTTCTGAGTATACTTTTCATATTGCCTTAATGTAGCAGTTATGTGTTTATGCATTTGTTTCTTTGCACAGACATTTTGTCAAATATTAAAACTCTACTTTTCATGGCACATATTAGCATATACGCCATTATTCTAAGAGTTATTTATTTTTCACTTGTAAAAAAAATAATGTTTCCACATAAAGAACTCTGTTATATCCTCAAGGACTTCTGTCTTCTGTATTCAGGATAATAAAGACTTTAAAGCAAAAAAAAAAAAAAAAAAAAAAAAAAAAAAATCTTTCAAACTCTACCACTGGCCTGCATTGTATTCTCAACCTCTTCCCTGAATTCCCCTTTGCCTTCTTAAAATTGAAACCTGGCTATCCATGAAAAACCAGTTGTCTTTCAGCAAATAAACTTCAGGACTTTTTTTCTCCCACATCCCCATACCATAGTGCTCAGAAGTGTCCTCCTTACTCCTCCTCTTCTTCCTGATAATTGGCATTTTATTCTTCCTTAAAAGCTCTAGTGTCCTTGAAGGGCATTTCATCAACTCCCTCCCCACTAGCTTCCCTTGTTGTACTCCTACACTGACCTCTGGTCACTCACTTTCCAAAAATCTTAGCATCGGAATTACATTCTTCCTCTGCCTTATCATCATTGATATAAAATTACCCTGCCGATTCTTCCACTCCGGAAGTCGAATATTCTACCCACATCAGCCAACATTTGTCATTAATAAGTGCACCACCAGCAAAATATCAATTTCTAGCATCCTGCTTTCTGACCAAAAATCTCCTCTGTTTCTAGTTTATTTACCTTACTATCTTTACATCCGTCTTTATCCTCATTGATGCCTCCAATCATTTGACAGTCCTCACTTGTATTAGATTTTTATTGCTGCTGTAACAATTTACCACAAATTTAGTGGCTTACAATAACATCTACTTATTATCTCAATTTCTACATGTCACAAATCTGGGCGCAGTGTGCCTCAGCCAGTTCTCTGCTTAGAGTTGCACAAGGCCCAAAGTAATGTGCTGGCAGGCCTTTCTGAGTTCTCAGAAACTGAGTTTCTCAGTTCCTTTCTGAGAGCTCTGGGTATGATTCCACTTCTGAGCATATTCAGGTTGCTATCCTGTTCCATGCAGTTCTGAGACCAAAGTTCCCATTTTCTTGCTGGCTGTTAGCAGAGGTTATGTTCAGCTTCCAGAGGCCAACCACATTCCTGGACTTAGGTCCACTCTCTGTATTTCAAAGCCAAGCAGAGTGAGTCTTTTTCATTCTCCTGATCTCTTCAACTTTCCCTCTGCTTCATCTTTCCTGTGCTTCTAACCAGAGACATTTAAGGGCTTAGATTGGGGCCACCCAGATAATCCGGGAAGACTTCTCCATCTCAAGGTCCATAATCATAACCACATCTGCAATGTTACTTTTGCTATATGACATAACATTTCCATATATTATGGGGTTTAGGGTATGGATGTCTCTGAGAGGCCATTATTATGCCTTCCATACCACTTCTAACTGCCCATAGTCCCCCTCATCTCCTTTCCTTTCCCTTCTTACCCAGTTTAGACTTCATGAGACATCACTAAAGCCATCTCCTTTGTAAAATTCCTCCATCGCTTTATCCCTTTCCCTCTATTTTATTTGCCTAGAAAATGATAATTATGTATAAACCTGGATTTACTCCAATTCCACACCTCTATACAACAAGCTGGAGAAAAAAAAAAAAAAAAACACTAGAATTAATAGCACATATCTCATTTTAGTCCAATCCTGCCAGCTACCCTCTATGTACTAGTCATAAATTTAGCTTTCCATTCTTCAAGACAACTATTTCACATGTTTTCTACTCTCCTTAAACTTGTAATACTCTCCTCCCCAATTCCTTCCCAGCAGAGAATCATGTTTCCAATTTCACTGAAGAAAAAAGGAGGAACTACTCCTTTATTCTCATGAACACATATAATCTATATCCCAGGTATTTTACTCCCATTAGTTGAAAATTTTTCTCTTTTCCTTCCTTTCTCCTATGTAAGTACTAGAATATTGAATCAAATACTCAGTTGCATTTTCAAGGAGACAGCTTATGCAATTATCAATCCTTTTCCCACATCACAAATTCTATTCTTTTGTATCATACCAGTTAGAATATACAAGCATGGTGTATTATCTCCCATCTTACTACTTTCCCTTAATCATTCTATATTATTGCTCCCATTCATAGAAAAAAATTATCACTTCTTAATTCAGTATAATCAGACTGTTGTCCCATTTCTTTCATTGAGATCACTCTTTTCTTTATCACCAGTGACTTTTATCTTGTTAAACGCAATGATTATCTCTCTGTTCTCACCATACTCAACATCTTGGCTGCTGCTGACATTGTGGCCATGTTTTCCTTCCTAAGACAGATTCTTCATTTGGCTTCCAGAACACCACTTTCACAGTATTCCTTTTATACCATACTTACCAGTACTACTTAATCCCATAGTGGGATCTTTCTCTTTTTCTCAGTCTCTTACTATTGGAGTGGCCCACGTCTCAGCAGTCCTGGGTCCTCTTTTCCGTCTATAAATCAATTTTCTAATTAATCTCTTTAGAACCATGATTTTAAGTGCATCTATGTGTTGTAACTGACAGATCTCCAGCCCCATATTGTCCATATTTAAATATCTAATTACCTCTTCTCCTGTCTATGTAATTGACATTTCAAATTTAACAAAACCAAAACCAAACTCTTGACTTTATCCCTTGTGAGAGAGGCACCTAGCAGTTCCCAAATACCCAATATCTCTTTTTTTTAAGCAAAAGATCCCCTAATTTTCAATCGGACATATGCCTACCTGGAATCAAGACTATATTTCTCAGCCTTTCCTGCAATTATATGTGGTCATGTTACTAAGGCCAATGGGATATAAGTAGAAATATCATGTAAAACTTCTGGCAAGTACTATGTGCAACTTCTGGAAATTGTCCTTAGAGGGAAGGTGAACACCTTCTTTGTCACTGGCAATGTTAACTCTCAAAAGAGCACATTTTTTTCCCCAGATAGGAACTTTACTACTAGATTATACTGCCACACTGAGAGGAAGTTATGTTTGAACATGGCCTCTTGACTTGAACAGTCAGGCTTTACTTGACATGGTAAGAGAGGAGTTGACTGTTTTCATTCAGTAATGACCCTTACCTCTCCCCTATCAGCAATTACCCATTAACCTGGAGCAAATAGGGAGTACTTTCTATTTTAAAAATTCTAAAATCAGGATATTAAATACAAGTGTAACCATAATCCCACTTTTAGTTTAGTGTTCCCATTCCATATGTCATTCTATCACTCTGTAGACATCTCAGAGTGTTCACTATGTGCAAAACACTGGTTTGACTACAGCAGTGACATACTTCAATGAGTATCATGGAGTAGCTAAGCAAGGAATGAAATGTATCAAACTTGGGAGTTATAAGGGCACACATGTGCCCTATCCATCTGTGGTCTTAGTCCTGAGTTAAGAAGCTAAACAAGTCCCAGATGCTCAAAAAAAAAAAAAAAAAAAAAAAAAAAGTCACATACTTTGCTCTCACTTGTATCTAGAGATTGAACATTCCACTGTAACTGTTCCACATCTCTAGGGCACAGAGTAACTACTTGGACCTTCTTTACTATACAACTAAGATTCTAACTTCAGGAATGCTTCCATTTGCTTAAATTTAATTGATTATGCATTGTCATTCTTTAATACTAACCTCTGCTTTTTAAATGTGTTTTATGATGGCTGAGTGACTGCACCATTGAGACAGAGACCCGATATCTGGAATAAGCACTTCATAAACCAATCACTTCTAGATTTTTCAGGCCATCAACAGTCATTTTCTCATACAGAAAAGCAAACAAGCCTTACCAAAGCCTTTCATAAGTAAAGGCTGAAATTACTCAGAACAGATGAGTTTCAGTTGGAACAAGACTGGCATAAACAGAGAAACCTGGTAAAGTGATGTGGGGAATCAGCCAGGAGGATATGAAGAGACACTTCCCTGTTATCTGTTGCATATATAATAGAAATCATTAAAAAGATAAATACAATAAATATTAACATTCTGTTTTCCTTATATGTGGAGTTATTGATGAGAGTAGACATTCTGAATATTCAATGGAATCTTTTAATCATTATTTTAATGAAAAGAAACATGAGCAAATGAAAGGACTACCCATGTCTCCTTTCCCCTCAAATCTAATGTTATCAAGAAGAAAAAAAAAATAGAACTGCCATTCATCATTCTTTTCCTTTCATCTCTGTATCATTATCTAGTCATAATTTCCACACACTTCAAATATTATGTATTAGTATTTTTAAACTTCCAAATATTAGAAGGTCAAGCACGGGGTCTGTATTTCATACACACAATGTTAACTGATGTGGAAGAGCAGTACAATCATGACTTCATTCATATGGTAATTTCTTACATGACACAGACACTTTCTGGGACAGCTCAAAATCCAATAACTCAACATGATTAAGCAATGAAAATACAACTTCAGGTAAATCATTATATCAAAAACAGAAAGCAGGATCTCTGAGTGAATTTAATGCTTTAGGTAGGTTTAAAGAAAGATTATTTAAGTGAAATTTCTCTGCCTGTCAAAAATAGCAATTCATGTGGTCGTTCTGCAATATGTCAACTTAACTAAGCTCAAATACATTTCCCAGAATTCCCTGCCCTATATGGTTCCCATTTGGTTGAGCCACAGAGATTCTCCTGAGAGATCTGGATTGCCCAAATGAAGAGCATTTTATAGCTCATCAACCTTATTGCTGACTGGTTGACTTATCTTGTTGATGAGTAACTAAGCCTGCAAGTGCTCCACTGTTCTCTAGAACCTCCTTTAGCTTCTCCAACTCCTGGGTCAGATATATGTGTTTTTTAGCTCCTTAACAAAGGGCTCCAGCTTCTGTTGGACCTCCATACTACCAAGGTCAGAGACAAGGAGAACTGATACATTTCAGTCCATCCTCATGGACTCCAGCTCAGGCGTGTAGGTTTTACCTCACCCTTGAACTCTACCATTTTATACCTTTCCTCACAACTCTTTCTTGTGAACTTTGAGCTCAGGGTCAGACAGGAAGTCAAGGACCTTAAAAAAAAATTTCTTAACCAGCTCTCAATATTATGTTGGCTCAAATTCCTATAAAAAACAAATCCTTTAACACGTACATATGTACACCTCCTAGTGTTTCACTTCTCCAATTGAGCACTCACTGATAAATCACAATCCCTCACATATATGTCACTTAACACACTTATAGGTATGTCATTTAACACAACAGTTCTCTCTAATACCATAGCCCACTATATATGGGTCAGCTAGCCTGGAAATGGGAACAACCTCACTTCAAATGCAAAACACAAATGCATCTACTTTATGGTTCTGAAATAATTGGGTCATTTTCTCCTTTTAAACTTTACACAGTTCCAATCCAAATGATTTGGTGACCATTAAACTTGTTGCATAATTCTGGATTGTAAACATTTCCTCAATTTTGGATTCTCTTTCCTCCTGCCTCGGACCAATAGAGATCTCACTAGCACAGCTCTATCATTCCTCCACATAAAAAAGGGAAATTTGTGCAGATTATCCATACTATAAAAAATTCCATGTTTTGGAATGATTACATATAAAAATATTCATAAATCTATATATGTAATATGTGTCCACTTTATTGTATCTAACTTATATAACAATTTAAATAAGAAAGGAAACCCATGTTTTATGTTTCAGTAATTGCTGCAGCATGTATTTTAACAGAATGCCCTGGAGGATCAGGTCAGGACCAAAAGACAAAGATCACGGTTTTGCATAAATTAGGTCTGCCGGTATCTTGCTTATCATACGCAATATGAAGAAAATAACCATATCTTTTTTTCCCCATAAATCATAGCTTCATTGGCTTCTTATGAAATCAATGTATTCACTGCAAAAAAAATAATAAATGCATACACTTCAGGAAAAAAAATTTTTTGTAAAGGAAGAAATGCCATCATCCAGCAATAATCAACAACTTGGGAAACTTTATTCCAGTTATCTTCCAATGTATGCATATATACACACAAATAGAAAAACTGCTAGCTAAACGACCAAATAGTGAGACAGATAAAACAGTACGTAACTGTTTCTACCATAGTTATATAAAGTTATATACTTTAGTTATATAGGAGCACCAGCATGCAGCATGCTTGTCTCTCAATTTTCTCATAAGTAAAATTAGAAAAAAAAATAGAACTCTTTTATGGGGTTGTGATAAGAATTAGAGGGGTGCCTGCGTGGCTCAGTCAATTAAGCATCTGACTTTAGGTAGTTATAATCTCTTTGTTAGTGAGTTTGAACCCCACATGGGGCTCGCTGCTGTCAGCGCAGAAGCTGCTTCAGATCCTCTGTCCCCCTATCTCTGTCTCTCCTCTGCTTGCTCTCTCTCTCTCTCTCAAATATAAATAAAAACATTTAAAAGAGGGAGAAAGGAATTATTGGATATAAAAACACTGAGATCATATATTCAGTAAATGTTAATTATTATTTCATAGAGGAAAATATTCAATTATGTAAGAATTTAATAGAGGAAAAAGAAACCAAAGATATAGCTAATTAATGTTTCTTTAATACCAGTTTCTAAAGATCTCTATACTCAAGAAGAAGTCTGTTAAAATGTATCAGTATGTCAGAGTTATTTTTGGATAGGTTTCTTTTTAGAAAGTATTTCTGATAGCTCAATAAGAAAAAAGGTGTGAAGAAAGCACTGATATTATTATAGGTTAGCTATATTATATATTATAAATATATATCCATTTTATATTTATATTATTTCATATTATTAAATCATTTTTATTTTGTCAAGGTTTATAATTTTTCTGTTCCATATTCATGATTCCCCCATACTTCTCCCTTTAAATGTAGTTCATATTTAACTGGCTTCAATGGTCATGACTAGTCATTCTACTGCTACTTTTTAATTTGAGTTCTTTAATTGTTTTTGTCTCTTGATGAGTTGAATTTTAATGTATTCATTTATTCTAGAATAATTTGGATGTTCTATATACCCTGAGTTTTACTTACTTGAAATGCTTTCCTATTGCCTTAATTCCAAAATAAATACAGCTGACCCTTTAACAACAAAGGGTTATGGGCACTGAACCCCTGCACAGTCGAAAATCTGACTATAACTTTGACTCCCCCAAAACTTAACTACTAAAAGTGTACTGTTAACCAGAGCCCTACCAAAAACATAAACAGATGATAAACAGATATTTTACATGTTACATTGTATAATGTATTCTTACAATAAAGTAAGCTAGAGAAAATATCATTTACAAAATCACTAGGAAAAAATCATAAGGAAAATACATTTACAGTATTATACTGTATTTTCTCAATTTGCATAAAAGTGGACTCAGACAGTTCACAGCTATGTTGTTAAAAGATCAACTGTACTTAGCTGAATATCAATAATATTTTTTGATCACAGTCATTCTTCTTTAGAAATCTTTAGATATTATTCCATTGTCTTCTGACATTGACAGTGTCTGGAGAAGACTGAAAGCACCTATTACAGATGGAAATTTTCCTTTATAATTATGCTGCCTTTTTCTGGTTGATTTGTTGACTTTTCTATGTCAGGAATACCAACTATTTCTATATTTTACATTCTTTGTCCATCCTTCCTATCTGTAAGTGTCTCTATTTTGCTCTATGCTCTATGTCTATGGTTGTGTTTTAGCTTTTATTCTATTTTTCTGTTTTTAATTAATTTGTCAGATTTAGAACACAGTTTGCTTCTGTTGTACTCATTTCTCGTATTCTTCAATCTCACTTTGCTTCTCATCCTATTGTTTAACACCCCATTCCCTATTCTTGTTTAACAGAATTTATATGTGTATCTTAGGAAGTTTTCTTTTGTTTCCTGAGTTTTCTTACAGATCGGGTTATATTATGTGATGTTATGTGATGCTTCTCTCTTTTTTTAAATCTTTTTGTGATAGTGTTTATTAGTCTCCCTATATCAATGCTTCAATCGGCATAACTTTGCAGTTCCTCCTGAGAACAGGTGGAATCTATATCCCTACCCCTTAACTTCAAAGAGGGCTTGCTTTTTTGGCCAAAGGGATATGGTACATTTATTCAAAGACTAGTCCTCAAGAAACTCTGCGCACTTCTGTTTCCTCTCTTCTACCTCTGAGCAGCCATAATGTGAACAAGCATGGGCCATCCTGTGAGGGGAATGAGAGACCACATGGAGTCAAGATGAACAGTGCTAGATGAGCTATGATGATCTGGCAGCTGAAAGAGACTCATGACTGAGCCCAGCTGAAGTAGAATTGCCTAGCTTAGCACAGGCCAATTTGCAAAACTCCAGACCTGTGAATTAAACAAATCCTTGTTATTTTAAGCCACTGAGTTATGGTGGTTGTTATGGAACAAAATATAACTGATATGGTCTCCATGCCTTTCCTTTTCATCCTCCATGGCTTAAAAATTGGCATCTTTATTTAGAACTTTTACTTTCTCTAATATCATATGAGTGAATTTTCTTGGGCACTCTCCTTTATCTGAGATCATTGGTATCTTCTATCCCCCATGTTTCCTCCCCTGCCCCCCAGCATACAGTTTTATAGAAGTGCTGGCTACTACCTCTTGACCTTTTTGCTGAAGCCTGAGGGCATGGAGATGGGGTAGCATTCAGTTAGGAGGACATTCAGCATTTGCTGGGTTTCTGGACTTGTTTCATTCTTCTCAGATGGCATGGAAGATTAATTATCCAAGCCCACTCACATTGTGAGGGTCTTGTATCACTCTTGCACACATCAGCTCATCCTCCCAACTAAGACCTTTTGGTCCTGCTAATGAAAGCTGATTTTTCAGGAGGTGGATAAGGATATCTACTTAGTATTTTTTAACTTTCAAATGTTTTTCCTGCCTTTTCACTAGGTTACATATTCACTTTAAAAGATCATTCTCTCCAAATTGGTCATTAGTAAATTTTTCATCATTTCGTTATATATGCTTCTTTATGTCACACAGAAAACAAATGTTAGGGATTAAGGAATAGGCTGTATTTCACCAGAATTTCTCTCCCCTTCCTCAGCTGCCTTTTCTTTTTAAGTTTATTGCCTGTTATTATACTTTTCCCTAATTTCTGGCTACTTATAATTTATTATTATTTCTTTTTACCTACCAACTTTTATTTATTTTTCAAATATTAGACTGAAAGAGATTTTACTTTATTTTAGCCACAAGTTTATCATGTATGTATCATGTTACACAAGGTTACACACAGTAACATCATATTCACCTATTATTTTTCAGAGAAGCCAAACCCAGAAATAAAAAACTCTTCATAAATCTGAAAAGGTGAACCTGTCACTTCAATTGCGTAGTTATTCCTGCCTGAAAGATTGTTACCACTTACAAGATTCTTGAAAAGGCTGTGATGCCTAACTAGATGACAACACTTAAAACAAGTGTTCACTGTGGGAGCAGTCTAAAATTCACACAAAATTAGGGTGAACTGTTCTAGCAAGCTAGCTTGAGGCACATGGATTCTTAAACCTGCCCAGTTCTTTTTCTTTGTTCTCCTGGCCAGAACCCTTCATGATGAATAACATGTTCTCTGAGGCCTAATGCTTCCTGTGCATCCTTTGTCCTCCTGCTTAAAAAGCCTTTATATGTTGGAGAATCCCTCATATCCTGCCTTTTTTTCCCCCTCAAAGCAGAGCTTCTGGTGACACTCACTTTCAGCTGAAGGGGTTTTGTATTTGCAGCTTATTTTGTGGAAGAATATAGTAAATTGGTGACCTCCTTTCCTCTGTCTGCTATGTAGAGTTTATTTAATTTAGCCTTTTGATATGAAACTGGTGTGAATTAGAAGAGGGCAGAGAAGGGTTAAAGAGTCCAGCTGGGCTGGACCCACAAGTGAGAATCTCCAAATACTTCTGGAACTTGTACAAATCAAGAAGAGAAAGATTTCATATGGAACCCTGAAGAGAAACATCAAAAGCTCCCTTTTTCTGTCTCTCCTTCAGTGATTTTTTTTTTTACTATTATCTTTTATAGGTTTCTATGGTACAGGGATAAAATTGGAAGAATTTTGGGAAAATATTACAATGTAGACATCAAAAAATAAATTTCTGTGAAGTTTTTCTTTTTAAATCAGACTTGATTTGTAACATGGTTCTTGCATTGCTTCAGTTGGACAGCATACGAATTACACCTAGGATCTTAGAGAAGCTTTCATAAAAGAAAGGATAGGGTAATATTAAAATTTCAGGGGCTTATATCTCCATCCATGCATTATTTCTAAAAACTCAATGTCACTGTTTTCTATAACAATAATTAACATCCTAAATAAAGGAACAAATATATTCCTGTCATAATTATTGAAGAGAAATGAAAAATATTAAAGTATCATATGAAAGTATCATATCCAATTACTCTTCTTTCTTGTTCAATGTATTTATTGCAAAGGTAGTTGTAAGAGATTTCAGATGATGTTGTATACTCAGCTTGTATCCCTTCTGATATTGCTATTGGGATTCATTTGTAACCCCTCTACATAGTGTTAGCTACTGTTTTCTCCCTCTACTTTCTAAGGGTTGGTGGGTACAAAACCCAAACATGGACAATCAGATTCTCCACTCCAAAGTCAGAATTTAAATCTTAAGTGTAATGACGTAAAAACTGAAACCAAATGGCTCTTTTTCATCCCAAAGGTAATTTCTACCTTATATCATCCCAATAAATAAGATAATTTCTGCTTTATATTATCCCAATAAATATTTCCCACATTAGCCAAAGTCAGTTTCTGTTACTTACAACAAAAGAACTGTAATTGTAACTGTGCTGAAGATTGAGTATATGCTGTTAACTTTATTAAAAAAATTATCTTCCTAATAACTCTTGTTTCCCTGTAAAATGAAATTCTCCTACACCATCCACAGGACCATCATAAATGATCACACCAAATACTAACCTTCTAGGGCCCTTGCCAAGGAGGGAGTCGGGACTGTAATTTAGCCTACAATTTTCTTGGCAAACCATCCTGGGAAAGAACTGCATCTGCCCGTGGGACACATTTTTTTAAAATTTATATGAAGGCATCATCAGGTTTCAAGCTATAAGCCCATGGAATTAATCTGCCATAAAGTGGTGTCTTTCCCTAATTTGCACAAAGAATACATGGGTAGTGGCCCTGACTATCTACTTTCTAACATATCTTTTTTTTTCCTGTCTAAACACTTAAAATATTTTATCCATTTAAAGACCCTATCTCTTTCACTATCAAGACCTGCCTCATGACCACTTTTCTTTAAATGACTTTGAATAGGCAAGAGGAAGACAATTTTTATACTGTTTCCATATTTAGTTATTTCAAACCATGGCTATTATTCGTCTCTATCTGTTTATACCAGTATCTAGAGAGGATTTTAATTTATATGAGGAGGGAAAGTGTCTCACCTAATTATAACGTCAGAAGTTGTGGAAACAGAAAGTAAATAGGTTAAAAGTCATAACACCTATCTATTGACTTAAAGCAGTATTAGTGTGCTGGGTTTCTCTTTTTACCTACCTTAGATGAAAAGATTGATAAAGAAAAATGAAGTCTTGATTTACTTATACAAAAAAAAAGATATTAAAACTTTTCACTAAATTCAGACAGTATTGAAAAGAAATAATGTTCATTAAAACTAAAAATTTTGCTTCCAAATGATTTGGCGTGATTAGACAGTTTCAATGTATTTAGCCAATTGGCAGATGTTTGAATATATTCTCCTCAAGAGGAGTTTCTCATACCATAGCCAACTAAAGTTTTCCTCTAGCTTGTTTTATTTAAGTTTACATTTTACTAATCTATCAGCATAAGACTTTAGCAGATTAAACTCATTTTATAAAATGACTGTAGATTACAAAATAATCAAAAAAATATTTTCCTTACACAAAAGCACCCAATGGTGTTTATTATTTGAGCAGATCAGCATGAAATGAAAAGTGTGATCCTTTCACACTTAATGTTAATTAAGTCTTGCACAGAGTTCATAGATATCTGAGAGAAGGAAACACATCAACCAGAAGGGTAGTGTTTACATAAAATACATGGGAGACAAAAGGTGAAAATAACTGACTTCATGGATTTAAGCCTTAGATTAGCCCTGTAGTTTTATGGAACCCCATGGATGAGTCTTTAAAATATTATATAGAATTAAAAGAATTGTGATTATTAATAAACTGATGTTCAAAAGGCATTAAGTTGCTACCACAGAGTAATTGTCTGTGAAACTATACAACAGTTAGTCCTGATTCAAGTTCATAAATTTTCACTAAGCTCTCAATAGCATGGAGGTTAATTCATATCAGAGACCAACTGAAGAGGTTTTTTTTTTTTTACATCTGATAAGGTATTATTTATGATCAGTGAGAAAAAAATTAGAAGTATTCCACAAAATAATCAATCCTTCACTCATGGTCCAAAATGATCTGTTTTCACCAAATACACATTAATCATCTTTTATGGTACTTGTTGAACAATACGCCTTTTAGATTTCAATACATCTAATAGTTTTTTTTTTTTTAATTTTACATTACTTATATGGTTTAATGGAGCCAGAAACCTAAATTACATGAGTTATGCCAGCTTTTCACGGAGGTAATATTTACATTCATGTTAGTTTGCTAATATTTGGACTTCTGTGTTTTCAAAGAAACTATGTATGATAATTGATTGGCATTCTCTCATTTTGTTCAACTTCCCCAGTAATCCCCCATAAAGGTATCATTTGGAAAATCTGAAGGAAAATTTAATTAGTTTACCTATTTTTATCACTTGGCAATATTGACCTAATCACCTTTGAAACTATATTTTTCCTTGAGTTCTATCTTAAGTACAGTATCTCTGTGGCTCAGTTTTTGGTGTGTGTGTGTGTGTGTGTGTGTATACATATATATATATATACACACACATGTATGTGTGTGTGTATATATATGTGTGTATATATATATATATATATATATATATATATATATATATATATATATATCTCAAGGCTTCAACTTTCCCATCAAGCCATAGAATTTCAAACCTATGAATAAACTCAATCCCAATCAAATTAACAGTACCATTTGGATAAATTACTATATTAGCTATTATTACTATAAAACCATTTACTACAAAACTTTTCAGCTTAGAAAAAGTATGTATTATTTCATAGCATCTGTGTGTCAGGAATCTGTATTAGGCCTATCTGGGTACCTCTGGCTCAAGATCTCTCATGAGGCTGTATTCAAGCTATATCATGTCAGGTGAAGTTCTGATCTCACCTGAAAAGTTCACTTGAAGGAGGGTAATGCACTTTCACGCTCACTCATGTAGTTGTCTGCGTGTATCAGTCCCTTCCCACACACAGTGTCCATGGCAGCTAGTGTTCCAGGGGCAAACACTGTGAGAGCAAAAGAGAACACCAGGATAGAAGCTGAAAGTTTTTGCTTTTGCTGTTTGTTTGTTTGTTTGTTTATATTTTACAGAGAGAGAGTGCCCTGGAGCAGGGGAAAGGAGCAGATGGAGACAGAAAGAGAATCTCAAGCAGACTGCATGCTCAGCACAGAGCCCAATGCAGGGTTCAATCCCACAACCCTGGGATCATGACTCAAACCAAAGTCAAGAGTCAGATGTTGAGTGGATTGAACCACCTTGGCACCCCTGTTTTTGTATTTTTAATAACTTAATCTCACATGTGACATTCTACCTCATCTGCTATATTCAATTCATTAGGAAAAATTCACTTAAACCCTGCCCACACTCAAGGGCAGATTACTTACAGGTGTGAAACACAAGAGGTGGATATTATTAGGCACCATCTAGAAGCTGCCTACCCCAACTACTATTTTCGAATCCAGAATTTTTAAGCCTGAACCTGTGATAGTCTCACCCAGTGACATAAATGACCCTCCTTGTTTATTTGTAATAACAGCCTTCTCCTTACCATCCCAGGTCAAAGCTTCATGTATCTTTCACCCCTACTGAAACCCTGATATAACTTGTTGAGACTCAATTTGCCATTAAACTTTATTTAGATGTGCCTTTCTCATTTCATAGTCACCATCTTAATTTAGACCCCTATTATCTTTTTCTTCATCTATTTATTTACCTTTACTATTGGCTTTACCCCTGAAATTCTTATTTCATACTACTGCCGGAGTAACTTTCCTACCACACAATTTTATCAGGAACTCTCAATCTAAACCTTTCACCTGTTTATCAATTGCCTGCAGGACAGAGTCCAAGCATCTTAACCTGACATCAACTTGATTTCTGTTTATCTCTCCCTATTTTTCAATACTGCATTCTAACCAAATTAGCCCATTCATTTTATCCATGGAACATGCTTTCTATGTTTTTAGCTTTATGTCTATGTTCACACAGTTCTTTAACTTGAATGGCTTTTTAACAATTCCTAATCCTAGCATCCTTCAAGATTCATTCAAATCCAATACCATCTTCATTCATCCTTTATTCACTTATTCAATCATTAATTTAAAAATTAAAATCACTGGTTGCTAGATACCATATACTACATGCATAAGTGATAATAAAATGTTGATTGCTTTAAGTTACACTTCTCTGGGTTGTATATTTTACAGAATTTTTGAGCCAGTGTTTAACGAACTGATCCCAGATCCAAGTGGTCATGTCTGGTAGTCAGCTAATATGTAATCTAAAACTTAGGAGAGGGGTTTATACTATAAGCCATCCCTATCACTTCAGCTGAAAATGTTTTCCTTTCCCAGAATTCCTACACACTATGTGCCTAGACAACTGTGGCAATTATTACATTCAATATCATATTGTAAATCTTTTTAAATTCATAGATTCTCTGTCCCATATAGATCATAAAATTTTAACTATTTTTTGTGCTTGGCATATGTAGGTACTGAAGAAAAATTAGGTTGATGGTTGGATAGTACCAAAGAAAGAATTTTAGCCTGAATTACATTATCAGTTAACCTGTAGATCTCTTACCATTCTGTGTTTCTTTTTAATATATTTCCCATTTATCATATCCAAATGATTGTACCAATAAATACTTGAGCATCAGTTTTTCCTAAAAGATATTATTTGGTCTAGTTGCCCCCTAGGAAATAAATATCTGAATGACTTTATTCTTACAGCATAAATGTTTATTATAAGACATCATTTAGCACTTCTTTTAGGAAATAGGAATTTAACTCCCTCAACCATTAATGTTGATCAAGGGATATCATCAAACCTTATACATTTACAGCCGAATAAACAATGTCAAAGGATCAGGGTGCATCTGTTTGAAATATTATGGTAAATACTATGGCAGCCTAATCAATCACCTTCTTCTCCCATACCTTCCATTCTTCCTTTCCAGCAGAACTTGGAATGTGTTCAATCTTGTAGAAGACTATAGACTCATAATTTAAACCAAGATTTTGCCATTTATAAGAAATGCATTGCAGAAAGGAAGGGGGAAATATTTTACTGGTCAGGGGCTGAGAATCCCCACACTCCAGTCCCTTAAGGCCTTGCAATTATAGCTTGTCTTTTATATTGACATATTACCAAAACCACTTCCCAGATTCCCCTCAGGATCACCAGTGAAGGAGGATCCTTGTGATACTCAGGGAAGATGAAACCTCAGATACTCAGCAAGCTGGGGGAAAAGGAACCTTTAAGATCTAATTAAGAAAACTTCAAAACATCTATTTAAAAGGATACAAAACGATATAATTGAAAGTCATAGTAACTCAATAGAACATCGAGGAATTATCAAGGAGTTACATTTATCCGAAGGAGTAAACATTGATGATCTACAAAGAGATCACAGTGTTCACCTCAGAAATAAAAATTAAGAACTTTGTTAAGTAAGATCTTTATCTTTTAGTGTACAAGCCCTGAAGTTCTATTTATGGTGGATAGTCCGATTTTGTTAACACAAACTACAAAAATCGGAGCGTAGGAAAGGTCCCTCCCCAGGCCTCTATGGTAAAAAACAGGCCTGAATGAATCACTGTGTACACATGATGCTTGCCAGTGATTGGTTTAGGAATAAACATGTAAATAAGTTCTAGGTGTTAACCAGGAATTTCTTGGTGAAAGAGTTTGAAGGCAATTTTTGTGGTCAGAAAAAAATTACTCATATGTTTACTTTGATTTTAAAATTTTTAAATTCATTTTATTAAAGTTACATATTTTAAAAACCTGTCCTCAAGCTTTCAGATTACAGATTTATCATAATTCTATTTATAATCTAGACTTAATAATTGGTTTTTATAAGCCATCTGATTAATGTTTGGCACCATTTACAAACTTAAACCACTTCAAATGTTTTAATCTGTATTTATAAATTAAATGCATTCAAATTTTAAAGGATTTAAATTATTTTACTTAACACTAACTTTTTGAGTTCAAAATAACTCTTGTATTTTTTTTTTAATTTTTTTTTTTTAACGCTTATTTATTTTTGAGACAGAGAGAGACAGAGCATGAACGGGGGAGGGTCAGAGAGAGAGGGAGACACAGAATCTGAAACAGGCTCCAGGCTCTGAGCCATCAGCACAGAGCCTGACGCGGGGCTTGAACTCACAAACCATGAGATCATGACCTGAGCCAAAGTCGGTAAAAATAACTCTTATATTTAATAAACATGTTAGTATGATGAATCTTACATTGTCAAAAATGTTTCAGCATTGTATGTAAACTTAATCAGATTTTAATGTAAAATGCAGGTCAAAATTGATAATTTTATATTTTAAATGGGAATAACCAAGCTGACTTCTAAGTCTAAGTCTACTGGAGCTGATTTCTTAAAAATGACCATTATATAAAACATCAGTTATTTAACACTATGTTGGTTAACTTAAACTTTTTGGCACTGAATTCTCAATCTCCCCAGGGTTGAAAGGTGCTTAAGTATTTAGATAATAGCTATGTCATAACAGTCAACTTTGAGGAATAACTTCACCATCAGTTGTGATTGCTTAGCAATCATATATTTCAGCTCTATCACTGTGTTTTCTTTTCATACATCCTGATAGAGTATCCTTTATCGGCTAAAGGTCTCTTTTCATAGACTAGAACAAGGGTTTTATAACCAAGAGAGCTGTTGTTCTTAGTGTCTTCAGAGACAGAATATCTGTGCCCAGTTTACAAGCATTCATGATATGATTGTATTTTGCATTTTTAGCTCTTAAAATACAAACATTTACTGCCTGTCTAATCCTAAAGATAAGCAAACTTGATACAATCTGAACTTCTCTTCATAAGTTCCCTAACTTTTAGGACCATACCAATTTTATGATATAATAATGATTTCTAATAGAATCCTGAGATTTCTCACGGTATAGCCTGGTATTCAAGACATTTCCAAGATCACTGGCCTGAAACTGACCAATGGCCCCTGAAGGGAAGCCTGCTGTGGGCTTCTGCAAAAAGAAGATATACAAGAGGAAAGCCATTCTTCATTAACTGAATGTTTTCCTGTCTTCAGGGAATACTTAGAGCCCTTTTGTGACTTTGAGGAGGCAAGCCTGTAAAACCTAGCAAAAGCGTTAGGTTTGATGGAGGAAAATCTGGGAGCATCCTACCCCTAAACTTTTTATTTAATAAGATAACACATTGCCTTTTGGTTCAGCCACTTTGAGTTGCATTTTTGTCACTTGCAGCCCTATTCACCCTAACAAATAAAATAATGCATTAAGACACCCACATAATTGGGGTGCCTGGCTGGCTCAGTCAATAGAGCATGTGACTTTCGAGTTCGAGCCCCACATTGGACAAAGAACTTATTTTAAAAAATAAAAAAATAATAAAAATAAAAAAAGACATTCACGTAATCAAGGTATGAAGTTATAGGGAGTCATACTGGCAACCCCTATACTATATCAAATAATACCACTAGTTTCCTACATATACATAGCAGTGTATCCAATACAAACGGTTCATGCAAAATAGATTTCATGAAAAAAGGATCTCTAGGCATTTAGTATCCAATGGTTATGCACAAGTAATGAAAACAATATAAACAGACAGAAGCTAAATGGCTTATATTAATAGTAAGTCAGCCTAATATACAAGCAAATGATCAGTTGAGTTACTGTGTGTTCCAGTTTTCTATGAACACCTAACAAACCACTCCAAAATTTAGTGGCCTAAAACATCAGCAACATTTATTTCTCTTAAGAAGCTGGAATCTAATCAGCTTGTCTCTAATCTACTCAGCATCAGCAGATTCCACTTGAAGGCAGGAGGTTGTAATCATCCAAGGGCTCAACATTCAGGGAAAAGGCAAACATCTGGGACTAGCACAGCTGGGGTGTCCTCAGGTGTTCCTCTCCATCTCCGCAAGCTCACTTCATTGGGACCCTCCAGTATGGGGGCTTCAGAGTAGCTGCACTTGTTACAAGCTGCGTGTCCCAAGAGGGAGAAACGCAGATAGAGGCTATACCCCTTTTATGACCTAGCCTTGGAAATAACATAGCTTTACTTCCACCTCATTCTACTTGTCAAGATTTGCCCGAGTTCAAGGAGATGAAAACAGACTCTACCTCTTGATAGAAGAGGGGCAAAAAGAGTATGTGGGACCAGGAATATTAATGCACCCATTTTTTTAATTTTTTTAATGTTTATTCATTTTGGGGGGCATAGAGAGAGACATAATGTGAGTGGGAGGGGCAGAGGGAGAGGAAGACACAGAATCCAAAGCAGGTTCCAGGCTCTGAGCTGACAGCACAGAGCCCAATGCAGGACTTGAACTGACAAACTGCAAGATCATGACCTGAGCTGAAGTCGGATGCTTAACCAACTGAGACACACAGGCACCCCTGCACCCATTTTTGATACAATCACTACACTGTAACACCATGGGTATTTCTCCGTTAAATCAAAGGTGATTTCTGAAAGAGACAGACTGTTAGTCAAATCTTAAAGATTTGAGGAACCTGGACTGTCACACTAAGTCTGCTTTTTTAAGATAACATATTTTAAAGCAGTCATTTCTGAAGTATGCAGTTTATATCAAGAAGCAAAAAAATAGTTCTACTTAGAAGTTCTCAATGGCTTCATGATCTTAATTTATAAATACCCCAAATCCATCCCTTGTCTCCCTTATCTACATGGGCAAAATAATCTTAAAAGTAAACATCATGGAACTTTTCATGACACAGAATTTGGCTAAATAAACACAAATATCTTCAACCTTTTAAACCTGTCCTCAGGCTTAGATGAAAATAAGCTATGAAATAAACTCCAGTGGATTCTAAGAGTAAAAATTAGCCTTAAAATTCTTTCTTTGAACTGAAATGCAAGCTCTTTTATATCAGGTACTTCTGTTGTTTGTGTTCAATGCTACATTCTGGTCCCCACCCTGCCTAAAGCATCACGTTGCAAATAATAAAGTGAATGCATAAATACATAAAACTAGTATGTATAGGATGCTTTAGTTTTTACAGCACTCTCATATACTTTACCTCACAAGAACTTGTGACATAAATATTATTATTGGTCCTACTTAATAAAATAGAAAAATCAATAAGGGAAGTGAGCTTCCCAAAGTTATAGAAATAGTGAAGTGTCAGAACTCCAATATCTCCCTTATTTACACACCTATACCCTTTCCACTGATTATTGATATATTTTACATATTTTCATGACTTCCACCAGAATATTACTTCTGCTATGGATTTGTGCTTTACTTGATCCTCACAAAATACCCCAAAGTAATCATCCTACATAAAACCATCATCCTCTGATGTTATAGCTCCATTGTCATGATTATTGTTAAATTTTCAAATTCCTCCATGTATAATCTTTTAGGTATTCATCTCCCATTTTACTTATTTGTTAACAGTTCTTATATAGACTCAGTGAATGTTTTCAACACTAATACCCTAGCATGTAACCGAAACGTCTTTTCAACCAAATATAACTACGGTGATCAGATTATGCAGAGTTCACAATGTTAAGGTTAGAAACAAAAAAAAAAATTGTAAAAGAAAGGGTCAATAATTCATCGTGGCATGTTAACTTATCAAAGCAATGATAAATATTTAACACATGGAGATATCTAATAACAGAAACCAATTTTGTTACAAAGAAGGGCATACTCATATGTAATACATGGCCATAATTAGAGCACATTTGCATTTTTACCTTGGGGAACTTTTCTCAGGGAATTTAATTTGCATTTTGACCCAGAACTCTCTGAAGAGAGATATATAAAGAAAAATGGAAGATACTTTTTCCCAAATCCATGTATATAAGACTTCTGACTCTCTGAATCTTACTTTTCTTGTATATTAAGGAATGTTGAAAGAATTAAATGAGATACTGTGTTCATAACAAGAAGGAGACAGTCATCACAGGAAGTGAATGACATTATCCTCATCATTCTTGAAGAACAGTGGAATGCCTGCCCCAGATCCAGGGCCCAGAGAAAGTTATTTTCTCACTGGGAGTTCAGAGCATGGAGTCCAGGGAGGGGAGAGGAGAAGGAAACACACCAGCAAAATCAACACTGAAGCAAAGCTTCCAGGTATTTTCTATTTGGAAAATGAGGAGACTGGAATTTACCTTTAGGATAACATGCTCTCTCTTCCTGGGAAAGATGCCCAAAAAGCCTCATGGTTATAGAAATACAAAGCAAACCTGGTGGGTTGTATTGGAACTGAGGTTCCCAAAATAGCCTGTAACACACTGTACTAGAAGGTCTTGGCAAGACCCCTGCTAGGTGCTGCCTTCAGGAGTTAAGTGCTCAGAACCAGGGCCTGAAGCCTATAGGGAAGGCCTGCACCCAGACACGGAGCTGAACTCTCCCTGTGTTCCAACATCAGGGAAAGAAGTCCTCACCCTGTGAGAAGGACTGGAGCATTCGACTAGGTCCTTCAGGACACCTGAAGCCAAGGAACAGCTCAGGCACCAGGAACAGGAACAAAGCATCACCTATGTGGAAGGACAGGGGCAGGCGGAAGGTATGTGATGAAGTCATAAACAAAGCAAGATCCCAGTTTCTGGGAATTGGCATAAACAAAAGCTTTGGGTTATTCTGAGCCATGATGCTGCCCTAGATTCTTTACATTCCAGTCTCCAGAACAGTCCTGCTCCCCAAGACTGAAGTAGCACACAGCCAGCACACAGGAGACAGAAATGGTCTTAGCCAGAGGGTGCTAGAAGAATAGAAAGGTAAATGCATGGGGAATCACTCTAATTACCCTAAATTGTCCCACAGATGAAAGACCAGGAAGCCTAGATCAAAGCTGCTGCTGAAATGCATTCCTGCCAGTGAAAACAACCACTAGAAGCTGAATCTCATCTCAGTCATGAGAGCCACTGCTGGCAGGACTGTTTCGCAACCAGGGTCACCACTAAAGAAGCATCTGCTGAAAGCTGGTACCAGGAACAGCCGCTGAGGGTGACCTGAAAAGGCCCCTGCCACAGGGCAGTGCGTGAGGCAGCAAGTACTAACATGCTGAGCAACCCTTGTCCCTGCAGAGACCTGTGGCTCACTTTTTCGTCCTGTGATTACCTGTGCACAGGGAGAGAGAAGTTATTCCTCCCACTAAGGGGAGGGTGGAAACTATTGTTTTTCATTTTTTTTCTTATTATAGAAAAGAACAAGTGTTCATGTCAATGTAAAAGACCTGAATGTCACCTGAGCCTCGCATCTCCAGCCAGAAGAGTATCAGGCAGGAGAAGGACATACAAGACATTCTAGAAAGAACAAGAATGAATAGGCTTCGCTATGTATAGTATATCAAATCATCATGTTGTATACCTTAAATATATACAATTTGTATTTTTAAAAAGGAAATAGGAAAAAAAGAATGAACAGGCTTTGGAAAGCCTTTTTTTTAAAGCATTATTATTTTTGTGAGCCTCTAGACTCAGGGTGGTTGTATCTAACTCTAGAGAACATGAAAATTAATTCTCAAGTTTTTCCAAAGGTGGTAGTTTTCTTGTCGTTGATGTTGTTGTTGTTGTTAAAAGCCAATTAACCCTGTGCTATTTCTATGAATAATTGACTTTTCAGGTTTGCTTAGAATATAGGTTTTCTGGTTTAGGTCACTCTCAGTTTTATTAAAATTAACACACCTTATATACACTCCCTAAAATTTTGTTAAGTTTTAAATGTGTTCCTAGCCTTCACAGACTCTATTGTTTTCTAAGAATTTTCACTGAATTTTCTGTGAACACAGAGTTCTGTCACAGCTAAACAAAAAAATCTGAAACCAACATTCATGACCAAACATTTTTTTAAAGCAAGAAATATAAATAAGAAACTTACTTTAAAATGTGTTTTTATATTAAGATTGAGAATCTGGATTTACCTCACATGAAAGCTTGCAGCATAATTCTAAGAAATTAATCTATATTTTCAAATATAAAAAAAAAAGTAATAAGAGCTCTTTGAAGCAAACATTATAGAGAGACTTTTAAAATAAGATGAGAGCAATTTGATCAAAATACTTTCTTTTTCTGCTCAGTTCAAAGCCTGACTCAAGTCAAGAGGTCATATGGTGCTCTAGATATATCCTTGGGTTTTCTTTTGTCTCATTATTCCTCCACTCATTCCTACCTTCAGGAGCTTACAAAATTTCAGGTGGAGGCAACAGAGATCTACCTCTCCTTGAATGGGAGAGGATATTATATATCCCTTAAGTATGTGCTGGTAATTGTAATTTAAGGAATTTTGCTTAAATCTTGCTATAGATCAACCTGGATAGTCATTCCACTATGCTAATATACTCATTAAGATTAAGTCTGTGCTTAGTTGTTGCATTGAAAATCTTCCTTTCATTACCTTTTGATGTTGTTTAAGATGAGAATACATAAAGAGCTGGTGTGGCTCTCTGTAGAGTACAGTTACAAACAAGGTTGTAAAATATCTAGGATAGCTCCCAAGTAACAATCACAGCCATAAAATAACTCCAGTGTTTAGCCATACACCAAATATCTTAAGTGGTAAAAGTAAGCACACACCAAAGTGTATCAAATATATTTTCACAATGTCATACCACAGGTTTTTTTTAATTCCTCTTATATTTCAAATTTTAAACAATGTATATTATTTTATGATCAACAAAGCACATATTTGTTTAAAACATAAAAATATGTTATATTATCAATGGAATACATTCATTCAATACTCACTTAGGTGAAGTTTTAAATCTAAAAGAAGTCAATCCACAGGGGCACCTGGGTGGCTTAGTCGGTTAAGCATCTGACTCTTGACTTCGGCCAAGTCATAATCTCACCATTCGTGGGATGGAGGCCTGCATCGTGCTGCACACTGACAGCATGGATCCTGCTTGGAATTCTCTCTTTCCCCCTCTCTCTCTGCCCCTTCCTCCATGCTCACACAACTCTCTCTAAAAAATAATAAACTTAAAAATAAAATAAATAAATTTTTTTTCTCTCCCCTCCTCCAAAGGGAGGAGGAGAGAGAAAATTCTGTCAATGGCATTGTTTCTTGTTGCATCATAATATGGCAATTAAACTATATTCTACCCAGTACCATAGATCCTGGTCCACTTTGCCATAATGGCAGATGCCTGCACAGCTGTGGCAGTTAGGCCCCCATACTTGGACTGTCACAGTCAAAGCTTTAATCATCACTCCCTGAAAGCCTTCCCTCAGCCACTGACCATACTAGAACCAGTTCTGACCCATAACTTAGTCTGTGTATGAGCTCTGGGTTACCGACTTCACCCCACCCTCTCTCCTGCCTCCGGAGTACTACATTTCACCTTGCCAGGTCCTCCTAAAATTAGAAGATGAAATAAGGTTCCTGGGCTCCTAATTAAAATTAAACCACACTCTGGTGGTCAGAATCCTATAGGTTTCTCAAGGAGTCACTTTTAATTAAGTCAACAAAACTGGATAATATATTAATCTCAGGACCATGGCTGTCTCCTGTCCCTACAATTGAACAACCATAATGTGTCATTTAAGCACTTTTTTTTAATGTTTATTCATTTTTGAGAGAGAGACAGAGACAGAGACAGAGCATGAGCAGGGGAGGGGCAAAGAGAGAGAGGGAGACACAGAATCTGAAGCAGGCTCCACGCTCTGAGCTGTCAGCACAGAGCCCAATGTGGGGCATGAACCCACCAACCATGAGATCATGACCTGAGCTGAAGTCAGATGCCTAAATGACTGACTGAGTCACCCAGGCACCCCATCATTTAAGCACTCTTACTTCAATAACAATGTCTAAGCCAGGTTACTGGAAGTCTACATTCTGAACTGGCATTTTTGGTCCTTCAAAGTGAATAATCTATTAGCTTCAACTTTACATTTACTTTCTAAACATTTAGTATGTTAGTGGAAGCAAACATTATAGAAGCAGGACCAAAAATCTTATATCCTAAATAAATCTAACATTTCTCATTGGGAAACATTTTGTCTGATTCTTTCTCTCAGTTCTAACAAATCATCAAAAGAGAAAGCTCCCCTTCCACTCTACACACCCAAAAGGATGTGAATGTAGTCCCTTTTCCTGGGAAAATATCAAAGCTCTGGCCACAATCATTGGAAGGTGTTTTGAAGGTAAGCAGATCAATCTGTAGATCCAAGTGATTGACTTTTATGAATTGTTAATTGTCTTTTAAATGTGCAATTGAGAGGCGCCTGGGTGGCGCAGTCAGTTAAGCCTCCGACTTCAGCCAGGTCACGATCTCGTCCGTGAGTTCGAGCCCCGCGTCAGGCTCTGGGCTGATGGCTCAGAGCCTGGAGCCTGTTTCCGATTCTGTGTCTCCCTCTCTCTCTGCCCCTCCCCCGTTCATGCTCTGTCTCTCTCTGTCCCAAAAAAAATAAATAAACGTTGAAAAAAAAATAAATAAATGTGTAATTGAGTTGAAGAAGTGAATATTCTATTTTATGTAAAGTAAATCTCAGCATGGCAATTTTCCTATAAGAAAAAATAATCAAGGAAGGAAGATATCTTCTACACTGTATTAGACAACTTCTGCATTCAAGTAACATCTTCCTTGAGGCACCACTAAGTTCTTCTCATACACAAAAGGTTTTGGGGTATTCTGTTTCTCAGGAGTGGTTACATGACAGAGACAATTAAACATTTCTAGAAATGAGAATCAAAGAGAACAAGTGTTACAAGAATCATAAAGGGAGAGTAAGGAAAAGACCTAGAGGGCCCCAAAGGGGACACCTAGAAAAGTGGGTGAAAATGATGCCCTGGCTTGCAGTGAGAAAACAGAAAAAGATTGGAAGGGAAAAGTCACTAGAAAAAGCAGTGTTTTTCTCTTTTTTCAGAAAAGATGAGAGAAATGAAATTCTGATATGTTTCACCTGCTAAAAATAAAAACTCATTGGAGAAAAAGCAACTGCTATGTGAATAAGGACTCAGCCAGAACCCAACATTAGAGCAGCATCCTACTGAGAATAGAATAACAGCTAACATTTATTGAATATTTGCTAAGTGCCAGGCACAGTTCTAAACACTTTATATGTATTAACTCATTTAATCCTCATAATAACTCTATGAGGAACTGAAGCCAAAGAAAATCTGGAAACAGAGTATGGGATGCAGGATAGAAAATCTCTCCTGGTGCTTTGCAGATTATGACTAATCTGGTGTCATACTCAGTGTGGGACTCCATGAGCCTGGACATTGTGGGATTCTTGATCAGCTTCTGCAGGCTGCAAATCCAATGTTTTATGTTCAAAAGAAAAACAAAACAAAACCTCCTTAACGAAGTATGTGAAGCAAGGATCACTGAAATATCTAGCGTATTTTCCAGGAGCTGACCAAAGTCAACTATAACGCTGAGGACAGTTCCGACAAACGCTTATATTGATATTCAATAAATACTGACCGCCTCAGCCTTTTCCAGAAGAAGAAGAAGTTGTTCAGCCAAAGCAACACATATATAAATGAATGGAAAAATGGAGCCACATCTCTGAGAAAGGTGTCTGATGAGTTTTGTTTTTGTTTTTGTTTTCTTTTTGGCTTAAGTTTTAATGAAAATAGTGACCTCTAAAATGTGGGAGTGGGCATGGGGAAAATACAAAATATGTAAAGAAATGACAATAGAAAATTCAAAGTAAAGATATATTGATCATGAAGATACTAGTTTTCACCATACCTTGATTTTTTTTTTTGAGCTTTCATTCAGATAACCAAGAAACACACAAAGAAAATAGGTTAAAACCCAATTTTTCTAGTTTAAAAAAAAAAAGTCCCAAACCAGTCCAGCCACTTCATAAAGGGTGGCTTTTCTCTTTTATTTCAATTTTATGCAAAAATTGCTCTCTGCTCTCTCAGCAGTATTCTTTACCCCTTTAAATTTCCAAACTGTTCTGAAGCTGTTTTATGATTGTTTTCAAAGACCTCAGTGAAGTATTGGAGGGTGTGTGTGTGTTTGCTCACACACACACACAAGTGCATTCATGTGAGTTTTTAACAGTAAAAATAAGAAACTACCTTTCCATTTGGGTTAGAACTGAGATGAAATGAGGAATGGCCGCCACCAAGCAGAAAATGTGCTCACTTTATGTGTGCCAGTTAATTACGACACTTCAGAGGCGCTTCCGAAAGGATAAGGCAAGCTGCATAAATTTAGCTGTAATCCAGGCAGGCAAAACTAATTTGCAGGGGATGGCCTTATCTAGCCGCTGCAGCTTTCTCAGAAAATTAACCTTGGATATTTGGGCCCAATTCAGAAAGTGTTTGATTTTTTTTTTCCTTTCCCTGCTCAGCATAAGAGAATTTTTGAATTCAGTACAATACCTGACTTTTAAGAGGCACTATGAATGCTGTAGGCAGTTCAGAGTTATTACTGACAAGCAAAAATATATATTTTATATATACATATAGATGATTGTCCTTCATGCCCATTATCCTGCCTTCTTACATGTGCATCAGAGGGTTTATCAGTGTAGGTATAGGGGCTTTTTTGGATTAAGAGAAGGATGCAACTCATTTTTTATGTACTTAGAAAAATTCATCAAAGTTCATTGCAGAATAAGTCATGCATACTGACTTGTTCATTCCAGTGGAAATGAAGAAATCCCCATAAAAATAGAAGTTTAATGAAGTGTTGGAGCCAAGTCTTGCCTGTCATTGCAATTATCACTGATTTCGACCCTTTCTTAGTCTCCCACTACTAATTAATCTCCTACAGCACAGTAAAAGCTTACCATGTTTTTCTATACTATGCAGTCATTCATTCAGTCAACAATTACTGAAGTCAGCACGCCTTCATATGTGTGCTCATTTACTCATATACTCACTCTGTTTGTATTTCACTCGTTATATCAGTGTGAGAGGCAAAGATTCATATGTCAATGTTTCCAATGTGTTTTGAAATTTCTCAAAGCCATGTAGTATGTAAGCATCCAAAGAGTTCTAGTGTTTGCATGGTAATAGTTAGGTGCCCCCCACACACACACAAAAAAAATTAATTTTGTTTTAATAGTACCTATAGAATAAAAATAAAACTAGTTTTATTTTTCTAAATTTTAAACTGAATTTTTATTGACCAGCTTTAATAATAAGTTCATAAGAAGCCCCATATGACCATCAGTAGTGGCTGAGCTAGAACTTTAATGAAAAGTTTTTTTTTAATATCCTATCTACAATATAATTATTGCTTCATTCATTTCAAACCATAGAAGTTACTTATTCTGAAGTGCCATGAACTCAGCTGGCATTAATTGTTCTTGTAGATGTCACAATTAGGCAAAAAGGAGCATATTTATAATAATCAGAGAGCCATTTTAAAACACAGATTGCATACTGAATCATGAAATTTGAAGCAATGACTCCCATTGTGATCTAAATTTTCATCATGCTTGTTCAATAGGCAGGGCTAAATGTTATGGCTATTTATAGTTATACTCTAGGGTGAAAAGGGGGGATTAGATGTCATAAAGAATCATACATAATGCATAAAGACTCAAACTGTATTTTATGAGAACTGAAAAATTTAAGAAACTCTGGCTGAAATATGGAAATGTTGTGCCAAGTAGAACTTCCTCATACAAAATAATGTTCGTAAAAACTTAGCAGACAAGAACACAGTAAACCCTCAAACCATCTTGGTCTGATCTGCATTTCTCCTACATATAATATATTTTAATGGGGAATTTGAGTAAATACATTGAGGCTAACTTTGAAGGTCACTGGGGAAAAGATATCACTATGGATGCCAATGCATTGAATATCTGCTATATGTGTAATCAAAACTACAAAACAACTAAAAAGATGTTTGTTCATATAATTTACTTATCAATAAACCTTTTGTAACTGACTTTTTAAAAAGTTAAGTTTTCAAGGCAGTTTTAGGCTTACAACAAAATTGAAAAGGGGGTAACAGAGATTTTCCATATTCACCCCTACCCCCACATAAAGCAGAACATCCCCCATTATCAACATCACTCACCAGAATGATACATTTTTTACCAAGGGTGAACCTGTACTGACAAATCATAATCGCCCAAAGTTGATAGCTTACCTTAGAGTTGTAATGGACTTGTAAAGGATATTTTCTACTTCAGCCAATTTCTAAAAAATTGATCAACTCGATTATAAAGAGACTCAATTGACTCTAACAACACAAAACAGCAAAGTTCTATAATTGATCCCACTGTGTGGCAATCACCCACAACAATGTAAATCCTTTGAGGTCAGGAGATTCTGTGTAACCACTCTGATTCCCCTAGGGGCTAAAGCAGTGTCTACAACATAGAAGAAACAAAGCAAATGCTGGCCAAAAGAATGTGTAATTGAGTAAGTAAATGTATGGATTATGGAGGAATAAATGAAAAACATCATTAAGTTGTTTAACTTACAAAGAGATCTCTATGTTTTATCATCTCAGTACTCGGAGAAACTCTAGGGTGTCTTTGCTGGTGGCTCAAGGGTAAAGGACCTAAAACCACACCCAGTAGCTCCCCCTTTTATTCCCACCACCCTCCCTTTCCTCTTACCCCACAAACACCCTTCTCATCTAACTTCAGCAAGAATAACTCTAATTTTAAAAGTTTTTGAGGGGCGCCTGAGTGGCTTGGTCAGTTAAGCGTCCGACTTCGGCTCAGGTCATGATCTCACAGTCCATGAGTTCGAGCCCCGTGTCGGGCTCTGTGCTGACAGCTCAGAGCCTGGAGCCTGTTTCAGATTCTGTGTCTCCCTCTCTCTCTGCTCCTCCCCTGTTCATGCTCTGTCTCTCTCTGTCTCAAAAATAAATAAACGTTAAAAAAAATTTTTTTTAAGTTTTCGAAATATGGTGATGCTTTGAAAGAACAGTTCGGTTTGATTTGCCCAAAAATTTCCCAGAACATTTCTAGTATATAAAATAAAATACATATGTTTTCTATTTGTTCAGTCTTTCTAAAAGGATGCATTAATCTTATCATGTCATATATGCTATAAGTAATGTAGTTTTTGTTTTTGTTTGGTTTAAACAATTATATTTACTGTTTCATAGTTAAAAAACATTTCCATCCTTTAGACTTCATTTTCCCAATTATACTTAAATGATCTCACATAATTTACTAACCCTTCCTAAGCTAAAATTAATCACATAACTCTTCCTTAGACTGCCATAGATTTTCAGAATTTGCTAAATAAAATGGTTTTCATCAATATAACATGCTTCTTTTATTCAACCAGCATTTATAGGTTGCCTATTATGGACTAGAGCTTTGCATAACACCGGAGGTAACAGTATCTGATTTCACAGAGTGAGTGCTATTCATTTGCTTTCTGAATCCTGGAGAACTTTTATAAATATTTAGAATCATAAGTATATGCATACTATATGTTTATAGTAAACAAGTCAGCTACAGAATTGGAAATGTATTTTAAAAACCAGAGCACTCCTCAAATTTTCATCCTTGCCCCACTTACTGGGGACACATCAAAGGTCACAATATAATTCCAGTTATAGCAATGATGATCAAACTCAGTATTTAAGACAAGCATGCTGGGGCGCCTGGGTGGCGCAGTCGGTTGAGCGTCCGACTTCAGCCAGGTCACGATCTTGCGGTTCGTGAGTTCGAGCCCCGCGTCAGGCTCTGGGCTGATGGCTCAGAGCCTGGAGGCTGTTTCCGATTCTGTGTCTTCCTCTCTCTCTGCCCCTCCCCCGTTCATGCTCTGTCTCTCTCTGTCCCAAAAATAAATAAACGTTGAAAAAACAATTAAAAAAAAAAAAAAAAAAAAGACAAGCATGCTAAGAAAGGGAATGGTGCATCTTTTCAAAAGGGGGTTCCAAAATCCCACTCGTAATGTAAACATAAATATATGTGTTTTATTGAGAGCCATACACACACACACACACACACACACACACACACACACACACACACACACAAAACAAACAAACCAAACAAACCAAAAAAACAAAAACAAACAAACAAAAAACCACTACCCCTTATTTCTGCACCTTCTCTTAGGACAAATACATGGTTTTATTTCTTGGAGAACTTCAAGCACTGCCAGTAATTATATTGAGCAACATAGTCCCAATTTGTCTGGTACACTGTAACACAGAGTAGTGGCCTCCAAATTTGTGTACATATTCCTCAGAATGTATCCAGTAAGATTGCTTCATTGGGGTGAAGGAATACCAATATTAGTACTTTAACGTATATTTATGTTTATCAAAACAAAGTTCACTAATCATCAATATACTGATTGAATATTGGTACCCTCCCTGATCCACATATGGAAAGTACAGGGGCTGCCATGCAGTGAGTGAGGTATTCTGAGAGAACAATAGAAGTCCCACCATGTGAAAGGGTAGTAAGACTACCTTCCCTTTTATCATTCTTTTTGAGCATATCATGATACATTACAGTTTACACATGCTCTGTTACATAAATTTATTGATTATGTAGCATAAAGCAATCAACAATTATAAAGCGCACATAGGAATTGAAAGATTGGGGACACTACAATCTCAGGTGAATGGCAATAGCCCTCCTACTCCCCGTCCAAGCACTTCATCAGTCATGTTATAAGACAAGAACAATGATAATCCCATTTGCCAAAATGTCAGCCTAAAATATCCAAACTTACAAGGTCGCTTGAGTGATGGACTTATATCTACTCTGGACAACTATGTTCTGTTAAGGAAAACAAAGTAATTTTTAAAAGATTGTTTAGTCCACCTTTATCTTTTTACTTCCCATTTTTATATATGCTATACATAAAGTAGTTCAGCCATATAATTTATACATAAATAACTCAATAGCAGGAGTTATGCACAGAATCTTTTATTAATGGGGTTGCACAATATAAAAATTTTGAAGCACACTGACCCAAAGGATTACATTATATTGTTACCAGCATCCAGGCAGAGGACACAAATGCCCCTTCGCATCTTGGCAGGAATCCCCAAACCCTCCTTTTTCCACAGAGGATAATGATTGAAAAAGAGACACAGTAATTACAGAAATAAGACACTCCTGATTCTATTATACTTGGTAGCATGCCTCTCATTTAAGCTTCCCACAATAAAATAATTTCATGGATAATGAGCTTTCACCATCCCCCTCCAAAGAACTAAACAACAGATTTAAAACATAGATAACCATTAATCCCTTTTATTTAGCCTCCTATGTGATAAAGAAGGAATCTGCAAAGACATGAAGATTTATTTACTTTTTTTTAATGTTTATTTCTTTTTGAGAGAGAGAGAGAATGAGAGAAACAGAATGCAAGCAGGGGAAGGACAGAGATAGAGAGGCAGAGAGAGCATCCCAAGCAGGCTAAGCACTGTCAGCACAGAGCCCCACATGGACCTCAATCCCACAACACGAGACAGTCACCTGAGCTGAAATCAAGAGTCAGACGCTTAACTGACTGAGCCACCCAGGCACCCGAGATTTATTTACTTTTTAAAGCTTCATAAAAATAAACCTTCAGTGCCTAAGCTTAGTGGTAAGTCAAGTTCCATTACTTAAAATGTTAATGTGATTCCTCTTGGGTTTTGGGTTGGGGGAGCTGTGCCCTTACTAGTGGGCATGTTAGACAGGTGGTTGGGATGAGCCTTTATAGTCTAGCCACACATCCCCTAGTTCTGGGGAAACCACATTTCTTCTGACATCTGCAGGCTTTAGGAAGACCAACAACAGAAATCAGTCTCTAACTAGAATTTAAAATAACACTCATTTAGGTCTAAAATTTCTCACAGGAACATTTTTAATTCAGGCTTAATGCTCATTCGCCAAGCTTTGCCCTGAACCTGTAATTTGGGTCTGTGTCCTAATTACTATCTTCTAGATTCACATATTCAACACTCATAAAGTATTGGAGGAGACAGAATTGTAAATAGACAGTAAAGAAACACTGTGGCAAGAGGCATAATAGCAGTGTGGAAAAAAAAAAAAAAAAGGTACAAAAGCACCAAAAGCTGACTGACCAAGTTGGCTGGAATGACTCAGGGAAGTTTAGTGTCATATTCTGAATAGGTCTCCAAGGATGAATCACATGAACAAGGGTAGATTGTTCAGGTAATTGTCCAGGGGGAGTGTACCACATATGCAAAAGAATGAAGGTGTGGGTATTCACAGGAATACTAAAAAACTTTTCAGGTGGTTTATAATGGCTGGGAATTGCATGGGCAAAGTTAGGGTGCCAAAAGAAAGAGAAGACAGGGATAGGGTGGCAGCAGGTGAGGCTAGTAAGATAGATCAAGATGAAATTTTAAGAGGCTTTTAATACTTTCGGAGAATATCGATTTTATCCTGGGGTACTACAGAACCCTTGTCGACTGCTGAGAATGGTTAGATATTTTTTTCTTAGAAAGAGTTCTTCCAGGCATCTCATTCTCATTTATTTCATAACTTCTGACCCAATATGTATTCTGACTTTTGAGTCATGTGTTTCTGAATCCCTGACATTTTACCAAGTGGCTGACCCACATCTCTTACACACGGACTTTAGAATGTTCTCTATCACTTCTAGCCTCTTAGGTTGTCTGTACCCTGATATCACCACTCCAGTCCTGACTTTGGCTTGCATTGTAATATATTAATATATTTGGATAAACTCTCAATGGTCTAATTGGGAAAATCTTTGAGTATTATACTTTTCAGATTCAAAAATTTATATTTTAATATTTTAGGGACTTAAATTTTTATAAATGTCTCCCCAGAGCATTGAAACAAAATACAAGAATTTTCTGATCTCAGTAATTTAGGAAAGCAAATTAAGAATGATGTTTTTCAGCATTTTTTTGTTTTATTACTTCTACAAAATCATAATGAAGTGAATTCCCCTCTCTAGTCTTTGGAGGGGAGGCCACGTACCTTTATAAATAAGGAGGGAAGTCACTCGGCCGCCGCTGAACAACTCTGGTGGCATCATCACTGTTAAGAATTCTTTATGTTGATGTGCAGTATATAGGACTTTGGACTGCAGGAGGTCATGGAGGATAGGATCATCACAGCAGAAATCATTGGATCACTCCTAAAACTGTGCATGGTCTTGCCCCTCCCCCCTCTCAATCCTCCACCTTTGGCCCCACCAACAGACCAATGATCAGTTATAATTAGCCCGGACTAAGCAAAACTTAACTTACAGGTAACACTACACCTCTTTATTTTTCTTGCCTTCCTTTTTAATGTTTCCCGTCTAGTTACAGAAATTACCAAAAATATCCTCTACAGTGACTTTTAAGGAGACTTAAAACAAAACACTAAGATAACCAAGAGCCTCTTAAAGGTAACTGTTAACAAATTCTAAATACTCATTATTTCAAAATATTATTTTCACAAAATAACACCCATACTTTTTAAGTAACACTTTTCAAAGATCACTTTTCTAGAATATAGCCATGCTGGTATACATGAAGAAAGTGTTACTAACGAGACATCAAAACACCAAGTGGTTACTTTTAATTTAGCCCAAGGTAAAATTCTGTAGTTTAAAGCCAGTGATCCATTGTGAAATTCAATTTCCCAACTGCTTAATTAATTTATGTATACAATTTAATTACATTTAATATGGTATGCATATTTGAAATTCAGTAAGCTTCCAAATAAAAATCTAGGACAGGATTCCAAAAATACCTGAAATTTTATGTTTTCCTAAAGACAATCAGCAGGCATTTAAAAAATTAATTTTGTTTTACCCATTGTAAAGTATGTATCATTAGAAGACCAAAAATAGCCACTTGCTTGTGAAATACAGAAATTAATAGACTATACTGCTTCCCCAGCCCCCTACTACCAAAGTTCTCGTGAAGCTATCTCACACATTTATGTTCTCTGACTAACTTCTATAAACATACTCATTAATAATTAATCTAATTTTATTTTTGCCATTTATTAGTTATTTGACAAACTTTAAAAAAATAATGCTAGATAGAAATAAAAACTGGTGACAAACTAAAGGGACAGCTCTATTATATCAGAAATGAACACCCTAAAGTCACACACAAAATTCTGTACTGGCAACCAAGTGACAATATCCTTGATATTGTGGAAAACTACATACAATAGGAAAAAAATTCTACTATGATGTTTATCTCTGATGTTTGGCATCAGCACACTGATACAAATTTTATAATGCTATTAAAAATCAGTTTTGAGGGGCACCCAGATGGCTCAGTCAGGTGAGCATCTGACTCTTGATTTTGGCTCAGGTCATGATCCTGAGTTGTGGGATCGAGCTCCACACTCAGCTTACAGAGCTCACAGAGCTAGAACAAACAATCCTAAAATCTGTATGGAACCACAAATACTGAATAGCCAAAGAAGCCTTGAAAAAGAAAAGCAGAGCTTGAGGCATCAAAATTCCAGACTTCAAGTTATACTACAAAGATGTAGTAATCAAAACAGTATGGTACCGGCACAAAAATAGACACATAAATCAATAGAACAGAAAAGCAAACCCAGAAATAAACCCACAACTATAAGGTCAATTAATCTTCAAAAAAGCAGGAAAGAATAACAATGGGAAAAAGACAGTCTCTTTAACAAATGGCATTGGGAAAACTGGACAACAACGTGCAAAACAATGAAACTTTTCTCACTTTCTCACACCATACACGAAAATGATTTCAAAATGGATGAAAGACCTAAATGTGAGACAGGAAACCATCTAAATCTTACAGGAGAACACAGGCAGTAATCTCTTTGATATTGGCCAAAGCAACTTGTTTCTAAATGTGTCTCCTGAGGCAAGAGAAACTAAAGCACAAATAACCATTGGGACTTCATCAAGATAAAAAGCTTCTGCACAGTGAAAGAAACAGTGAACAAAACTAAAAGGCAACCTACAGGATAGGAGAAGATATTTGCAAATGACATATCTGATAAAGGGTTAGCATCCAAAATATATAAAGAATTATAAAACTCAACACCCCAAAACTGAAAAATCCAACAAAAAATGGGCAGAAGACATGAATAGACATTTTTCCAAAGAAGACACCAGATGGCCAACACATGAAAAGATTCTCAATATCACTCATCACCAGGGAAATAAAAATCAAAACTACGATGAGATATCCCCTCAAACATTGCAGAATGGCTAAAATCAACAACCCAAGAAATAACAGGTGTCAACAAGGATGTGGGCAAAGGGGAACTCTGTTGCACTCTTTGTGGGAATGCAAACTGGTGCAGCTACTCTGGAAAACAGTAAAAATAAACTTAAAAATAAAACTACCTTATGACCCAGCAACTGCACTACCAGATATTTACCTTAAGGATACAAAAATATTGATTCAAAGGGACACATGTACTTTGATGTTAACAGTATCATTATCTACAATAGCCAAATTATGAAAACAGCCCAAGTGTCCACTGACTGATGAATGGATACAGAATGACTGAGCATCCCCACAAGTTGATAAAGGAGCATTCAGGCTTAAAGCATAGATATTTCTTAGGGGAGGAGCTCCTTTTGAGAAATCTGGCTTGGAGGTTTGGAATCTGAACATTGTTGGCTTAATATATGCTTTACCACATGAATTTTTCTCTATCATTTGAAGCTTTCCCTACAGAAATTGTTCAATGGCTTGGTAGGGCTCTAAAATAAAACTTCCTTTATTTCAGTGACTATATACAATGGAATATATGTATGTATGTACACACACACACACACACACACACACACACAAATGGAATATTACTCAGCCATCAAAAAGAATGAAATCTTGCCATTTACAATAACATGGATGGAACTAGAAAATATGCTAAGTGAAATAAGTCAGTCAGAGAAAGACAAATACCATATGATTTCACTCATGTGGAACTTAGGAAACAAAACAATTGTGCAAAGGGTGAAAAAGAGGGAGAGAGGGAAAGAGGGAAACGCAAAAACAGACTCTTAATTACAGAGAACAAACTGATGGTTACTGGAGGTGGGGGCAGGAGGTTTAAATAGGTGATGGTGATTAAGGACTGCACTTGTGATGAGCATCAAGTGTTATATGGAAGCGTTGAATCATTATATACTTGAAACAAACATTATACTAATGTTAACTAAATGTATGTTAACTAACTTGAATTCAAATAAAAACTTTTAAAAAATAATACTACCTCAGATCTGTCAGGTAAAATCAATATAAAATGTGCCTAATGATGCCTGAAACTTAGTAGGTATTCACCACACTCCTAAGAAAACTCTTCATAGTGGATTTCTTCCCTGAGTGATGACAAGTAGACCCCATCCCATTCCCAGAATCCTGATTGATAAATGAACAAAGTAATGGCTTTGAGCCCACAAGTTACTCAGATCCTTTCAAATGACCTCTGTGATGACTCCAAGAGCATCCTACAGGTCACCAAAATAAAGTTATATCTTAGAGTGCTGCCCAGCCATTTGGCACTAAAAAGTAGGCAAATTAGAGCCCCAAGCTTTCTGTAGGAAAAGCTTCAAATGACAGAGAAAGTTTGATGTGGTAAAGCATGGGTTAAGTCAACAGTATTCAGATTCCAAACCTCCAAGCCAAATTTCTCAAAAGTAGCTCCTGCCCTAAGAAATAGCTATGCTTCTTAGCCTGCATGCTCCCTTATCAGCTTTTGGGGATGCCCGGTCATTTTGGGGTTCCCTATGTGGTAATTATACCTATAGTTTAAACACAGTTCTTATAAAAACATATAATCTGGAGGGACATCAGTCCCCATAACAAGATAATACTTACCACAGAACTCTAGGTACAAGTCTATTCCCAAGAAAAACATTTATAGACTTTGGGTGAAAGATTGTTTATAAAAAAAAAAAAATTATCTCTCCTCTATCCAAGCAATATATCTTTCCTTTTCTTTTTCTTTGTTTCCCCCAGAACAGGATATAATTAATTTCAAGAAACTGAGTAGGTGAGTGTATACTACCCATGTTCAGATTTGTGGCACCTGTCCAAATTTAGCGAATTTCAGTTAAAAAGAATCTTCAGAAATATAATTCTTGTCAACCAGCCAGTAACTGCCTACAAACTGCTTTAAGCACAATTAGTTGAAGCTTTATTTTTCTTACCCTATATTGGACTCTTCTTCCCCAAAGTGCTTTAACTTTTCTCAGAAGTTACAAAATTATGCTATAGAGAAAAAGCCCTGAAATCTAAAGGTAGAAATGTTTTCTGTATAGATGGATCGATGGTATATGATAGAGGTAGATAAATAGATACACTTATATTAAACCATTTAAATTTTGTGTCAATCAGCCAAATCAAGATCATTCCCTTTACTACTGTAGGAAATGCAGATTTCCACTGAGTTCATACACAATTGAATCAATTTAATTTTTATGAAACACAAAATTCTGAGAAACACAAGGACACAGCTATAGTGTAAGGAAATTTTTCATGATGTCTTATGAAAGATTTATACTGAAATAAAAGCATGATCCATTAGCCTTCTATCAGAGCTTACACATTCTGCGAGATCAAGACTGATGCTGACTTGTAGCTTCAGAGAAGGAGCATAGAATATTAGAAAGGCATCTGCTGTGGGATTTGTGGCAAGTCACTTAACGTGTTTGCACTGGTTTGCTAACTCTAAATGGGGTGATAATTCCTACCTGGCAAAACTACCTGAGGACTAAGCCATTATGTACATATAGCTGCCACAAAGTAAATACTCATAAATGGGGGCCATTATGATTTATTACTGTTAAGATTATTATCGATCTGAATTTCATTTTAAGATCATTTATGTAAGCATCGCACCAGTTCTTACCCAGTGTCAGTTCATCACAGGAAAAAAAAATACTTCATTGTCGGGAGTCCTTGATATGTTAAGTCCTTACTGAATAACTAATAAGTAGGCTACGTTGTTTTCTATCAAAATGTTGAATCAAGCCTCAACAAGATCAGTCAAATCATTAGCTGTCGAATTACTGTGTTCTATCAAGTTGGCATAGTTCAGTGTTTTAGTGTTTAATCTAAAGATGGTTGCAACTTTTGCTTGCTGATCTTTTACAATGAGAACCAATTAAGGATTGTTTTTTAGTTGGAGGGTGGGACTTGGTATAATTATGTTAATCATTCTGACTTATATTAACATGTATAAAGCTATCATTTGTACTATACCATTACACATACAATGTGCTGAGTAAAGTATACCTAAAAAAAACTGGAATTTTTAGATGCCCTATAACAAAGAGGATACATCTTATCCAACCTAAAGATATACCAAAGCAACTAACATAAATAAGTGATGAGGTAACAACCTAAAAAATTGAACTTTTGGTTTAAACTGACTACTTTTTTTCTCTTATTTTTGTTTGTAAAATTCTAAATTCTGGTAATGGTTATGCAAGTGAATATAATTTATTATAATATAAAATAATTATTAATGTTAAAACTATGACACTATCCCATATAGCATATCTGTATGAAAATTATAAATTCTAGATAAATACCCAGAGATGTTTCTTCTACTTTGTGGAAAAAAAAATATTACTATTGGAAACATTAAAGAAATTAAACAGATACTTCTGTTTTTCATACCGATGTTTTGTTTTAAATGAGAAGTTCTATGTTGACTATAAACTCAGAAGGAAAACAAAGTTAAATTTCTTATTTAACATCACAAATCTAAATTTAAAAAAATAAAACAGCCTCAAAAATCAAGTTAACTAAAAGAACGTATAGATACATATACCTTTTTGTTCCTTCTTCAACTACCCATGGGTAGATTTGTATCTCCTCCTGTTCAGCTTACCAGGACTTCTTGCCTCAGTCTTTTTCCTCTGTTCTCCCTGCCAGTTCAGACTTCACTTGCGCCACAAGGTTATCCATATTAGAGCCCAGCTGTGCTCATGAGAAATCTTGCCAAAGCCATCAATTACTTCTGCTGCCTACCATATGAATTCCAGATGTTATAGCTTTGTCAGTCTGAACCCAGAATATCTTCTCTTCCTTCCCTTTTCCTACTTCCTAAACTGTTCTTTCCAAACCCTGTTTCTCAAACACTTGTCTGGTGAGACATCTTTCAAAAAGAAAAGGCAATGGAGCTGGGAAGAGTTACATGCTAATACCTACCATGGCTTTCCCTAATGTAATAACCTTAGGAAGGAATTAATAAATTCTATAGCAAAGACACCTTTTTTTCTTTTAATCTAACATGCTAGCATTTTCCTTACTTATTTGACTTCAAAATTAACACACTCAAACAAAACTGACATAGTTTCTCTCTTTTCCAAAAATTACTTATTCAGATGTTCCATGCACACATTTTGGGACATTCTGTTCTTAAATTTGCCCTGTGCTTCAGGCAAATTGAATACGTGTCCACTCTTTGGTTACACCTGTGCTGTGACACGCTGTGCCACCCTGCGGTGTTGCTCCATCTAGAACACCTTAGCTTCTCATCTCTGCTTACTGATTCATGCATATGTTTTACTTCTTCGACTACGTTGAAAGCTTTGTGAAGCACCAGATTACATCTCCTTAATTTTATAAAGTCTTCCAGAATATCATACATATAGCATAAATTTTCCTATTTGTAACCTGAATGAGTGCACAGTCATAGCTTACATAGCAAAGGCCCTTAGGGAGGGAAGAGGAGAATGAGGGGAGCTGGGAAGGGACAACGAAAATCATGGGAGAAGACAAGCTCTCTCAGCTATTATACAGTCAAGGGAAAAATGCTGTTTCTATCCCTGATGGCGGCATGAGGTGCAAGCGGAGCTCTACGTTTGCAACGTAGAGAAAAAGAGAAGCAAAGCTAACAAAAGAACTAGTACTTACAGCCAGCCTCTTCAAATAGAGGACATGCTTTTGAGATGACAGGAATTTTAGAGGAATAATTGAGGTTCTCAACTTCTGTATATATTCTGTCCCAAACCCAAAAGGTTCTCCTTTCTCTCTTCCCCTTCACATTCAGCAGCTTTCCACGTGACAACAGAAAGTCACAGCTGTCCTATGGCTCATTGCCTCCCAAGGTATAAATCTTCCACAGCGGCAAAGGCACAACTTTACTACTGCTTTAATCAAGGCATCATAATCAACCCTCCCACCCATCCATATAATTTGACATCTTACATTTCATAATTACATATGAAAATGTATAATATATTTATATTGTTCTGACCAATTGTGTATGAATATTTATAATGATAACTCAAAGAAGGAAAAAAGTGTAATATGGTGAAAGCCTTTGGTTATATGAAAAAAAATAATTTCAATTTATAAATGAATTTTGTTGCAGAGAAGTATGATAGGGTGATCAATAAAAGTCTTTCAAGCATTAAAGTATATTACATTAGGATAAAATTCTCTGCAGAAAGTAAAATGAAAGTACAATTCAAGGAGAAAAAAGAACAATAAAATTTCCAACTATTATATTAGATCTTATATAAATACAAAATTTGTAGGTGATGGTTCCCAAGCTACTTGTGATTTTTGAGTATTGCCTTGAAACATTTAAAAGAATGATGAAAAATTTTATTTCTTAATGTCAATACTTATAACATGCTGGTAATTAGATACTTTCTAGCTATTTCAAAATTTTTCAGTTGATAATGAAAAATTATAAATATCTAGTTAAAAATGTGTGATGGGTACATTTTTTCAAGTTATTTTTAGAGACATGTGGGGAAAAAAAGAGACCACAGACTTAAGGCTAAGTAAAAGGAAAAGTCTTGAGCCCAATGGCTACCACCCTGCCTCTAGATTAGGGAAAATAAAAAAATGAAGACAAGAAACAGCTACTGATGATCAGTGCACACATATACACACACCCTCCTTTGCCTCATGACACCTAACCCCTATCCTTGGCCTCACTCCTCCACTAGCTCCACCTCTGCCACACCTGCTGGTTAAAGCCAAGAGTTTCATTCACTGACAGAATCACAAACCCGGAACCCTAAGCTACTCCAGACCAATGACCTTTGGCTGTCACCCTGTCCTTACCCTAGAAGGACCCACACTTCTCTAGCTAGAGGATACAGCAGGAAGTGGAGGCCCCCAAGGAAGTGGCAGCAAAGACCCTGACCAGAAAGGAAAGGTACACAAAAGAGTGCACTGGAGTTAAGTGTGCAAAAGTATTTTGAATGAGGACAGCAGCAGGCCACTCCAGAAGCTGAACAGCCTTAGAGACAATGCCATGACTAAGGTTGTGAGCAACACAAGGCCTGAAAGATGGAGCAGCCTTTATAGGCTATGTAGACTGATGCAGCGGAACACTTGTGAGCCCTCTGGGGCCTTGTGAGGAGAGTGAGACTTGGGTTCAATGATCCAGAATTGGCAGGGGGAGGGGGAGGGAGGAATCTGAGCCAGAAGACATCAGAAGGCCCTGAGGCAAATGCCTATCTTCTTTAACTGTTAACTGTCTTCTGCTGAAGACCTCCATGGTTGTATGGGCCACACTTAACATCTTTAAATTCTGGGAAATCCCCCTTAGAATCACATTCATTCTGTCCTCTTCAATTCTAGTGTCAAAATCACATAGAGGGCTAACAAAATATTTACTTAATTAAGGTTTAAACATGCACAATTTTAAAAAATAGCTTAAATGCTGCACAGTGAAGGAAACAGTCAGCAAAACTAAAAGGCAACCAACAGAATGGCAGAAGATATTTGCAAATGACATATCAGATAAAGGGTTAGTATCCAAAATCTATAAAGAACTTATCAAACTCAACGCCCCTAAAACCAATAATCCAGTGAAGAAATGGGCAAAAGACATGAATAGACACTTCTTCAAAGAAGACATTCAGATGGCCAACTGACACATGAAAAAATGCTCATTGCTCATCAAATACAAATCAAAACCACTATGAGATACCACCTTACACCTGTCAGAATGGTTAACATTAACAACTTAGGCAACAACAGATGTTGGCAAGGATGCAAAGAGGATCTCTTTTGCATTGTTGGTGGGAATGCAAGCTGTTGCAGCCATTCTAAAACAGCATGGAGGTTCCTCAAAAAACTAAAAATAGAACTACTCTACGACCCAGCAATTGTACTACTAGGTATTTACCCAAGGGATACAGGTGTGCTGTTTTGAAGGGACACATGCACCCCAATGTTTATAGCAGCACTTTCAACAATAGCCAAAGTATGGAAAGAGCCCAAATGTCCATCGATGGATGAATGGATAAAGAAGATGTGGTATATATATATATATATATATATACATATATATGTATATATGTATACATATATATGTGTGTGTGTGTGTGTGTGTATATATGTATATATATACACAATGCAGTATTACTCGGCAATCAAAAAGAATGAAATCTTGCCATTTGCAACTACGTGGATGGAACTGTAGGGTGTTATGCTAAGTGAAATTAGTCAGTCAGAGAAAGACAAAAATCATATGACTTCACTCATATGAGGACTTTAAGAGACAAAACAGATGAACATAAAGGAAAGGAAACAAAAATAATATAAAAACAGGGAGAGGGACAAAACAGAAGAGACTCATAAATATGGAGAACAAACAGGGTTACTGGAGGGGGTGTGGGAGGGGGATTGGGCTAAATAGGTAAGGGGCACTAAGGAATCTACTCCTAAAATCACTGTGGCACTATATGCTAATTTGGATGGAAATTTTAAAAAATAAAAAATAAAATTTTAAAAAAAGGTAAAAAAAAGATTTTAAAAAATGGACAAAACTTGAACTCACGCTTTACAGAAAAAGATATAGAAATGACCAATATGCAGACAAATAGGTGCTCAACATTGTTTGTCTTTGGGGTAATGAATTTTAAAGGCACAAAGAGATACCATAGATAACATTCCACACCAACTAGAATGGCCAAAATTAAAAAGACTGACAACACTAAATGTTGGCCATGATATAAAGCACTGGGATGTAGAATGGTATTTTGGTGGAAAGTAGTTTGGTGATTCCTCAACCAGTTGAATATAAAATTACCATAACAATTCCACCCCTAGATATATATCCAACAGAACTGAATACAAATACTCAAATAGTTGCATAGGAATGTTCATAGCAACACTCTTCACAATTGCCAAAAGGTGGAAACAATGTCCATCAGGCACTGAATGGATAAATAAAATGTGGTATATTCATACAATGGAATATTAGTCAACTGTAAAGGAATGAAGTACTGATACATGCAGATGAATCTGGAAAACATTATGCTAAGGGAAATAAGGCAGACATAGAATGTCATGAATTGTATGATTCCATTTTGTATGAAATGTTTAGAATAAGTAAATCCATACAGATAGAATGCAGACTGGTGATTGCCAGGGGCTGGAGGCAGGACAGAATAGGGTGTGAATGTTTAATGGATATAGAGCTTTCTTTTGGGGTAACAAAATTTCTTTTGGAGCTACACAGAGGTGGTGGTTGGATAACAATGTGGATGCAATGACTGTCAGTGAATTATACACTAAAAAATAAAGGGAATGAATGACTTCTATATGCACCAACATGGATGGATCTCAAAACATTATTTTGAGCAATCAGATACAAGAGTATATGCCATTATGCTTTCAGTCAAAACTGGTTGCTTATGTAATATGGGGACTGATTGGAAGGGAACGTGATAAAAACTCTGAGGTGATATAAATGTTCTGTATCTTGACTGGGGTTATGATAACAAAGATGTATATTTTTGCGAAAATTCACTGAAGTATGTACTCAAGTCCATTTAAGTGTATGTAAGTGTATGTAAATTTTATCTCAATTAAACAAAATAAGTGTGGAAAAATAAAATAAGAAGATGGCGGCGTAGGAGGACGCTGGGCTCACCGCACGTCCTGCTGATCACTTAGATTCCACCTACACCTGCCTAAATAACCCAGAAAACCGCCAGAGGATTAGCAGAACGGAGTGGCCGGAGCCAAGCGCAGACGAGAGGCCCACGGAAGAGGGTAGGAAGGGCGGCGAGGCGGTGCGCGCTCCACGGACTGGCGGGAGGGAGCCGGGGCGGAGGGGCGGCTCGCCGGCCAAGCAGAGCCCCCGAGTCTGGCTTGCAAAAAGCGGAGGGGCCTGACGGACTGTGTTCCGACAGCAAGCGCGACTTAGCGTCTGGGAGGTCATAAGTTAACAGCTCTGCTCAGAAAGCGGGAAGGCTGGAGGACAAAGGGAAGGAGAGCTGCTGAGCCCCCCGGACGACAGAGCTCAGTTTGGTGGGGAACAAAGGCGCTCGCCAGCGCCATCTCCCCGCCCATCCCCCAGCCCAAATCCCAAAGAGAACCAGTTCCTGCCAGGGAACTTGCTCGCTCCACGCAAACACCCAACTCTGCGCTTCTGCGGAGCCAAACCCCCGGCAGCGGATCTGACTCCCTCCTACTGCCACAGGGCCCCTCCTGAAGTGGATCACCTAAGGAGAAGCAAGCTAAGCCTGCCCCTCCTGCCCCTGTGCACCTTGCCTAATCACCCCAGCTAAGACGCCAGATCCCCAGCATCACAAGCCTGGCAGTGTGCAAGTAGCCCAGACAGGCCACCCCACCCCACAGTGAATCCCGCTCCTAGGAGAGGGGAAGAGAAGGCACGCACCAGTCTGACTGTGGCCCCAGCGGTGGGCTGGGGGCAGACATCAGGTCTGACTGCGGCTCCGCCCACCAACTCCAGTTATACACCACAGCACAGGGGAAGTGCCCTGCAGGTCCTCACCACGCCAGGGACTATCCAAAATGACCAAGCGGAAGAATTCCCCTCAGAAGAATCTCCAGGAAATAACAACAGCTAATGAGCTGATCAAAAAGGATTTAAATAATATAACAGAAAGTGAATTTAGAATAATAGTCATAAAACTAATCGCTGGGCTTGAAAACAGTATAGCTGACAGCAGAGAATCTCTTGCTACAGAGATCAAGGGACTAAGGAACAGTCACGAGGAGCTGAAAAACGCTTTAAACGAAATGCATAACAAAATGGAAACCACCACGGCTCGGATTGAAGAGGCAGAGGAGAGAATAGGTGAACTAGAAGATAAAGTTATGGAAAAAGAGGAAGCTGAGAAAAAGAGAGATAAAAAAATCCAGGAGTATTAGGGGAAAATTAGAGAACTAAGTGATACACTAAAAAGAAATAATCTACGCATCATTGGTATCCCAGAGGAGGAAGAGAGAGGGAAAGGTGCTGAAGGGGTACTTGAAGAAATTATAGCGGAGAACTTCCCTGAACTGGGGAAGGAAAAAGGCATTGAAATCCAAGAGGCACAGAGAACTCCCTTCAGACGTAACTTGAATCGATCTTCTGCACGACATATCATAGTGAAACTGGCAAAATACAAGGATAAAGAGAGAATTCTGAAAGCAGCAAGGGGTAAACGTGCCCTCACATATAAAGGGAGACCTATAAGACTCGTGACTGATCTCTCTTTTGAAACTTGGCAGGCCAGAAAGAATTGGCACGAGATTTTCAGTGTGCTAGACAGAAAAAATATGCAGCCGAGAATCCTTTATCCAGCAAGTCTGTCATTTAGAATAGAAGGAGAGATAAAGGTCTTCCCAAACAAACAAAAACTGAAGGAATTTGTCACCACTAAACCAGCCCTACAAGAGATCCTAAGGGGGACCCTGTGAGACAAAGTACCAGAGACATCACTACAAGCATAAAATATACAGACATCACAATGACTCTAAACCCATATCTTTCTATAATAACACTGAATATAAATGGACTAAATGCGCCAACCAAAGACATAGGGTATCAGAATGGATAAAAAAACAAGACCCATCTATTTGCTGTCTACAAGAGACTCATTTTAGACCTGAGGACACCTTTAGATTGAGAGTGAGGGGATGGAGAACTATTTATCATGCTACTGGAAGCCAAAAGAAAGCTGGAGTAGCCATACTTCTATCAGACAAACTAGACTTTAAATTAAAGGCTGTAACAAGAGATGAAGAAGGACATTATATAATAGTGACAGGGTCTATCCATCAGGAAGAGCTAACAATTATAAATGTCTATGCGCCGAATACCGGAGCGCCCAAATATATAAAACAATTACTCATAAACATAAGCAACCTTATTGATAAGAATGTGGTCATTGCAGGGGACTTTAACACCCCACTTACAGAAATGGATAGATCATCTAGACACATGGTCAATAAAGAAACAAGGGCCCTGAATGAGACATTGGATCAGATGGACTTGACAGATATATTTAGAACTCTGCATCCCAAAGCAACAGAATATACTTTCTTCTCGAGTGCACATGGAACATTCTCCAAGATAGATCATATACTGGGTCCCAAAACAGCCCTTCATAAGTTTACAAGAATTGAAATCATACCATGCATACTTTCAGACCACAATGCTATGAAGCTTGAAATCAACCACAGAAAAACGTCTGGAAAACCTCCAAAAGCATGGAGGTTAAAGAACACCCTACTAACGAATGAGTGGGTCAACCAGGCAATTAGAGAAGAAATTAAAAAATATATGGAAACAAATGAAAATGAAAATACAACAATCCAAACGCTTTGGGACGCAGCGAAGGCAGTCCTGAGAGGAAAATACATTGCAATCCAGGCCTATCTCAAGAAACAAGAAAAATCCCAAATACAAAATCTAACAGCACACCTAAAGGAACTAGAAGCAGAACAGTAAAGGCAGCCTAAACCCAGCAGAAGAAGAGAAATAATAAAGATCAGAGCAGAAATAAACAATATAGAATCTAAAAAAACTGTAGAGCAGATCAACGAAACCAAGAGTTGGTTTTTTGAAAAAATAAACAAAATTGACAAACCTCTAGCCAGGCTTCTCAAAAAGAAAAGGGAGATGACCCAAATAGATAAAATCATGAATGAAAATGGAATTATGACAACCAATCCCTCAGAGATACAAACAATTATCAGGGAATACTATGAAAAATTATATGCCAACAAATTGGACAACCTGGAAGAAATGGACAAATTCCTGAACACCCACACTCTTCCAAAACTCAATCAGGAGGAAATAGAAAGCTTGAACAGACCCATAACCAGCGAAGAAATTGAATCGGTTATCAAAAATCTCCCAACAAATAAGAGTCCAGGACCAGATGGCTTCCCAGGGGAGTTCTACCAGACGTTTAAAGCAGAGATAATACCTATCCTTCTCAAGCTATTCCAAGAAATAGAAAGGGAAGGAAAACTTCCAGACTCATTCTATGAAGCCAGTATTACTTTGATTCCTAAACCAGACAGAGACCCAGTAAAAAAAGAGAACTACAGGCCAATATCCCTGATGAATATGGATGCAAAAATTCTCAATAAGATACTAGCAAATCAAATTCAACGGCATATAAAAGGAATTATTCACCATGATCAAGTGGGATTCATTCCTGGGATGCAGGGCTGGTTCAACATTCGCAAATCAATCAACGTGATACATCACATTAACAAAAAAAAAGAGAAAAACCATATGATCCTGTCAATCGATGCAGAAAAGGCCTTTGACAAAATCCAGCACCCTTTCTTAATAAAAACCCTTGAGAAAGTCGGGATAGAAGGAACATACTTAAAGATCATAAAAGCCATTTATGAAAAGCCCACAGCTAACATCATCCTCAACGGGGAAAAACTGAGAGCTTTTTCCCTGAGATCAGGAACACGACAGGGATGCCCACTCTCACCGCTGTTGTTTAACATAGTGCTGGAAGTTCTAGCATCAGCAATCAGACAACAAAAGGAAATCAAAGGCGTCAAAATTGGCAAAGATGAAGTCAAGCTTTCGCTGTTTGCAGATGACATGATATTATACATGGAAAATCTGATAGACTCCACCAAAAGTCTACTAGAACTGATACATGAATTCAGCAAAGTTGCAGGATACAAAATCAATGTACAGAAATCAGTTGCATTCTTATACACTAACAATGAAGCAACAGAAAGACAAGTAAAGAAACTGATCCCATTCACAATTGCACCAAGAAGCATAAAATACCTAGGAATAAATCTAACCAAAGATGTAAAGGATCTGTATGCTGAAAACTATAGAAAGCTTATGAAGGTAATTGAAGAAGATTTAAAGAAATGGAAAGACATTCCCTGCTCATGGATTGGAAGAATAAATATTGTCAAAATGTCAATACTACCCAAAGCTATCTACACATTCAATGCAATCCCAATCAAAATTGCACCAGCATTCTTCTCGAAACTAGAACAAGCAATCCTAAAATTCATATGGAACCACAAAAGGCCCCGAATAGCCAAAGTAATTTTGAAGAAGAAGACCAAAGCAGGATGCATCACAATCCCAGACTTTAGCCTCTACTACAAAGCTGTCATCATCAAGACAGCATGGTATTGGCACAAAAACAGACACATAGACCAATGGAATAGAATAGAAACCCCAGAACTAGACCCACAAACATATGGCCAACTCATCTTTGACAAAGCAGGAAAGAACATCCAATGGAAAAAAGACAGTCTCTTTAACAAATGGTGCTGGGAGAACTGGACAGCAACATGCAGAAGGTTGAAACTAGACCACTTTCTCACACCATTCACAAAAATAAACTCAAAATGGATAAAGGACCTGAATGTGAGACAGGAAACCATCAAAACCTTAGAGGAGAAAGCAGGAAAAGACCTCTCTGACCTCAGCCGTAGCAATATCTTCCTCGACACATCCCCAAAGGCAAGGGAATTAAAAGCAAAAGTGAATTACTGGGACCTTATGAAGATCAAAAGCTTCTGCACAGCAAAGGAAACAACCAACAAAACTAAAAGGCAACCGACGGAATGGGAAAAGATATTTGCAAATGACATATCGGACAAAGGGCTAGTATCCAAAATCTATAAAGAGCTCACCAAACTCCACACCCGAAAAGCAAATAACCCAGTGAAGAAATGGGCAGAAAACATGAATAGACACTTCTCTAAAGAAGACATCCGGAGGGCCAACAGGCACATGAAAAGATGTTCAGCGTCGCTCCTTATCAGGGAAATACAAATCAAAACCACACTCAGGTATCACCTCACGCCAGTCAGAGTGGCCAAAATGAACAAATCAGGAGACTATAGATGCTGGAGAGGATGTGGAGAAACGGGAACCCTCTTGCACTGTTGGTGGGAATGCAAATTGGTGCAGCCGCTCTGGAAAGCAGTGTGGAGGTTCCTCAGAAAATTAAAAATAGACCTACCCTATGACCCAGCAATAGCACTGCTGGGAATTTATCCAAGGGACACAGGAGCACTGATGCATAGGGGCACTTGTACCCCAATGTTCATAGCAGCACTCTCAACAATAGCCAAATTATGGAAAGAGCCTAAATGTCCATCAACTGATGAATGGATAAAGAAATTGTGGTTTATATACACTATGGAATACTACGTGGCAATGAGAAAAAATGAAATATGGCCTTTTGTAGCAACGTGGATGGAACTGGAGAGTGTGATGCTAAGTGAAATAAGCCATACAGAGAAAGACAGATACCATATGGTTTCACTGTTATGTGGATCCTGAGAAACTTGACAGGAACCCATGGGGGAGGGGAAGGAAAAAAAAAGAGGTTAGAGTGGGAGAGAGCCAAAGCATAAGAGACTGTTGAGAACTGAGAGCAAACTGAGGGTTGATGGGGGGTGGGAGGGAGGAGAGGGTGGGTGATGGGTATTGAGGAGGGCACCTTTTGGGATGAGCACTGGGTGTTGTATGGAAACCAATTTGACAATAAATTTCATATATAAAAAAAATAAAATAAAATAAAATAAAATGCCAAATACAAAAAAAAATAAAAATAAAAAAAAATAAACAAAATAAGTGTGTGGGAAAAAAATAGCTTAAATGCTCAAGTTTTTCATGTTGATTTTGCACATTAATCAATTTCTAAAGGTAATTACTTCATCTTCCACTTCATTTATCCGGGTAAATCAGGCTGCCTCCGCCTAAGGTAAACACACCGGACCACAACACATTTCAGGGTCATTGTCAGAGCACAGGATTGTCGATTCAGTCCTGTCAAGGGCCACATGGGCAGGAACAATGGGAAGTGTGATCCAAGTGTTTAGTGCCATCAAAATATGTCGGCAACAATGCTTTAGTCTCTTACCCACGCAGAGCTAACACATTTTCAGGTAGTTGCCAACATGTAAATTAATTTAAAATGGTTGAAAGTTATTTCTCCACATAAAATAGTTAAGAAAGTAGCTTTTGAAATTTATTTCTGGCCAGACGAAGTTCCTCTAGAGTTCCCTTGGATAAGCCTTTGTCTATGCCTGGGAACTGTATGCTGTGACTTGAAGAAATGAGAACTCCCTTGGAATCAGATGACCTCAATTCCAACCCAACTCTACCATTTGTTATTTGTGTTTCCTTAGAATCTCAGATACTTCTTCTATAAAATGAAGATAGTGTCTGCCTCAAGGGAATATTAAATAAAAGTAAAACTGGAGCCAGTGTTAATTCCCTTCCTTTCTTTTTGACACCAGAAAAGTATTATCACAGCATTACATGCTTAGACTCAAATTGTTCTCCACCTGAGAGCAGAAGAACAATGAAATGAAATAGAAAGATAAAAAAATACAGACATTTTTGTCAGTTCAGCAAAAAGACCAACTTTAAAAAAAAAAGCAAAAACTTGCAAATTATATGAATCTAGGTTAATTGTTCAGGAGCTTTTTCTGGTTGCAGTGAGCACTTAGAAACTTAAATCACTTCCGTTCATGAATATTAAATCAAATACATCTAATTTAGCCTAAAATGATCTCCCAACATAAATAAATGAGTCATATAATGAGTCACAGAAGAGTATTAATTTTTTTAAATAAAAGAATACCAAGAGGATGATTTGACTTTAAGGAACTAGTTTTATTTTTTTAGATAGCAACTAAAGACTATAAACATGCCAGTGGAAATATTTTGGATAATAATAATAATGGTGATAATAATGATAGTGATAATATAGTTAAGACTTACTGATACTTATGTTCCAGGTACTGAATGCTAATATAGGCATTGGTGGGACAGTTTTACTTATATTAATTTCTTCCAGCCTTACAACAATCTTACACAATAGGCATTATTATCATTGTTATTGCTGTTGTTATTCCCACTGTTAAGAATGAAAAGGGGCCCAGAAAATTCCCCCAATGAAAAAAAAGAGGAGCTAGGAAGTAACCTTAAAGCCGGCTTGCTTAGTCACTAGCTGGTAACATACCAGAAAAATAGTGGACCTGAGGACCCTAGAAATCAAAAGTAAACTGTCAAGGGAATTTGCCTTCTGATTCTCTTCTTACTCCATATCGCTGTTGCACAGATAAAAGCATAGATCTTTCGTTAGAGCCAAGAAAAGGAACATATTCTGCTTAAATCAATTTTATTAGTACAAATTTAGTTACCCTTTTAGCAGTATGATTTGAAACACTTAATATCATAAAACTGATAAGATTTTCATTGTTGTTTTTGTTTTTACTGGTGAGAAAGACTATGTCAATAAAATACAAATTGAGAAATTTTAAAATGTACCCTCATTTTTATTTTATTATGCTAAATAAACCCTTTAGCGTATTATAAAATACATGTTATAATAATAGGTTCCCATTTACCAAGTCAATACATAAAATGGTAACAATTTTCTATAATACTCAAGACATGAAAAGGTAGAGATATGATGAGTAAAGTCTTGGTTTTATTATTATTGTAGCTGTTATTTCCATCTCAGAATTTATGGTACTTTTCTCAGGAACTGCAGCCTGTTTAAGAAAATGGATCGTATCTGCCATGAACAAAACAATCATTTCTAATCCATATCTAGGATTTCAATATAATGATGAGATATTCAGTGACACTTGGAAGAGTCAGCTTGCATGACTGTCAAATTCTATACTAGCACTGGAAGCCCTCTCCAACTTTGTAACACTATCAGTGGGTTTCAAGCTATCATACCTTCACATCTTTATAGAAAGGGAGTAACAAAGGCTGAGTAGTTTATCTAGAGGAATTAAAAAAAAAAAAAAAGCAGCCTCAGAACAATATCATCTCTATTTCAAGGAATCGGTTCAAATCTAATAGAACTGTATCATCAATGGTAACCTTAAAAGCAACAACCTGGGTGGCTCAGTTGGTTAAGTGCTCCACTCAAATTTGGCTCAGTTCATGATCCCACAGTCACGATTCCCAGGTGGTGGTATTGAGCCCCCTATAGTGCTCAGCACTGAGTGTGAAGCTTGCTTAACATTCTCATTCTCTCTCTCTCTGTTTCTCTCTCTCCCTCTCCATCTCTCTCTCTCTCTCTCCCCCCGCCAGTCCCCTCTCTGCCCGCCTCCTCATGCATGTTCTCTTTCTCTCTAAAATAAAAAATAAAATAAAATAAAATAGAAGCAACAACCAAAGGAGTGTATTTCTTTTGGCTCAAACCACATTTTATTGTTTTTTTACTTACAAATCACTGAAGAAGCTCAGTAATGACAGTCTCAGTGGCTTTCAATTCTTTTTTCTTTTTTTTTTCAAATTTTTATTTAAATTCTAGTTAGTTAACATACAGTGTAATATTGGTTTCAGGAGTAGAATTTAGTGATTCATCACTTACACAAAATACCCAGTGCACAACACAACAAATGCCCTCCTTAATACCCATCACCCAATTAGCCCATTCCCTGCCCACCTCCCCTCCATCAACCCTCAGTTTGTCCTCTACAGTTAAGAATCTCTTATGGTTTACATCCCTCTTTTTTTCCCCCTTCCCATGTATTCATCTTGGTTTCTTAAATTCTACATATGAGTGAAATCATATATTTGTCTTTGTCTGACTGACTTATTTTAGCATAATATACTCTAGTTCCATCCATGTCCCTGCAAAACACAAGATTTCATTTTTTTGATCACCAAGTAATATTCCAATGAATATGTAGTATATATAATATCCTACCTTCATTATCCATTTATCAATCAATGGACATTTAGACTCTTTCCATAATTTGGCTATTGTTGATAATGGTGCTATAAACATTAAAGTGCAGGTGCTCCAGTGAATCAGTATTTTCGTATCCTTCAGGTAAATAACTAGTAGTGCAATTGCTGGGTAGTAGGGTAGTTTTATTTTTAAGTTTTTCAGGAACCTTTACACTGTTTTCCAGAGTAGCTGCACCAGTTTGCAGAAATTCAGCACATTTTTTTTACATTGATTTTATATCCTGCAACTTTGTTGAATTCATGTATCAGTTCTACCAATTTTTTGGTGGAGTCTTTCAGGTTTTCTATGCAGAGTATCATGTTTTCTATGAAAAGTGAAAGTTTCACTTCTTCCTTGCCAATCTGAATGCCTTTTATTTCTTTTTGTTTTCTGATTGCTGAAGCTAGAATTTCTAATACTATGTTAAGTAACGATGGCGAGAGTGGACACACTTGCCTTGTTCCTGACTGTAGAGGAAAAGCTCTCAGTTTTTCCCAATGAGGTTGATATTAGCTATGGGTCTTTCGTATATGGCCTTTATGATGTTGAGGGAAGTTCCATCTATCCATGCTTTGTTAAGGATTTTTATCAAGAATGGATGCCATATTTTGTCAAATGCTTTTTCTGCATCTATTGAGAAGATCATATGGTTCTTATCCTTCTTTAATTAATGCGGTGTATCATGAGATTTATTTGTGGACAATGAACTACACCTGCAGCCCAAGAATAAATCCCACTAGATAATTGTGAATAATTCTCTTAAGGTATTGTTGGATTCAATTTGCTAGCATTTTGTTGAGAATTTATGCATCCATGTTCATCAGGGATATTGGCCTGTTATTCTCCTTTTTAGTGGGGTCTTTGACTTTGGAATCAAGGTAATGCTGGCCTTGTAGAATTAATTTGGATGTTTTCCTTCCATTTTTATTTTTTTGTAAAAGTTTCAAAAGAATAGGTATTAACTCTTCTTCTTTAAATGCCTAGTAGAATTCCCTTGGGAAGCCATCTGGCCCTGGACTCTTATTTTGGGGAGATTTTTGATTACTGATTCAATTCTTTGCTGGTTATGGGACTTTTCAAATTTTCTATTTCTTCCTGTTTCAGTCTTGGTAGTTTGTATGTTTCTAGGAATTTGTCCATTTCTTCCAGATTGCCCAATTTGTTGTCATTTAATTTTTCATAATATTCTAATTGTTTATATTTCTGTGGTATTCGGTATGATCTCTCTTCTCTTTCATTTGATTTTATTTATTTGGGTCCTTTCTCTTTTCTTTTTGGTAAGTCTGTCTAGAGATTTATCAGTTTTTATTAATTCTTTCAAAGAACCAGCTCTTAGTTTTGTTGGTCTACTGTTTTTTTTTTTGTTGTTGTTCTGTTTTGTGTCTATATCATTTCTTTTTGCTATAATCTTTATTATTTCCCTTCTTCTTCTGGCTTTAAGCTTTATTTGCTGTTCCTTTTCTAGTTCCTTTAGGGGTAAGGTTAGGTTTTATATTTAACACTTTTCTTCCCTCTTGAGGTACTCCTGTATTGCTATATACTTCCCTCTTATGACTGCATTTGCTATATCCCAAAGGTTCTGGACTGTCATGTTTTCATTTTCATGTGCTTCCATGTATTTTTTTTATTTCTTCTTTAATTTCTTTGTTAATCCATTCATTCTTTAGAAAAATGTTCTTTAACTTCCATGTATTTGTGTTCTTTCCAAATTTTTTCTAGCGATTGGCTTCAATTTTTATAGTGTTGTGATCTGAAAATATGTATGGTATGATCTCAATCTTTTTGAACTTGTTGAGGCCTGATTTGTAACCATGTGATATATTACGGAGAATGTTCCATTTGCACTAGAAAAGAATGTGTATTCTTCTGCTTTAGGATGAAATGTTCTGAATATATCTGCTAAGTCCATCTGGTTCAGTGTGTCATTCAAAGCCATTGTTTCCTGGGGCGCCTGGGTGGCTCAGCCAGTTAAGCATCCGACTTCAGCTCAGGTCATGATCTCACAGTTCGTGGGTTCGAGCCCCACATCGGGCTCTGTGCTGACAGCTCAGAGCCTGGAGCCTATTTCAGATTCTGTACCTCCCTCTCTCTCTGCCTCTCCCTTTTTCATGCTCTGTCTCTGCCTCAAGAATAAACATTAAAAAAAATTTACAAAGACATTGTTTCCTTGTTGATCTTCCGCTTAGATGATTGTCCATTACGTAAGTGGGGTGTTAAAGTCCCCTACTGTTATTGTATTATTATCAATGAGTTTCTTCATGTTTGTTACTAATTGATTTATTTGCTTGCTCCCAAACTAGGAACATTAATATTTACAATTTTTAGATCTTCTTGTTAGATCTACCCCTTAATTATGATATAATGCCCTTCTTAATCTCTTGTTACAGTCCCTGGTTTAAAATCTAGTTTGAGTGAGGTAAAGAAAGCAAAAATAATATAAAAACAGAGAAGAAGAGAAACCATACGAGACTCTTAAATACAGAGAACAAACTGAGGGTTGCTGGTGGGGTGTTGGGTGGGGGAAGGGCTAAAAGGGTGAGGTGCATTAAGGAAGACACTTGTTAGGATGAGCAATGGGTGTTATACCTAAGTGATGAATCACTAAATTCTATTCTTGAAATTATTATTACACTATATGCTAACTTTGATTTAAATTTAAAAAGAATAAAATATAGGTTGAACAATAAATAAATAAAATCTAGTTTATCTGATATAAGTATAGCTACTCTGGTTTTGTTTTGACATCCATTAGAATCATCAATAGTTCTCCATCCCCTCACTTTCAATCTGCAGGTGTCTTTAGGTCTAAAATGAGTCTTGGGGCGCCTGGGTGGCGCAGTTGGTTAAGCCTCCGACTTCAGCCAGGTCACAATCTCGCGGTCCGTGAGTTCGAGCCCCGCGTCGGGCTCTGGGCTGATGGCTCAGAGTCTGGAGCCTGTTTCCGATTCTGTGTCTCCCTCTCTCTCTGCCCCTCCCCCATTCATGCTCTGTCTCTCTCTGTCCCAAAAGTAAATAAAAAACGTTGAAAAAAAAAATTTTTTAAATGAGTCTATTATAGACAGCCTATAGACAGGTCTTATTTTTTATCTATTCTGACACCCAATATTTTTTGATGAAAGCATTTAGTCCATTTACATTCAGAGAGATTCTTGATAGATATTGATTTAGTGTCATTGTATTACCTGTAAAGTTGGTGTTTTAGAGATTTTTCTCTGTTCCTTTCTAGTCCTTGTTGCTTTAGGCCTTTCTTTTCCACTCAATAAGTCCTCTTTAATATTTCTTGTAGGGCTGGTTTAGTGGTCATGAACTTTTTTTTTTTTTTTTTTTTTTTTGGTCTGGGAAACTCTCCTATTCTGAATGACAGCCTTGCTGGATAAAATATTCTTGGCTGCCTATTTTTTCCATTCAGCACATTGAATGTATGATCCCACTCCCTTCTGGCATGCCAGGTTTCTGTGGAGAGATCTGCTGCTAACCTAATTTGTCTTCCCTTGTAGGTTAGGGTTTTCTTTTCCCTTGCTGCTTTTAGGATTCTTTCCCTATTTCTGTATTTTGCAAATTTTACTACAATATGTCTTCGTGTTGGCTGGCTTTTGTTGATTTTGATGGCAGCTTCTCTTTGCTACAATTTGGACTTGGCCTAAAATTCTTAAAAACATTGTCTACAGTTGTCAAGCAATTTTTGGTGCCTGCAATGTGCCAGTGATGACAGAGGTATCAGATCAAGTGAATAATTAGCAGACACAGTCTATGACCTTGTGCAGTTTATGGCCTATGTCTGTTCACCTTGATGGACACTAGATTCTGTGCGAAAGGCCAAGGAATGATGTACAGTGATAAGATGATGCAGTGATGTAAGTGAAACAAGAATAGAGGAGTTGGTCACACAAGTCAGAATGAGATAATGGAATAGATTTGAAAGTAAGGAAGAGAAAAATGTTCCCCAAAGACTCAGGAATACCCAGCACTGCCATTCAGTGATCTGAGAGTACCCTTCTTATAACTTTTTTGTAATACCAAAACCTTTCTTTATTACAGCAATCTTCATGAGGAGCCTAACTTTATATCCTTAGATTAATATTTATTGTTTCTAAAGCAAATAGTAAGTTCCCATATTTTATTATATTATCTTTCTTTTTCATTAAAAGTAACATGTACAGAGATCAGGATCTAACAATGAGGTGACAAAAAGTGAAAAACTATAAATGTCAGCTCCTCATGAGCTGTAAATCTTAGCGACTAATACTGTACCGACCATGTGTGTAGTCAATATACACAACATGCATATATTTTAATTAATGATTTATCATCTGAATTTTATTTTTAGAAAAGGATAAGCAGGAATAAACAAAATTAATTTCATATATCTATAAAAATAATTTATCTCCAAAATGGATTTTCACTATTAAATATGTATATTATAGGTGTAGTAACTGTATATTATAGATCCCCTATATTTAGCAATTAGAAGTCATGATTATTTATAAAAAAACACTTTTAGTCATATGATGACAATGTCATTTAATTTATTGGAATTTTCAAACATTTTTATTGTTTGTAATAAAAGTGCTTTGGAGGATATATAATATTTCCTCCATTCTTTTATAAACTTTCCTTTGATTTTTAATTAGAAAAACTCATCTTGTTCTTATCATTTATTTTAAGGTAACTATTTTGTGAAAGTAATGTTAAATCTGTCCCAACCAAAAAATTTAATGTAGTTTGTTTTATCAATAATTATGGAAACTCTGACCAAAACAATATTCTCTATACAAACAAAGCCATCTATAGCATAGACTCAGTATCTATGGGGTGGTATCAAAGATGATTTAAATAGGATTCCCTAGCAATAGATAACTTACGTAAAATCAGTGCTGGAAATCGAATGGTGAATGAAATAGACATGATCTCTGACATCTTAGCGCAGCCTAATGAGAGGAATAAGCACTGCCAAGAATGGATCTCTGTATTTGGAAATTATAGAAAGGACAGAAGTGATTATTTGAGAATGACACAAACTCCAACCTATACGCTATAGTTTATGAAATACTTCACATAAGATACAACCTTGGTGCTGTATCTTAAATTAGCGTGGAGTTGGTGTTACTCCAAGCCTGTCTCATTAGTACATATTTCTAAGATACCACTAGTTATAAGACATGTATTTTTTTAATGTTCATTAAGAATTTTTAAAAAACACTGTCAGTTAAAGATGGCACATCCTTGTTTGTAACACATATCCCATTTTCACAGGTATTAAAGTATGAACAAATGTGCTTTATGGAATCAGTGAAATCCAAAAAAGAAAATCTCATTCAAATCTCCTGCTGGTCTAGCCTTTTCATCATTAATCCTTCTTCAGTGTCCTAAGTTGGTTCATGTCCCGTACCCAGTGTCAGAATAGTGACTTCCTTGTAGCCAGTTTTCTTTACTAAATTCTATATAGTCTGCCCCCCTTGTTGCAATAGATCAGCACAGCCACTTCAGGGAGCATCCTTAATCACATCCCTGTGCCTTTTCCAAGGTTGATGCTAATGTCTACAGCACAGATGTGTCCAGTTGTTGGGACCAAGAGAGCTCATGCTTTTTTGAAGTGCTTCCTTCCAAATGTTGTGTTTACAGTACTACCCACCTAGTAGGCTGTTGTCACAAAGGTAGTGCTGGAGTGACTGACAGAAAGAAAACAAGTTACTGGAAATTGAGACAAGAACATGTGGCATGAAGTAAGGAGAGGCAGAGAAGAAAATAAAAAGTTTCCAGGTCCTAAAATTTCCATGAGGCTCCCTGCTGACCATCATATAACCTAACTGGAGTCAAGACCCTGTCTTCAGGTTTTCAATACCTTCCTATGCTCTAACTTACCACTGACTATGCTAAAGACCCTAGCAGCGTAGCACCTGCTTGCTCAAATGATGCGATACCCAGTACAACCCCTGCACTTTCCTGAGTAATTGCTGTAAGAAGACCAAGTAAAACAAAGGTCAATTCCCCAGATATAATATTCCCCAACAGAACTATATATTTTGAACTAGAAATGGCTTCTTTATCCTTGTGTATATTTTATTTGCAATTCAGGTTTTGTTCTTACTGTTGTTGTTTATAGGAAAAGAACACCTGTTATGTCAAATATTACCAGAGGTCTTTGTTACTGAACAGGAATTGGGGAACTTTGTTACATCCAATATAACACAAGCAAGCAAAGTCCTGTCCACAACATTAAGAAAAGGGCATTCGTATTTTCAGGTCTAACCATTTCAAGTATAGTTATAATTGGAATAACCTACACAATTCAAAGTGTGGAGCACACTGGCTGCTCAAGTTTTGATTCCTTAGCTAGAACTTACCGATACCCTAACAGCACTTTGTGAAAGAAAGCACTTTGTGAAAGAAATAAGTGGCCATTTTGAATCACAGAAAGTTCACTTGCAGCACCTGCACAGAGACATCTGTAAAATGGCTAGTGAGAGGAAAATATGTCTCACAAGGTAGGCTGTTGCCTCTAAACTCTCAGTTCTGTTCTCACATCAAGATAACTAATCATTAGGGATAAGTGCCTACACTGTTTTATTTTTAGCTCTTTTGAGGAGAAACCTATTATTTCTTTCACTCCTGGATGAGACAGAAAATACTCCCTTGCAGTGTAACAACATAAACAATTCTGCCGATTTTTTCAAATTGTGGGGAAACACCTATACTTATTGCAAATGGAGAATAAGTTATGAATCACAGAAGTAAAAAATTACTTCTATTTCTAAAGTTCTCCATAGGTTACAGATAAGGCTAAGGACAACCTGCTTCTACGTGCAGTGACTGGAAATGGTCCTGAGAGGAATCTAGCACAGTGGGGTTTGGGCCCACTCGTGTGTCACTCTTGTGGGACAACAGTGGGGGAGACTCTAATTTTCCTTTGCCATCTTCCTACACCTCTGGCCTGGGGAAAAAGGTGGCATTAACCAAACGAAATGGAATGGATTTCCCTACAAGAAAAAGGAAACAAGATACTAGAAGGGGGTTAGACAGATATAAACAATGGAAGTTCCCCTGAGAGAGATGTTTCAGTGACCTGGGTCCATCATCAACTCTAAATCCCCCACTTTTCACTGAGGTGTCTTCCACTTACTGCACCATCCTAACAAGAGACAGCATGGTAATACTTCCTTCCAGTGTCAGTCCATGAGTAGCCCTCCCACATCTCTTGACATAGGTGGCACATCATAACCCATTCAGACATCAGCAACCTCCACCTGATTCCAGCCACATCATTGACTTAATATTTCTAAATGGTATTGACTCCTGATCCAAGGAGTGGAAACACAGAAATGTATTAACTACTACTGACTAATTATTGTTAAATCATAATTGAAATAAAATCTATTTCCTATGACTTAGATGCTTATTTCAGACCTATAATATGCTCTCTTGGTATTTCTATTTTGTAGGGTTTTATTTCAAAGTAAAATTTGACCATCCTTTACATTGAATGCTGACGATGTTTTTAATCTTTCCTTTAATTAAAAATGCATTTATGGTACAGAATTATTAAAACAACAAAAATCTACTGAGATCCATAGGCATATATCATTTTTCTTGCCTTCTGAGAAAGCTAGCCTAAATAGCTGATGTAGATTAAATACGTTTTGGGAAACCCAGCTGGCTCAGTCAGAAGAGCATGCAACTCTTGATCTCAGCTTCATGAATTCGAGCCCCACATTAGGTGTAGAGATTACTTAAATAAGCCAAGTTTTAAATATATATACATATATATACATATATATACACATATATATGTGTATGTGTATATATATATATATATATATATATATATATATGTGAGACATTTCTAAAATTTTTTTAATGTTTATTTATATTTGAAGGAGAGAGAGATAGTGTGTGAGCAGCAGAGGGGCAGAGTGAGAGGAAGACACAGAATCTGAAGCAGGATCCAGGATCTGAGCTGTCAGCACAGAGCCTGACGCGGGGCTCAAACTCACAAACCAGGAGATCATGACCTGAGCTGAAGTCAGACGCTCAACCGACTGAGCCACCCAGGCACCCCTAAATAGGATTATTATTAATAGACTATTTAATTTGGCAATTCAAATCCAATTTATGTAACTGGCTGCAAATATTCTTTAGCATTGATATAATAAGAATATAACAATCCACTCTTTATTTCATATTGATCTAGCTCTTAGAATTATAGTTTATACTTCAGACAGTTAAAAATGCCAGATATTTATGTTAAGATGGCTTCAGCACTGAGTTAAAAAAATTAACTTAAATTGGCTTACATATTAAAGAATTTACTGGCTCACCTACCTGAAAGACTAAAGTAGGGTAGGCTTTAAATTTGACTTAATTAAGAGACTTCTCTAAACTCTCTTACAGTTCAGCATCTTGCTCACACTGCAGCAGTCTGGGCATTACATTTTTTCAGGACAACATATAGAAGAGAAGAAATAATTTCCCTGGATTCCAAGTTTTCCATTCATACTAAGATCAACTTTTCCAGAAGCCTTCAGCAAACTTTCCTCATACTCTTTAACCCAAATTATATCAAAAGCCCTATCTGCACGAATATTGATAAACGTAATCAATAAGCCATTTTCACCCCTAGAGCTTGGCAAAAGGTGAGCTACTCCTTATAGTAATGAGCTGCATTAAAACAGACTTCTTATAGGAAGGGAAGAGGGGGAAATGGGTGTTAAGTAGGCAACCAACTACTACTCTAAGATGAAATTTGAATAATATAATATTTTGCTAGAGAACATGAATGGAAATGCGTAATTTGGAAAGGTGTTCAGTATGTTGGCGTTTCTGACATCCTGAATGTTACATTATCTGAGCTGATTGTGGAATTTGCTATAGGCATCATCCTTGGAGTCTTGCCAAACCCTAGCATGAATCTGTATTTGGGTGGTATGCAGAAGACAAAGGTAAATCAGCCACCCTCTCCTTTCCATTGCTATTTCTTGTTCATCTACACAACATATTTCCTTTTCTTTTTCTCTTAGAGAGAGACAGAGGGGGGGGGAACAGAAATAAAGAGAAACAGAGAGAGAGAGAGAGAGAGAGAGAGAGAGAATCCTAGGCAGGACCCATGCTCAGCAGAGTCTGACGCAGGGCTCAATCCCACTACTGTGGGATCATAACCTTAATAGAAATTGAAAGTCCGACGCTCAATTGAATGAGCTGCCCCTACACAAAATATTCTAGATTTGGCCAATTTGGTTCATGGAAATTTTAATTAGCAATAATTACGCCTCAGATAAACCTCATTAACTATGATACTGCCACTGTACAAAGCTAGTTCATGGAAATTTCAGAACAGTAATAATGTATTTAACTTTTCGAATTGTGGAGAACATTTTTTCAGTATAAGAGTAATATTATCATTTAAAAATACTGAAGATAATATTTAAAAACCACTAGTAATCCAACCTCTCTAATCCAGTCTTTATTAGAATTATAGCCTTCGTTTTTCTACTAAATACATTATAAACATCTCTCTATATAGTTATGCAGTTTTCATATCCCTATTCTTAATACTTGCATGAAATTTTGAGGAGTGCATGTAAATAATATAATTGACAATAACGAAGTGGAAAAAATAAAATATTGGCTGTTTCCTACATTTTCATTACTTCCATTACTTGAGGGGGTTAATTTGTTTTCAACCTATCCTAGAAATAAGGTCATTGTTCTCATAAGACAAAGATGGCAGCATGACTGCCTATCTCTCCATATGAACACCATTTATTTCAATTTTTACTTTTAATGTTTATTTATTTTTGAGAGCTAGAGACAGAACATGAGTGGGGGAGAAGCAAAGGGAGAGGGAGACACAGAATCCAAAGCAGGCTCCAGGCTCCAAGCTGTCAGCACAGAGCCCTGTGTGGGGCTCAAACCCACTAACTGTGAGATCATGACCTGAGCTGAAGTTAGATGCTCAACCGACTGAGCCACCCAGGCACCCCGATCTGAACACCATTTTTAAGCAATAAACTCTAGATCCAGATAAAGGAAAGAATAATTCAATGATACAACACAAACAAAAAATGCTATATTTGAATACCAGAAAAATCAAGAACATCATTAAGAAGGAAGGTGTACTACACTATTAATCAGAAGACATACTGCAGTGCAATGCTTGGGAAATCTCATAGGAGTGCCTTACCCTGTTTACATTTAGTTCATCCATATAACAACACATTGTCCAGCTATAAAACTGAAAAATAATCACTGCCCCTACTTCCTGCCACGAGATATGGAGACTGATAGTATTTTGTAGTCTTTGAAATAATATTTACTTTTCTGGTTACAAAAGAAATATTTATGTTTACTGCACAAGTTTTTAAAAATCCAGGAAAAATATACAAAAGCAAATATAAACTACCATAAACCTACTATTCAGAGACAATTTTAATATATCCTTTAATGTTATTTCTACAATTTGTATGTTTAATACTATAAAATTAGATATAGTTCTGTACACTCCCTCTGTTACTTCACATTGTGAATGAAGGTTGATTTCAAGCCATAGCCTACGAATCTAAAATTGAATGACATATTATGATAGACTGCACATTATGTCAGGATAACAAATCAAAGAATGATCTTCAGTATACCTGCATCAAATACTTCCCTACTATGTAGGCAAAGCAAATTCCTTTGACGCGGTCACCACGCAATAATTGCAAAGGCAGTGGTTTCCTGATGTTGTTGCACTCTCCCCCAAGAAATATTAAAAATGGATGGCCACAGTAGGTCACCAGGGATAGGCTCATGGCCCACTAATACTGCATAGCTCTATACATGCACAATATGGAAAAGATGATCATCTGTATATGCTAAGGAACTTAGTGTTAAGTGAAAACTCTAGAGTCAGCACCCCATACAATACTTGCCTGCCCAATCACTGAGCATTCATCTGTAGGTGTGGTCACTACCTTAAGGTATCTAGTCCAAAAAACTCTACCCCAGTCATTCAGCTTGAGTCTGATCTCTCCCTAGTCCAGAGACTAGAGCCACCTATCCCCACTCCACAATCTGACAAAATGTTTTATGCAGTGTTAGCCTTAGGAAGACAGGGCAAAGGACCAGAAATCTACTGGATTGAAAATAAAACTTCCCCATCACTTGTGGACACCTTTACATTTCACACAGAAGGTTGATCCAGGAGAAGCAGTCTAGAAATAAAGTAGAAATGTTATCTTTTTATTTGCTTCTATAAAATGATGTGGGCATCTTCCTAAGATTCAGGAAAATATTCTATGGTCTGTGTGCACCTGGGTGTGACAACTGGCAATGCAAAAAAATATACATGGTTTTCCTTCCTACACACTTGACAGAGTGTGGATGTTTCTGTGTGAGAATTTAATACAGCTGGAACATCAGTATCATCAACCTTGTCTCTTCCTTCATCTATTTTTATAATGGCATCCTCCTCTTTCATCAATTTCAGTTGAGCATGTGTGCGTAGTCTGCTCTCTTGGATTGGAACTTCTCATTTGTTTCATTTGTACTGTGACCACTCATAAACATTCTATGGTAGGATGTGGAATCAGAATGGGAGACTCAGTCTTCACTGCACCACCGAGTTGTATGACTTTAGGCAAGTGACTGAATGTCACTAAGCCTCAGTTTCCTCATGTGAAATAGAGTGAATAATGCCAAGCCTTCTTACGTTAGAGTTATTTTAAGGTTCCAGTGAGATAATGTTTATCTGAAAGCTCACTCACTAAAACGCAAGCATAATCATAGCTTCAATGCTTAAACCCTTGAATGGCTTTACTCTCAGTTTAGCATAAGCTCCAAAATGCTTAATGGAGTCCTTCATCCCCCTGCCTGATTTCTATCTAGCCTCATCTCCTGCATCTCTCTTCTGGCACTCGAACTTCCAGATACATAGCTCATTTCATGGAGTCATTTCACTTTCAGATAGGAGATGGGGGAAAAAGTTAATTTGACTATCTTTTGAAAACATCTGCTACCTCACGGCAAGTTCTTCCAAAGCTTGCCTCCAGAATGGCCTGTTAGGGTATGAATCACAGCTGCCAAGCCTCTTGCATGCTGTTCTGCAATACTGAGAAAGATCCTTTGAATACCAAAAATGCAATATTAATATCAGTGATCTTGGTATCATGACTTTATGTCTGGCCTTCATAAAAGATCATTTACTCATTTCAAAACTGTTCCTAAATCAACAGGTGTTGTGCCCTGTTCAGCTAATTCAGAATGGAGTCAACAGCAGACGGATAAACAGCTTGGCATCTGGCTTTGGCCCTGCTGCAGAATTGCCAAGAGAAGCCCAAGCATCCTGCATCACCTGCCTTTTCAAAGGCTTCTGTTGTCGTACGAATGGCTCATTTTGTGACTCCAGCAATGCTTGAAATTGGCTGTCTGGTATCACAGAATGCCTGACCCTGACCAGGGGGCAAATGTCAAACCATGCCAGAATGTACAGCTTGGTTTCATAATGACTAGCAAGATTCACTTCTTAGGAGAAGGGCATTGTTCTGGTTGGATGCCAAGAACTATAGAAAATTATTGCATATTTAATTGAAAAGTTCACTTTGCTGCTTGCTTGTCAGCCATTTTAAATACTGAAATTATGGAATTGCACCCCCTACTTTTATCCTCTCTCTTACCTTTTTCACCGCCATTCATCAAAATCTTGAGTGGAAATATAAAAGCACTTGATGTACTCTGTCTTTTCTGAGTTTCTCCCAGGTCAGTTTCCCTAGAAGCATAGCTTGAAATGGATTTTCTTGGGCAAGTGATCTACTGAGGTAGTGCTTTTGAGAAACTAAAGAAAACAGGCAGGGCAGGGGAAGAAGCTGGACCGTGATGTAGCTTCAGACTGCTTCCACAGAGAGCTTGGGAACCTGAATTGAACTTCATAGGTTGTGTCAACCAGAGGTGAGGTTCTGATAAAATCCTTATCAGCCTAGAGTCAAAAAAATAATGCACCCATGAGCTCTAAGCAGTCAGTACCCACAGCATGTAGGGATGGGTGCACCAGCCTAGTAATGGTGATCTGTACAGGGAACCGAAGATTGTACCCACTTCACAGATCTAACATATTCATCCCATAAATCTCTACCATTATAATTACTATGATATTATTGCAACCATTGTTTTTGGTAAGCAAACCTATATACAAGTGGAAACTATCTTTCAGCTCTAAACTGAGCTGTACCTACTCAGATTCTATAAATACAGCAAGAAACTAAGAATTTTTAAAAGAGATGTAATTTACTTTTATCCCAGCAAATTACAGATAGCTGATCATAGTCTATAGGTAATTCACAGAAAACAATGGATGGGTACCAATGGTTTTTGCTGAACCATCTTATTTCAATTTCACTATTATCATTGCAAACAAAGTAAAACAAAGTAAAAGCTAACCTATTCTCCAAGACTCATACCCTAAGATGACCAAATAAGGATTTACCTCACTAGTTACAATTCAGTACAACTCATCTTTATATCATAAAAGCTCATCCAGAATTGCAATCTTACAAATGCAAACTACACTGCATTTGATATTTTACTAAAAAGTATTTTTATTATTAAAGTCCAATGATTTTGACTTCAATTCCTTTTTATCCTTGCATTTTCTTTGAGAGTTTTCAAAAACCCATTATGACTGTTTCCAATGTTCTCATATCCAAATGTTCAAGAGTATTTTTCTTCTCATTTACCAGATTTTTTAAGCTTAAATAAGTAAACATTATTTTTGGATTTTCTTTCTCATCTAGCACTTTGTTCTATTCTGTTTTATACTACAGAGGACATGAGGGCACTAAGTAGGCAGACCTAAAAAACCCAAATTGTGGATAAGCCAATTTTGATACTACAGTGATGCCTTGGGCAATAGTGCAGACATGCCATAACCTTGCAGACCACACTTAAGTGAATTAACCAACAACTTAACCTGGGACCCTAGGCTATCAAGGAGTAGAGGAATTGTCTTCCTACCTTAACCCCCCAAGTACACCAGAAATGGAGGGAGCTTAACCTCTAATGAAGCTTGAATTTCCGTGCCCTTCCCACCATATCTTCTCACTGTTCACACTGTATCTCCTGTTTTGTCCAAAGCCTGGGAAAGGACCTACGATGTTTTCACACATTCATCTATTTTTCTAAATTTTACAGAAAGAATATATGCAAAATTCTTTCTCTTAAAGAGGACTCCAAAAATTATAAATTTCACGTACTATGAAACTTTGATTCTGCCATGCTTTCCCATCACCAAGACTAGCCATGTTGGGAGGTGATGAATAAGAACTGACTTTTTGTCATCTGAGGCCCACATATCTTTGAGGACAAAGGAGTAGATTAAGAGCCTGCTTTCATCAATTCATCATCCCTATGGCTAAAATCTTTATTTAGAAATGCTTATCCTGAGTATTCCCACCACATCTAATGGAAAAAACACCCTGTGAGGCACTAGCATGTGCAGACTTCATGGTCTCTTTTTGGTTTTCCTGCTCTGTTTGCCACACATCCTTAAATGACAGGCAGGCAAGGGGCTCCCAAGCATTTATGTGAGGATCCAAGACTGTCTCTTCAGCCATGTGTCTGTGGCACCTGAGTCTGCATATGCCATTTAAAATTAAAAGGCCACAGCATTTCAGATTTAATCATAAGGCTGCCAATTAAGGTATCACTTGTCTTTCCATAAAAATCATTTGGGGATATTTTTCTTTTATCCCCAGGCTCTTATTTACTGTAAATTTCCAGCAGGCAATACAAACTACAGCTGCTCAACCTGTTTGAAAACTATCCGGCACAGATTCATTTTTCAAATGGACACTAAATAAATACTCGTTGATGATATGTGATAATTTGGGGAAGATTTTCATTAAAGGTGTTTGATTGGGATCAAATCTTTATGAAGACACTTCTGAGCCAGGATGACTTTTTTCAGAGACATGACTGAACCACTTCAACCATACTAGATATGGAAATCCCTACTGTTTACACCAGCTCCATGAATTATATAATGTCTCTGAAACCTGAATCCATTAATAGAGTTAGAAAATATGTTTTAAAGTATGAGAAGAGCTAAAAATGGTATCTTCTCCTCTAACAGGGAAATCAAATACTAATTTTGTTTGAAGGAGAAATACTAATTTTGTTTAGCAGTGCAAGCTCCTCAGCTAACACATTAAATTCTACTTTTGACGAGAAATATTCAGTTATTATTTTCAAAAATATGTATTTCCAGTTGTTTAAAACAAGCAAATGTATGCCAAGACTTAGAGCAATAAAGTGATTTTAAAACAGTTGTCTTGGCCAGTCAGCTAATGCCTGTTTCTGTAAAATATAATCCCAAACACTTTTTTTCTTCATCCCATCTGGAGTTGATAGGCTTGAAGCTCCCAGACAATTTTTTTTTTTTTTTTTTGGCCCTGTCAATGCTCCCTGGGGAAAGCCTGGATTTCATTTTGAGGTCAGGCAGTCAAGGCAATATAATTGTATAAAATCAAAGGAGGAAAAACCTGAATCCCTGCCTTCTTTTGTTCTCTTTGTTTCTATGGATAAGGTCAGAGGTCTGGGTCACACTCCTTGCACCTTCCAAAGGAGTAGAGAAAACATTCTTCTCTCCTGATCTTCCCTTTAAGGATTCCAGGGCCCTGGTAGCAGTTTATGTCTCTGTCTCATAGGCCCTACTGTCAGAATTCTGATGTTCAAATTATAGTCACATATTAGGAAAAAAAAGCAAATCTGGCCACTGGATTCATTCATTGTTAAATCGGTTAATAAAAAATATAGAGTCACTGCCTAATATACCATAACATAAAAATAGGAAATTTTTTGGTCATAGTAACTCCACCTAATATAAACCATAGTAAATTAATTTTAGTAATTAGATCTGTTATTTATAGTAATCACCTGTGCCAGTTAAGTAGTGAAGATTGCCTCCTGGTGTTTTAGGAACAGAGTACACACATGTTGAATACTTCCACAGCTCAGCACAGGTCAATTTCCAAATCAAGCACCAGCTTAGCACTATAATCCATACCATTTACTGCGAAATGGTTGCTCAGTTCACACCGTAGCTGCACGTCCAGACACTGCCCCCCCCAAAAAAATCAGCCTCTTTCCCAGGACTCAGAACTCTGAACAATCATAGTACAGCAAATAGCACCAGACACTATCTGGGAGACAACCCACTACAAATCAGTGGCTGCTTCATCCCATAATCCTGGAACGGTCAAGTTGTGCACCTCTGCCAAACCCTCAAACCCACATTAACTCCTGATCCATGGCAGATCCAAAACAGAATAGCCTGAGAAAAGTCAAATGTTTGAGGATTTTTAGGTGGCATTGGCACAGATATACAGAACATTCTCTGTTCAAGTACCCAATTTTGAGCTAACAAAGCCACTGAAATATCAGAGATTTAAATGGAAAGAGGGCTAGTTATTTATCATATTTCTTTGCCAAAGACCCCAAAATACTAGCACAGCTTACATTACCTACATAGGGCATTATTTATACTACAACTCATCAATTAAACATGTAGAGTTTTGAATAGTGTTTTTCATATGCAAAGAGTCAGTATCAAATAACAACAGTAGTGATAGTAACAGTTAACATTCTCCAAGCACTAATATGATGAGACCTGGCCTTAAGGGCTGTGCACATCATTTCACCTGACCGTCATGACACCCCTATAAGGTGATGTACTAATATCCTTGTAACTAAAATACTGAGTTTGTATCCCTATTCTGCCACTTATCTATGGTATGACCGTGTGTAAGTCTGTGTGACCTAGTGCAAGTCTTTTCATCTCTTAGCTTCAATTTACCTGTATGAAAATTAACAACCCTGTTGCCTGCCTTCCATACCCTATTGGATTATTGTGAAGAGCAAGAGACAATGGATGAAGAGCTTCCTATAAACTAATAAATTTGCAGGTAAAATTATTTTATTTTATTTTCTACAGGATCAGGTGTCGATGTGCCCACTTGTGATGACTGGCGATCTGGAGAAGGAAAATGTTTTAAATTCATCAGTGTTTGCTGAAATATGACAACCTTCCCATTAGAATACGTGTCATCAACTTCTTTCAGCATAGCCCACCAAGATGGAAAGAGCATGAAGTGCGTGAAGTGTGTAAAAGCTTTCACAAAAGCAAAGAAAGTTTTGTGTAAGCTGCAGGTGGTGAAATTATCCATTCCATCTAGGCTCTATTTTAATAAGTTCCTTTAAAGATGTATTTTTATTATATCCTACAGCTATTTAAAAGGTGTTTTAATAAACACTTCTCTTTTATAGCTGCCAATCTTTTTCATCGTCTCCCTGTGTCCCACAGAAGTTATCAACATCAACACACCATATCTTAAAAGTATTCATTAACGAGGGTAATTATTTGAGAGTTGGGCCTCTCTTTTCCACTTCATGTTCTTAATCAATGATTCTGCAGAGAGTTGCTTCACCGTGTGGGGTTTTGTGAGCTGAGTTTTTTTCCTCCATTTTGGGTCACACCAGGGCTGCTTCTGTGAAATTCAATTAGAACCTTATAATAGTTCTCTGTAAATTTCATTACTTCAAAAACAAACGGTAAGATCTTGAAAAGAGCCTACAACTGCTAGAGAGGGTTTATTAACACTTTGTCAGAATATGTGTTTTTTGTCTTAGGCAGATCAATCAAACCCACTTCAATTGGTGAGTCCCTCTGCTCTCAATGTGAAGAAAACAGACTTGTTTCGTCCCCTCAAAAAAGGTTAAAAACACCCAGTTCTTCATAGCTATAACACTATTGGGGAATTTTTCCCCTTTCAGCTTGAAAGAAAAAAGTAATTTCTAATATGGCATAACAATTATTTAGGGACCATAAATGAGTTAGCAAAAAAAAAAAAAAAAAAAAAAAAAAAAAAAAAAAAAAAAGATTATTTTGGAGTAAAGAGCCTAGAGAGAAAGAAAATTATGTAATTTTAACAAGATTTAAACCTCATTTACCATACTCTTTAACAGAAAGCAAAGGGGAAGCCAGCCCAGCAAATCAACAAAATTATGAGCATATTTAAAAATGCACACACACAAGGGAAGCAAACTGATCAAAATTAGGGAATATCAGCATTTAAAATGTAACACTGTATTCAACAATCTGCTGTTTAATTTTTTGTGATTATGTACAAATAGTAAATAAGAGATAGTAATGTTTTATAAGAAAGGGCTAGTTTTAAAGCTATAATTTAAAATAATCTGTGTTCACAATAACACCAAGTAAAACAAAAATGAAGAAAAACACACACATACATAAAATCTATATTTTACCAATCTCCAACAGGGTCTTTTATTATCCCCAAATTCTAAAGAGCTACTTCCTTCTAAAGTCACTGCAACATCTAACTAACTATAGGTACTCAAAATAAAAACATTAAGATTGAATGATAGTACCTTTAGAGTGGACATAAGAATCAGTATGGAGAAGAAAAGAGGTTGATAAGGAAATCCAGCAATAATGGAAGGATTGTGAACTGAATGCAGGGATAATCAGACAGTTTTGGGATGGAAAGAGCTACATAGCAGGGAGAATTGAATAATTATTTTTACAGACTTAAATGCATCATTTTGAATAGCCAGAATTGGCTATGTGATTGTTAGTATATATACTTCCTGTATTTATTTATGAGCTTTGTTTCTGCTTTCTCTTCTTAAACTGTAAGCTATCAAAAGAGCGTCTTTTTCCATTATAACTAATTCCCTTACAATACTTGGTTCAGCGCTCTTGCAATGTTCTATAAAGTACATTAAATTTATTTGATGGATTTGATTTGATGGCTTACCAGTATGAAAACAATTTTGTTAGTATTTTCATGGCAATGAAATCAGTAACAATCATGTCCATTTCTATTCACTGTATGGCCTTTACATCAAAAAGGTATCATTTTTACTAGTTAAAGAGTATTGCTTCTGACTGCCTTGGGGTCAAGCAAACAATAAATAATCACATAATAAATTTTCTTGAATACTTTCTTACAATAAATATTTACATAATGCTTTATGGCTTGCAAAGTGTTTGCTAGGATATTATCCCATTTATTCTTGCTTAAGTTCAAAATATTTCATTGAACTTCTGTTAATTTTAATTTTTTTAGTAATTTCTGTTTAAAGAAACATCAGGCCCAAAATGGAGTCACTTGTGCTAAGCCCTATATCAGCAAACCACGACTTAGTACCTAACCTAATTGCAACTTCAGCTTCTCCCAGGAATGTAAACTTTGGCCAATCAATCTGAAAATACATGGTCATCATTAGTGAGGAAAACTGCCCAAAAGTCCCCTTTAATCCTTTTTAAGAAGGGGACCTTATCTGAGATAATGCATTCTTTGCTAAAAAACTTCCTTTTCCTATCCCCTTTCTGCTTTTAAAACCCTTCCTTTTCTACAACTTATTGTAGTTTTTTTTTTCTATTTGCTGCCCAGAACATAGCCAATTTAATCTTTAAATTTACACAGTTGAATTTTGTTAGTATTTTTTTTGTCTACATCCAACCTACTTTAACCTTCAAGTGGCAAGGAATTTGTCAAGGGTTGGGGAGGGTGGGGGGAACACTCACAAATATCTGCAATCACTGAATTATAATTAATACTTTAGTTCTATCAGTTAATTTGTAGGATGTCAGCTAATTTTAACTCCCTATGTGAGCCAGTTTGGTAAATAAATTCAGTAAGAATTATCACAACTAAAAATATACACCTAAACTATCAGGTGAAATATGCCTGTAATGTCTTTGGTAAATGTCTCCTTTTTTACTTGTTTTCATTTACAATTAACCTCTGGACAAAGTAATTAGGTTATCTTTAAAAGTTAGGGTTCTTCTGTTATATTTATATTTTTGGCATAAAGGCTCTTATCTCATCATAAGAAAATTAATGCACACTAAAGGAAATTAGACACTAACCCACACTTTTGGATTACACATCATAACTGAGGTTCAAATAGTAGAATTTGAGCTGCCCCCTGCCAAAAATTTCAATTGGCCACTGGCTCCTGCATTTGTCCTTCTAATGCCCCTCCTTCCAAATTTTGCTAACCTTAGTTATGTAGGACCCTAAATTTCAATCTCATTTGTCTGCCCTCTGAGACTATTGATATCATGCACATTAACTCATCTCAGTCCATTCCTTTAGGGTTGGTCTCATAAACTAATCTGAACTTAGGTGCCACTATGAAATAGTGTATTTGCATTTGAATAAAGACCTTCTACATATCTGGTAATTTCAATGCAAAGAAATGACTTCAGTGATGATTACTTCAAATGCACATCCACAATTTTGTGGAGAACATGAGGGAATTCTACTCATACCACACTGTGATTTCATTTACCTACTCTGCCTACTCACTGACTACAGGTTCTGACTACAAGTCCAAATATGTATGTCATTTATCCATTGAAATGAATAAACTATGGGTGTTGCTCTCAGAGAGTTTATATTCCAAGGCAGTAGTTCTCAACTGATAAGAATGACCTAAAGTCCCTGTCTGGGGCAAAGATCCTGGGTAATCTGAGCTGCATGTGGACAATTTTGTTCCAATCAAGAAAGGATAATACACAAGGAAGGAAATACCAACTTGACAAAGTAATTATGTCTGTTGAATTAGTAATAAAAAGTTAGGGTTTGTATTTTCTATTTGTTTTTATTTCATTGTGCTACTAATTCATTTTGTTTTTAAAAAGTCTGTGATAGATTGGCAATTTTGTTTAACAAAGTGAGCTAAAAACATGTCTACGCAAATCCTGCGAATGAATGTTTATAGTAACTTTATTCACAATTGCCAAAACCTGAAAATAAACATGTCCTTCAGTAGGTAAATGGATATATAAATTATAGTATATCCAAACAATGGAATATTATTCATTAAAAAAACAATGAACTATTGAGCAATGAAAAGACATGGTGGAGCCTCAACTACATATTACTAAGTGAAAGAAGTCAACCTGAAAAGGCTACATACTGTGTGATTCCAATTATATGGCCTTCTGGTAAAGGAAAACTTGGAGACAGTAAAAAGATCAGTGGTTGCCAGCAGTTAGTGGGGAGAGAGGGAAGAACATGAAGATCACAGAGGATTTTTAGGGCAGTGAAACTGTTGTGTATGATACTCCAATGGTGGACACATGTCACTACACGTTTGTGAAAACCCATAGAGTCTGTACCCTAATATAAACTATGAACAATGTGTCAACATAGGTTCACTGTTTGTAATAAATGTACCACTTAAGGGCAGGATGTTGATGGTGGGGAAGGGTGTGCATATATGAGGGCAGGAAGTGCATGGGAAATCTCTCTACTTTCCATTAAATATTGTTGTGAACCTAAAACCGCTGTAAAAAAAAAATAGTCTACTATGAAAAAATTGCCCTTCACTACCAATAGTTTGAGAGACACTGCTCTATTTTCATTATGCTTCAACCCCAAACTCTACAGCTCCTCTGACTATATGAAACATCATGGTAAATCCTTTTAGGAGGCAAGAAAAATGAGGGGGTAGGAGTGATTATTCACTGCATGTCACAAAGCTTCTTGTAAAAATTGATAGTATGTATTAAAATTCAAACATTTTAGAAATATAAAAGATAAAATGTAAAAGCCCATCATAACCCATGACCCAGAGGTAAGGAAAATCATCAATATAATGAATTTTACTTCACTATTTTATCTTTATGGCATAAATTATCTATACTCACTTGCAACTTTATTTTCTTGTTTACTTCATCTTGTACATTTTTCCATGCAAAAAAAAAAAATAACGTAAAAGTAAAAACTTGGAAGAAGTAACATTTATTGTCTATGTGCCAGACTATGATCTAAAAATTTTATAATGTATTATCAATTTGCTTCTCATGAAATGCTATGATGTAGGTATTATTGTACCCATTATGCAGATTAGAAAACTGAGGCCCAGGAATGAAATCTCTTCAAGTTCACACAACTTAAATGGCAGATCCCAGAAATTGTAATCTATATAGTTCTGCTTTATTCTTTGTAACGACCTACTTAGTATTCCTACTTTTTACATGTAGTGAGGGGCGCCTGGGTGGCGCAGTCGGTTAAGCGTCCGACTTCAGCCAGGTCACGATCTCGCGGTCCGTGAGTTCGAGCCCCGCGTCGGGCTCTGGGCTGATGGCTCAGAGCCTGGAGCCTGTTTCCGATTCTGTGTCTCCCTCTCTCTCTGCCCCTCCCCCGTTCATGCTCTGTCTCTCTCTGTCCCAAAAAAAATAAAATAAAAAAAAATAAATGTAGTGATTTCTATTTTAATACACATTTAAATTATTTCATTTTATGATTATAAATAATGCTGTGACATCCTGTACATGTCACTTTATTCACTTACATTAGTGCTTCTATGCAATAAATTCCTAGATGTGGAATGTTATGTCAAAGGTTTCAATACATTTCAATTATGACAGATGTTGGCAAATTGTCCTCCAAAATGCTAGTATCAACTGATGACACGAATCATGTATTTGAGTTCTCAGTTATTTACTTTTACAGTTACTACATATTATCATTTAAAAATTCTTTTTCAACCTGAGGTGCGAAAATATCTTACTATTATTATAGAAAAGCTTAAAGCTGCATTATAAAGATGTGACATTTCTAGAGATGGTTGTACATGGCATCTGGACTTATGAGTCAAATTTCTCTCTCTTACACCCCTTTCTGCTCTACTTGGGGAAAGAAGGAAGGGACACACCTTCATGAGAAGCCCTGGCACTAGGTACAAACGACAGGGTTTGGCCAAAGCTTTGGATCATCTTTTAGAAGGTACTAATTCAACTGTTACCAACTTGCTGTGGTCAACCACCTGTCAGCCATTCTTCACGAAGCATGAGACTCTAGGTTGGTAACTTTGCTAAGGGCTGCACAGGGAAGAAAAAAATCATACAAGACCTATCACCACACAATATTCATTGCTTTTCCTCTTCACTGTCTTCTACCTTGAGACCACCAAATACTTCATTTGCATGACATTTCTTCACTTGAGCTGCTATTTGCCCTTTAAATGGCATCTTAGCATTTAAGGTCCTCCAGCTGTCTCCCTTCCCTTCCTTCTTTGGCCGACACTTTTCCTGGAAGTTTGTGAAAAGGCTTGACATTCATGAAGTCTAAGGTCTTCTGACGATACCAAATGTAGCAGGAATGGAAGCATGATTAGCACTGTGTGACATTATGTCTCTTTAGCAAGGTTTGGCTCAGGTTATAGAACCTGGGCAGCTGTAACACAGACAGAGGCTGTGGCCATTTCCCTTCTATTTTATGATCATCCTGTTTCATTACTTTGAGCTTTCACTACATCCAGGCCTAGCAGTCTGTAGCAGCAGGCTAGAGAGATAAGGCCTTCGGGTAATAAATAAAGTAGAAGGTTAAAACCACTAGAAAGGGAATGTGGGAAATTGTAATGACAAGGCCATATGTTTAGCCTTGGATATGTGCTCTAAGAATAGTTGGGAGACTTTTTACCCTCTTTTAAGAAAACTTCACATTTACATCTGTCTATCACCCAAACATTCATAAAAGCATATGCTTCACATCCAGGCACAGACTGTTTGATAGCACCCATTTCTCGTTCTAGAGGGTTAAGTGCTAACAGCAGAATAATACAAGTGGCTTCCAGTGAAGATACAATTCTATAGAATTCTGGGTTTTACCGAAGAAAGGAATTAGAAATATATAAATTTACTGATGATTGGCCACAAATAGGATCACCTTTTCTATTCACCCAAATGTATAGAAAACAGAGTTCTGAAAAAAATGGCATCAACAACACAGGGTAAATTCTAACACTATTGCATACAAAATTAATTGAACAATATGGCCAATTGATAAATAAACAGAGGGTGGGAAGAAATCCTGGCTAGTATTCATCATGTTATCTTTGACACAATGACTTGCATAACAATTGAAAAAAATAAAACCCATAATATATGGCACCTCATTTTACTTTTCATTCAAGCTCTCAATTTTAAACATGGATCTGAATTCCACTGTTAAGAAAACATAAGCCAATAATTGTTTGGGAAACCAGAGAATAAAGAAAATTTAAACACCTTTCCTATGCATAGAGGAAAATATTTTCAATACAGGTTTAGTAATATTTAGGATTCTTGCCTCGTGTAGCTCAGCTTTTTTAGGTTTGGGGGTGTTTGTTTTTCCTGAACACCTCAAATTTTGCTTTTCCATATAATCAAGAAAAAATCAAATCGAGGTTGGACAAAAAGCTACAAATGAAAGGAGTGGCCTGGGAGGCATAAGATGTATTTACTAAAGCACAAAGGCTCCCCCTTGTGATGTGTTATGGGTGACTGAGGCAGCCAGCCAGAAGGCAGCAGGGACTAATGCTGGCTGGCAGGTGTGCATCTGAAATACCAGTCACTGTATCTTATTATTGCCTTTTAATTGATTCAGATCTCCTCCCCTCTAACTATAGAATCAAGTAGTCTAAGTAAAAATTATTAAAAATAGCTACAAGCATTTTTTTAGAAAGCACAATAAATACCAAATGGATTAAAGATTTAAATGTAATAAAGTACCTAGTGAAATTTTGATGAAAAATTTTATGATCTTTGACTGGCAAGAATGTTCCAAACAGGACATCAAAGTCACAAGCCATAAAAGAAGAAGCTGCTAGATGTGATACATAAAATTCCTAAACTTCACTTAACTACATTTCTTAAACTAAAATTAAAAGAAAACTAAGAAAAATATATGTGCAATTTACAACAGACTGGTAGTTAAAACACTTCTGAAAACGTGAGCTCTTATAAAATTTTCAAGAAAGGGACAAATACCCCCTCAAGGCTAATAAACTCACTAAGATATATCCAACTACACTAGTAAATATATATATATATATATATATATATATATATATACACACACACACATATATATACATATATATGTGTGTGTGTGCATATATATATATATATATATTTTTTTTTTAATCAAAGACCAATATGATAGTTTTTTTTTCATTTACATACCATCTTGGTCCAGAGGTAAAAGAATGATAATAGTCAATGCTGAGCTTGCATAAATACTTTAATACACAGACAGATGTATATACAAGCTTTTTAGGTGGTAATCTGATAATATACACAAAAGGTTGAAATTCATGTATTTTTCCAACCTGAAATGCAATTGGTTATTGAATAGAAATTCTTGCATCAATACGCAATGAATATCCATAGTATTGCCTATTATAATGAGTTATTGAAAACTGTATTAAATAGTTTCAGATTTGATAAATGAACTGATTTATTTTACAAAAGAATACTATGCAACTGTTAAAAATGATGATATGTTCATGCTGTATGACTCCATTAAATGTCCAGGATAAAAGTCTTAAATGAGAAAGCAAATATTGCATAGCCCTATTTTCTATATTTTTATACGCATCTTAAATTCCTAGGAAATTCATAGTTTATGTGTCAAGAATGGTTACACTGGGAAAAGGTGGGAGGAAGTTTGTAGAGGGAGAGTGTAAAACTGGTGATTTTCACTATTCTTGATATCTTTCTCTATTTTCTGAGTGTTATACAACAGACAGATAAAACTTTTACAGTAAAAATTATTTTCCCTTAAAAATTTAGAGTAATAAAATCCTCATTTTATTTTTTTTCGCCATCCTAACTGCTTTTTAAAGACTACAGATACATGCACTGGAAACAGCTAAAGTCATCAACAGGAGATTTTTAATCCATGTATTGACTAATAACTCTGAAAAAAGTTCACTCTAGCAGTTGATTTTGGATATAGATAACTATAGCTAAAATAAAACTTTTAGAATGTAGATTTCTGCAATTATCTCCTCCAAATTACTTCCTCCAAATTTTACAGATAAAAAAAATTTAAATTAGGAAGATGAAATGCCTTTTCCAAGTCACAGAACAATAGGCAACAAGCCAGAATGAAAATTCAGATACACTCACTCATCAACCTCCTGTTTGGCTACAAATCTCATTTTTGTGACTTATATTGTAAATGAGTATAGGAACAGAATTTCAGATCGTTCTTATACCATGCTAGGGTTCGCTTGAATAATGACATAAATAATGATACGGCATATGCCTTATTAAGAAGGACATACCCAAACTACCCTGACTCAAATATGCCACTAGTCACAATCACGATGCTGCTGTTGCTGATAATGATATACTACCATAGAACTGTTGCAGTGTGCAAGCCAAGTATTAAATGCTTTATATGCATTATCTTGTTTAATTTTCACTTCTTAGATAGAAACATTGTTTCTGCATTTTCTTGAAGAAACCAGGGTTTAGAAGACTGACTTGTCCAAAATCAGAGCTGGTATGACTTTCTAGTGCATTTAAGGTATATATAACTCCAAAATTAAAAAATAAGGATATTTCATTGTTACCCTAAATTGCCTCATAAAGATGGCCAAAGATTCAAGACATGTCACATGTCTTCCTGATAGGTTAGAACTAAGCACCATTCCCATAAGGTCCAGCATATTATAATGTATTATCTGCCATGTTGCAACATATTTTCATGCCTTCCTTAAAAATGATCTCGTAAATAATGTGTTAATCGATAGTCAGCCTTTACATTACACCTAGAAGCACTGACCCATCACACACTCATCAGAAGACAGTATGTCTTTCCACTAAACTGTTTTCAGACAACTTAAGAGAAAGTAGTGAGAATACCAATAAATCACTACATAGTACACATCCAATTATATTTGGGTACTGGTTTAAAATAGGTAATAGATGTAAATCCTTAAATCTGACTTTATTAAATTTTGCTATAAATCTCCTTCCTCATTCATGTGCTCTTTTTGTTACATTCTTCTCATATGTTTTCTTATTATTTTAATTTCCCCTTAAATAATTCTGTTTATATTTGTCTGAAGTGTTAAACTGTACTTTTATTATTTCTCCATCATTCATAGTCTAGGATCCATGTACCATTCATTCACTCATTCCTTCTCAAGAAGTATCCCTCAGAAGCAGCAAGGATGAGAAGTGAGGGAAAGGAAGAAAAAATAACCACTACAGAAATGCTAAATAGGTTAGAATTTAGAGATTTAACCCAGTGAACCACTGGTTCTACAGAGAAGATAGAGACCATAAGGCAGAGTCATCCCTCCTTCCCCCTAGGTTTAAATGTGAAAAGATTCTTTCTCAACTAAACTCTAGCCAGGCCTCTCTGAGTCCTCTTCTCAACTAGGCCTCAACCTTGACCTATAAAAACTTGAACAAACACCAACATAGTTTCTAAGAGCTCAAGTCTACTTCCTTGGGATGACCTAGCCCCCTTAAAGTGCCTGCCTAAGAAAACTCAATGTTTCCAACCCAATTTACTGTTTGTTCCAACCAACATCTAAAGATGTTGGGCTCCTGCATCTAAGTCTCTGTGGGAGGGTAGGAGCCTCACTTCAGTAAGTGCCAGTTAGCAAATCCAGATGGATTTCACATGGATCAACCCACACTTCCCACTTTTTGTAATTTTTCATTTTCCTGAATCTATTCAACTCCCACTCAACACACTCCCTGTTTCCACATTTTCCCTTTAAAATGCCCAGTCATCTTTGTACAAACCCAAGTTGAATTCTGATCCTGCTGGATTGACTCTTTTCCCTATTGTAACAGCGTATTACTGGTCTAAATCTGTCCTTACCACGTTAACTATATGTCTGGCTTTATTTGTCTTTGACAGATGGCATTACAGGGGCAAGGATATTTGGCAAGAAAACCTGGGAAGAATCTGGAGGCACTTCTAGACGTGGTAGACAAGCATCTCCTTCAGTTTTCTGAAAGGTATTTTCCTTTTAAACACTCTTTCTCTGGAGAATATGGTGGTCAGACTCAGCAGAGAGGAATCCTAGGGTGTCACTTGAGTAGGGCTTGCTTTACACTCAAGGGAAAAAGAAGCAGGGGAGGCTTTCAAGTTTCCCTTAAGTCTCCACCAGTCAACTCACTGGGATGAAAAATGAGAAAGGAATTTTAACTACTAAACAATAAATATTATCCACTTGCACTTAATCAGAGTTAACCCCCAGGAGAAAGTTAGAATACTTTACAGACTTGTGTCAATGGTGCGAACAAAATGGGACCACATAGGAGGATGTGAACAGTGGGAGTGAGAAGTGTCTGTGAATCCAATACAGTAGGCAATGGGTGGGATTCCCGCGCCTGAGGGTAGGAAAGCAAGGATAATAGTGAAGTGTGTGGTAAAGTGTACAGGACCCAAACCCTTCCTCTGCCCCTGACTACTTATGTGTATGTGAGTAATCCTGGATATTTTACTAACATTCTCTAAACTGGAATAATTTTCCTTATATAAAGGAAGTAGGAATACCTGCCTGGCAAAATAATACAGAAACTATGTAAAATGCTTAGCCCCGGGCCTGGCACATAAGAGTGTAATCGGTTAGAGTGAGATTTCCCTACTGCACTGTAACTGCCAACTTGCATACGGGGTTGCCAGATTTAGCAAATAAAAATACAGGATGCCCTGTTAAATTTCAACTTCAGATAAACAAGGTATAAATTCTTCAGTGTAAGTATGCCCTGTGTTATATTTGCCTTTTATTTATCAACATTCAAATTTAACTGCAGATCTATATTTTATCTGGCAATGATACAGGTTGAATTCAAAACTGGAGTTTAACAGGTCATGAGTATCCCACCTTTGTAAAACCAAAAACAAACAAACAAACAAAAAATCCTATAAGCAATTGAGACCCAACAGTTCTCTCTAGGACTCAAGAGGAACTGAACCAAACCAGCTATGATACTCCCAATTCTCTCTCACACACCCTATTCACTCCCATCCCCAGCCTAGAGAGTTGAGGAGACTGTTGGAGGGGGATTTGTTGGAAGAAGAAATGGTCAGCCTAGGAAGACAGTAGTTTTCGTCACCACCCCCAAACCAGCTCATCTCCTTTCCTGGGATGGATGAACTGGTTATGCACCTGAGCTGCTCGCACACCCCTAGACCTATCAGATAGCAAGTTTTTTGTTATGACAAAGATGCTTGAGTTTCCCTTGAGTCAAGTCAATAGTTCAGAAGAGGTGGAAGTCCCCCAGCTGGATGATTTCAAAGGGTCCCGAAGAGTTAAAGTCAGAGCCAACTGGCTTGAATCCAGTTTACATCACATTCAGTGCAGTGATGACGTTCTAGTGGGCCTTCCAAAGCATTCACAAGTGAATCTCACATGAGGACAACATTCAGATGCCCATTATACAGAGAGCAATGATGGCCAGTCAATGTTAACCAGAGAATATGTAACACTTCCAGAGAAGATTCAACTCTTCTCTAGCTCTTACTCCTCAACCTATCAGATGGAACCAGGAGACAGAAGAGGTGAAGAAAAGAGCAGATCACAACTCTATCCCTCACCAAGTCTATTAGACTGAATCCTTACAAGTTCTGAGGGAAAGATGACGAGGCCTAAATTAGATAGGAGACACAACTTTAAACTGAATTTGACCGGGCTAAATTTTCTAATAAAAGAAATCTAGCCAATCAGTTTTGAAATAGTAATTGAGAAAAAATAAAATTATTTCATGTTGGGACCCCCTCTGAATTCAGAGTTTCCCAGTTGGCACTTAGTCAGTATGTACAAAGTATAGTCAAATCACATTCCATATGGGAGCTTCAATCTAAGAGCTCCTTAACTAAAGGAACAAGGCTCTGAAGTATAGGCTGTTGAAGTGGATAAAGTGAAGGTAGATTCCAATTGATAAATAAGGGCATAAAATTTAATTGAAAACTGCTAGGAAATAAAGATCAGAACTGTGGGGCCTCAGGGAAAGGCTAATAATAACAAGGCAGAATATGGTTTCAGCTACCAAGTCCACTTTGGGTTTTGGAGATTCCAGGACATGGCACCCTGGTGAGACAAAACAGCTTACTCATGGACTTACATTTGGAATTCTGCCTTTCAGTTAAGTGCCTCTGAAGTGTGAGGTCATACTTCTCAAGAAAAAGGGCATGGGAAAACCATTTCAAAGTTAGTGAATAAGAAAAAACCTCTTTAGATTAGTTGCATTGAGACTCTTTCTAATAGGAAACAGCAAGACAGCCAACCACTAGATGGAGATTTGCTTCCAACAGCTGCACACCCACTCCTTGGAGCTTTAAAAACAAAGAATGGGAATGTTCGAAACTCCACCGAAGTATCATGGCCCCCACACTCATGTCACAAAATTACTACTTTCTTTTGACCTCTAGGTCCTTCTTGTTTAAATTGTTCCTTTTAGTCCTGTTTATATTTACAAAAGAGCTTAGCTCTCAATTTGTTAAGTATTTTTCAGGAGTAGCATCAATATTAGGTGGCATTGGTTCCTCAGAAAAAGAGTTGCTTGTAAAACGGATAAGGAATGATGCTATTTTCTTCTCATTGTTCTTATTATTTAGTATGTATTCAGAACTAACCATATATACTTCAAAACACTATATAATGTAAATAAACCCAGATTTGTAGGTTTACTGGTTAATGAAAAAGATTCACTGATCTTTCAAGGGAGTTTGTCAAGTGAAGTTCAGTATTTAATATACAGAGCCCTCCTGAAAATTTCTATTCGTTAAAGTTTTTTATTAAAAATCACAAATCATAAAATAATCCCAAAGTCCTGCTAAAATATAGTCCTCAAGGAAATTGAAATAGCAAAAGAGAAAAAAAAACACTTTATTCTAATTACAGGATGCAAGAAAAACTTATGCCACTTCTCAGACGTGTTCATTGGGGGCAGAAGCAAGGATCTGGCTGTCTCTGTAGTAAGTACACAGGGGCTTGGAATGGTATTACCAAGTTCCTGCCATATGGAGCATCTAATTTGCCAACACGGAGGTGGTAGACAGAATTCTAAGATGTCTCCCAAGATTCCTGCCCCCTGGTGTACAAACCCTGTATAATCCTCTCCCCTTGAGTAAATATGACGAGGTAGCCCCCCCGCCGTCCGCCCCGCCATGATTAGGTTACGTTCTAAGGCACAGTCCACTTTCAGAAAAGGAGATGAATCTGGGTGTACCTTACCTAATCTGGGGAACCCCTCGTAGTGATTGGACTCCTCCTGGTGAAAGAGACGTGTGAAAGGGATTCCAAGGCAAGAGAGATTTTCAGTGCTGGCCTTGAAGCAAGAAGGGGACCACGTGGCAACAAAAGCAGGTGGCTGCAACTGCAAGAAACTGAATTCTGCCAACACCTGAATGAACATGAAAGTAGATTCTTTCCCAGAGCCTCCAGAAACACGGAAAAGTCATCCAGCCAGCACCCTGATTTTAGCATGTGGGACCCTGGGTAGAAGAGGACCCAGTTAACCCTAACTGGACTTCTGACCTACAGAACTAGAGCTGAAAAACGCCTGCTATTTTTTTCCCTAAGTGTGTGATAATCATGATGTAGCAATAGAAAACTAATGCAGAGGACACTTCACTTAAAATTGGTTTGGCAGAAAGGGTAGTTGAATTAACCTAAAAAAATAAATAAATAAGGCAAGAGATACCATACCCTAGTCTAGTTATGAGGAGAGTATCAGACAATCCAAATTGAGATATTCTACTTTATGCCTGACCAATACTCCTTGAAACTGTCAAGGTCATGGAAAACAAGGAAATAACTGTCACAGACCAGAGGAGACTGAGGAGACATCAACTAAATGTCCTGTGTATCCTGAATAGAATCCTGGAACAGAAGGACATTAATGGAAAAACTAAATAAAGAATTTAGTTTTAAAATAACTAAATACAGGATCTGCAAAGTATCACAGATATATAAAACATAAATGAATTCAATAGTGAGCAAGTGAAGTTTAAATATATACATTTAATTTTACATACATTAGATGCTGTTTTAGTCATATACTAATTTGATAAAATACAAGAAATTATTTATAGTCACCATTTGTAATGTAATACTTCAGTTTTTTTTTTAAGCAAGCGTATCATGCAAAAAATGTATAGCATTGACATACTGATCTTTTCTTTATGAACTCAGTGGATCCCCAAGGTCAATCCAAAGCAAAAACGAGAAGTATAATATCCTAAGGCTTTTTATACCATTCCACTGCTATCATAGGTCAGGCAGTAGTCAGAAGATTATAAGATGTCATCCTCTAATCTGAGCTTGTGATACTTAAGAGATCACTAGAGAACCCACAAGTTTAAAGATTCTCTTCCAGAATGTTTAATGTGCTTTTTAAAGGTGAACTCAAAGATTTACCTGCAGAGGGGATAGAGATCAGGCCCAGGGTCCCGCAGCAGCCAGCATGACACTATTAACATCAAATACAATACATTCCTTATTCTGCTTTAATTATCAATGCTAATAGAAGAAGCACAGGGCAATAAATTCAGGATTTAGCTGGCAAAGGAAAGCTAGTTTTCATGTTTCATTTTTAAAGGTATTATATTCCTATTTAAAGTTAAGTGCCCTTGCCTGTTCTTCAGTCTAGTTCTTGCTATATTCTACAAAGCTCTTACTGAAGCAAAGAAGAGACAGAAGATGCTGGTTTTAATTTTTTTGTGTCTTCAATTATTTACAGTCGACACTCATAATTAAAGAGCACAGACTTTGAATATACTGCCTTTCTTTGCCTTAAGATAATGAGAATTTTATCTGATTTTTGAATTGCTATTTGTCCCTTTGAGAACATGTAAATATGACATTGTGCTTGCAACAAATTTTCAGTACATTATCTCTCTTTTTTTTTTTTACTCAGAATAAGCCCTGCAATAGTTAAAAAGGACAGAAATTACTGTTCCCTCTATACAGATAAGAAAGTTGAGGCTCAGAGTGAGTTGACTGATAATGTATTTGAATTCAGGTATTTTGACCCTTGGTGCAATGCTGCTTTGTAAGTAAATGTGCCTTTGGCTTCTTCCCCACCCCAGCAACCCCCTGCCTTTTTGCCACCTATAGCCATACTCAGTAGAGACTAAATGTCATTGCTGAACTCCTGTGGTTCCCCCAAATTCCCAGACTGTCTGCTAATACTGTTGATAGCCTTGAAACTCTTATTCTTCTTCTCTCTTTTCTAAACAAAACTTCAAAATCCTGCTTGACCTCTGACACCTAGCAAAGCCCCTGATCTATCCTAGTTAAGACCAAACTCATGGATCAATAGAGTACCATTTGGCCCTGGACCTACCACAAAGGGCCTAAAGTTTAGACTTTGACATTGTCTCTAGTTGAGGATATATGGACAGTCAAGGAGACACTCACCATAGAACTTTAAAATTATATCTAATTCTAACCACATGGCCTATACCTAGTGTGCCCACACACTTGTGCTTTTATAAATCATAATTAACATCACCACTTGAATGACATAGTTACACTGCATTGTAATTTTAAATTTTTATTTGTTTAAAATAAACATTTGAAATTTACCACAATTATTGAAACCCTGTTTCTACATTACTTCATTTTTTTTTACTCAACATAGTTTCAACATATTAATTTTCATGGTTTATCTTAAATTCTAGGAAGTCCCCTTTCCAGAGAGATCTATATCTCCATAAATGAAAGGATGAACAATAGATAAATGTATACTCATAAATGTATTTACCACATTCTAAGTGACATAACTTTTTAAAATAAAGAGCTGAAATTAGGGCTACCGGCTACCATTGTTAGTAACTATTTTAATAGATGCATTGCCTTTGAAGAACTCATGATAGAAAATGAGCAAAGATTTTGAGATGAGGATGGCTGATTCGTTAATTCAGAAAACTAGCTCTTCTATTTTTCAAATATGAATTAGCCCAATATAACTTGCTTGCAGGAAACAGTGAAGAACAAACAAAAAAGTAGAGGTAATAAACTTTTAACAGAAAAGCAATCTCTTAGTATTTAGAGCAATTCAGACAACCATTTTGCATTTATAATATCAATCATTTTCTTTTTAATTTTTTTAATATTTATCTCTGAAAGAGAGTAAGAGATAAAGCATGAGCGGGGGAGGGGTAGACAGAGAGGGAGACAAAGAATCTGAACCAGGCTCGGGGCTCTGAGTTGTCAGCACAGAGCTGGATTCGGGGCTCAAACTTACAAACCGTGAGATCATGACCTGAGCCAAAGTCGGACACTTAGCCAACTGAGCCACCCAGGCACCTCAATCATTTTTTTTTAATGTTTATTTTTTTTATTTTTTGAGAGACAGACAGACAGACAGAGTGTGAGTAGGGGAGAGGCAGAGAGAGAGTGAGACACAGAATCCCAAGAGGTCTCCAGGCTCTGATCTATTAGTGCAGAGCCTGATGTGGGGCTTGAACCCATGAACCAGGAGATCAGGACCTGAGCCAAAGTCTGACACTTAACCAACTGAGCCACCCAGGTGCCCCAATATCATTTTCTAATCCACTTCTCATTTACCAGCATTCAGCAGCCCTCATCCTCTGCTCCTGCCAAGCCAATCTCCAGGTGGTCTCCACTATTTTTTTTAATGTTTATTTATTTTTGAGAGAAAGAGCACACATCCATGGGGAGGGGGGCAAAAAGAGAGGGGGACAGAGGATCTGAAGTGGGCTCTGTGCTGACAGCAGTGAGCCCAATGTGGGACCTGAACTCATGAACCATGAGATCATGACCTGAGCTGAAGTTGGACACTCAACCAACTTAACTACCCAGGCATTCCACTCCACTCTTTTTTCTTACTCATTTTATGCCCATGCTCCTTCCACAGCCTGTGTCACCTTCTAAAGAATCCTTTAAAGGTCTCTTTCATACATGAACATTCTCTCAGAAGGGCAATCACTTTCCTGACTTCACCCCATTTGTTAGGGTGTATAATTATGTGTACAGTCACAGAAAAGCATCCCCGCAGCCCCAAGACATGGTTAAAAAGGACTACAGCAAAAACTGATAACTGCACTCTAGGAATTGACATGTGATATATTCAGAAAACTATATTGCTTTCCACTTCTGCTATCTGTCCTTTCATATCCAGCACTGCTTTTCTTACTGGAAACCCCTTTCTCTCAGAATCAACTGCAGCCATCACACGTTGAGAGGCAATCTGAATTTATCACGAATGAAGGTGCATTTCCATTCCCTCCCACTGTTTGAAACCACAAACACTGTACTGTTTTTAATTCTAGGTAATTTATTTTTCTCCTTTTAATGAAGGGGTTACGCTAACTGTCCTGATTTGAAGGTTTTCCTCCTTGAGGAGCTACAGCAGTCAAAACTGGCCCCACTCCTCATGCCTAGAGCCAAAAATATATACAAGTGCCTAGAAAAAACACCACTGTCCCTGAAAGAAATAAGTGTACTCTACCTTCATTCTCTTATGAATTTCTTTCTCACCCTTCATTTTGGTTTCATGTGAATATTTTTTTTGTGCAGAAATGCAATATATTTCATTTAGGCAGATCTCACTGTTCCTTTAATCTAGGAAGTGGTCTAAGAAGGTCAAAGTCCAAAGAGGACAAGATGGCAGTTACATGCGGCCAAAGGTAATGCATACTGTGCAGGCCAAATAGAAATTTTTCTAATGATCTGAATGACTGATTTACTAAGCCAAATTCTCCCCAGTGCCTGGATAGAAGCTCAAGAGAGCCCCATGGAAGCAATAGGGAAATAATTCTCTTCTTCTCAGTGATGTGGAAATTAATGCCCAGGAAGGTTTACGACTCAAGCAGGAATCTGTACCCCTGGTCCAGTTTTCTGTCTCTTGGACTAACCTGTCTTAAGTCAAACACTCTTCATTCAAAGAAGGGATTTTAATATGCAAAATATTTAAAATTACCCTCCAGTGATTGTTGATTTGGGTCATTAACCACTCTTATTGTTGTATTATATTTATTGATGGTAGACAACAGATAAGACAGAGAAACTAAAATGTCGGCCAAAAAGGAGGATGTGCAGTCACTGATTGCATTTTTGTCTCATGTTTAGAAGCTCAGAATGTACCTTAGGCTAGAAGCGGTTGCAACAACACACATTTACAGATTATGAAAAGGGCAAAATGTTCAGAGTCTGCATTGTTCAGCACAAAGAATCCCCAAAAGCTTCAGAGACATGTCCTTTTAATGAGAAACAATAGTTTGCAGCCAGATGCTCCTCATCATTATGAACACTTTAGCACCAGAAAGAGGCACAAAAGGGGGCTACGAGCCCAGCACTTTGAAAATAAAGGCCTCTACGGATAAGTACACCTATTAATATAAATGGTTCTGAATAGATTCAGCTTCTGCTCCAAGTCTGTCAATTAACAGCAATAAAAATATTTCTATACCATTCCAAGAAAAAACAAGACATCAAGCATATCTGGAGATACCTAATTTTCTATTAACTATGATCAGATCTGTCGCATGAAAATAAGAACAAAGAATACCCCCTTGAAAATACTGATACCGCTTAGCTTGGTTTTACACTAGAAACAAAACAGCTAACATTATGCTGATTTGCAGCTGTTTCACTGCTGAACAGGAACAGTCTAAATATATTTCCATTTAATAATAGAAATGAGAATATGAGCTTCATGGCAAAGTTGCCATGAAAAAACATGAGTAAATGAACTAATGATATCATACTTCACTGGAATTTCTTCTTCTCATATTGACTTCAAGAAATGACAACTTAACTGAAACTTGCTTGTCTATGAATTTAAAATCTAAATAGGTACATTAAAGTATTATCAAATTACAATAGTATTTAAGAATTTGATGTCAGACACCATGAGTTTAAATCTCAGCTCGAATGCTCACTAGCTGCATGACCTTGAGCCTGCTATTTCTAAATCTCTGCTTTCTTATCTGTGAAATGGGGACGTTAAAAAGGTCCACATCACGGGGGTGATGTAAGAGTTAAATGAAATAACTCTCATGCAGAATTTACCACAAGATCTGGCATTTAGTGTACTCTTAATATATGTTCACTTTTTATTAAAATCTATAATTTAAAGGCATCTTAGGAGAATTTGAGAATTGTCATCTAGGAATTTCACAAGCAACTTTACACTTGGGAATTGTGATAGGTATTTTAAATATGACAATAATATCAAAAAAATCAAATTCACTGCCTAAGCTCTTTTTCCATGGAGGTGCATTAATGCAAATTAGACAGAATGACTTTTCCCAGTTATAATTGGGCTGAAATGAGGTGGAAGGAACAGAAAGACAATTAACTTTTAGCTTTTTTTTTTTTTTTTTTTTTTTTTTTTTGGTAATCTCCAGCAGTTCGGAGTAGGTTTTAGTGCCTGATGGTTGTAGACTGTCAATGCTGCCAGGCGAAATTATTCAGAGACCTTCAAGGGGCTTTGTTTATCTCATTTTTCAATTAACCTTTGCGTTTTAACTTCATCATAATGCTTATGCCAATTCACACCAAAGAACAAATAAAAAATCCCCGTTTGCCATCACTATTTCTTTGCTTCACATATCAGCTTTTATTTTTCCTTTTTAATGCATTAAAAATGCATGAAGGATGTAAATCTCAGATTGCAAAAGACCAACAAAGTGGCAAATGATTTAATATAAATTAAGTTTTTCTGTTAACTCTTTTTTTTCCTTATTTCTTCATATGAGGTAACAGCAAAGTTTAGCACTGCTGAAAGCAAAGATCAAACTGTGCTTGAAGATTGGGATTTTTGTTATCATCTCAGTTTGAGATCCCTAGGCCTACAACGGCTACATGTAAAATGAGTGACTAAGGTGCATTTCTTCTTCCTTGAGAGTCAGTGTCAGTAGACTTGAATCTAAATCTATGTATCTCCTTCACATGTGTGTTAATGGCACTAAAACACCTCCCCCTTATTCTTAGTAGGTCAGCACCAAGATGTAAAGAGCTTTTTAGATAAGCATGTCCAGATTTTTTCACATCATTGGAATAGCATTGAGGTTTTTATTCCTAAGTGAATAAAGTTCCATCCAGACCATTAAAATCCCCTTTTTAAAAAGGGCCAAATGATGCAGGGAATGTACACCATTTTACCTTATACTACTCAAGGACTAAATAATATAAAATTTGATATTTTTTTTATGTTTAAGAATCTTCCTTGATGTAAGGTGCTTTTGAATGGACTACAGATTTCAACATAAAGAAAATATTAATGGAAATCTTTAAATAATGACTGTTCAATAGAAGGCTGTATAGAAGCCCTACATATGAGGGAAGCAATATGAATGTGATCCAATGATAAAAATAGAAATATGAGTTTCTGAAGGTGACTAAGTATGCATGGCCAGACAAGCACCATTATTGTCTTCCAAAAATACATATTGGTGGGTCCAAAAAACTCCTTAATTACTTGCAAGTCTCTTGCAATTCCCTTTCTTTTTTCTCCAGATTAACAAATAAGATTATATAAAAAGTTCCATAATGCCTGAGTTACAGACTAAATTCATATTTCCACACAACCGAGTCATTAGGTAACCTTAGAATAACCTGTAAAACAGCTCTAAACCTTGACTTGAATGAATCACATCATCCTAAGAATTAAATGCAATCTAAAGTCATTACATTGTTTTTCCTTTCAAAACACCAATACTGAGGTCAATATTTCAATATCCTTGCTTTATCACTTCATATGCCATTAAAGTAAACGATGATCTGACTTCACCAATCTTTTTCTTACACAACAAAAAAACATCAGTAACAGTTTTTGATCATTGCAAGCCTTGGATAGATGTGAGCTTTATTTGTAACCTACCAAATAAAACTTTCTATGTCTTGTTATTCATCCCTATGACTAGGCAGAAAAGAATTTGATATTTTATTCTTTGGAAGAAAAATAAATCATTGAAAAAAATCATCCTAAATTTAAAAATGTATTTAACTCAAGGGGGAAAAAAGACCAAAAAATTAGAAATATAATTTTAATAAGGAAGTATCAGGAAGACTCAAGTACTTTTTTTTAATATAAAATGTTGAAAACAATGCTAATTCAGAAAAATGTTCTGTACTCAAAGGTAGTAACCATCTAGATTCTACACTTCAAAAGGATCTTGAATTCCAACAGCAGTAGCCCCAAGGAAATTAATGTATCACTCTCTTTCATCTTTCTGGTGTTAACAAATTTTTTCCTAATGCACTATTCAACTTTTAATGGAGGTACAGTCAGAGAGAACTGCCAACTTCTGTGAAAATTTGAGCATATGATGCTGTCATAAAGTTTCCATTTTGCTGAATACAGAGTGGTTGCCAAGGGATTATGAACTGTGCCCTCATCAATACTAGAGATCTCACTTTCCAGATCACTGGATCCAGAGATATGGCCCACAGAGCATGATGAAGGTGAAGGAAATGGACTCAAGAATATTCTGGTTGACATCAAGACACTTTATCAGAGGAAAAGCCATCACCTCCATTACTTGCAAAAACAAGCACAAGAAAGAACATAATAAAGTACATGTTATACATTAGAAATATAAAATATTAACCACTGACATATTGATCATAATCTTTAGTTTGATGGTACATGGAAAGCTGGCCAATCATGGAGAAATATTTTATGCTTTCTAGTATTGGTATATAGATGTTTCAGCTATGTATATGCCAACTAATGGTCCACATGTATGTATATGTGTTTATATATCAAGAATTAAACAAGTAGTTGGAAAACAAATCATGCCCTTTACTTTTTCCTTTCAGAAAGCATTTTGTTTTGAACAAAGTCAAAATTCTAAATAAATATTTCATAATCTGAATATTCATTGATTTGTAAGGAAGTATTTTTGTTCATTACATTTGTCCAATTCTTTCCATATATAGGTTAGTATTGAGTTTCCCAATGATGTATTTCTATTAAAGAATATAATAGTTTGGGTTAATACCCATTTAAAAATATGTTCTATATTCCATATATAAATATCCTCATTATAGTAAGCTCCATGTTTCAATCATCCTCATAAGGCATGAGAGAAAATAAGAAGACCTGAGAATTGAAGATATGATGTCATAATAATTTTAATAGGTCTTCCAATAGGGTTATAGTATTGCCTTGCTCTTAACATACACACAGTGATTTAACAAGCCCAAAATTATATAGGAATTATCAGGAAAAAAATCAAAAGAGCAAATTCATCAAGCTTATCATTATAAATAAGTGAAGCAAATTCTTACAAAACTTACATTGGGATACAAATAATAATGAATATGAAAATGTTATAATTATATGGATTAACTTTACTTTTATTCTGAACTTCAAATATAACAAACACACTTCTCCTTAATTCTGGTGATGTAAGAGCCATGTTAGGAATAAAAAAACTGGGTTGCATGGGTGGCACAGCCAGTTAAGTGTCTGGCTTTGGCTCAGGTCATGATCTCATAGTTCATCAGTTTGAGCCCCATGTCAGGCTCTGAGCTGTCAGCACAGACCCTGAAGCCTGCTTTGGATTCTGTCTCTCCCTCTCTCTCTCTGTCCCTCCCCCACTCATGCTCTGCCTCTCTGTCTCAAAAATAAATAAATATTTTTTTTAAAAGGAATAAAAAAAAACTGCTGCTAACATTTACTAGGAAGGATATTTTTCCACTTAGTGCCAGCTCATTTCTCAAGTAATTATCTTTCAGAACACACATTTTTGGTTCTCCTATTTTTATGAAACCTTTTTTTACTCAAAAAGAGAATAAATAGGTCAATAGGAGATGGTACACACATGTAAACCAATACTCGGTCTAGAGTTTCAAACAGATTTAGTAGAAGTAAATTTATCTACTGTGATCCTATAGGACGATCGAGGTTACACAGGTTACTGTAGACTTGAAAGAAGAAATGAAACTCACTAGCAAGGGGGCAAGGCACATAGGGAGGCATCTAAAAAATTCTAAGTCCTCCACTCAAAATGTGATAACAACATTCTCTTCAGGAGAACTACTGAATGTCATCTAATCTATGGTGCCCTCAAGGCTAAAACACACCATTATTTTATGGACTACAAATAATTTTTTTAAGTTATCAATCATATTTGTAAAATAGCATAGATTTAATATGTATTCCTATTGCAGACATACTAAAGTGTAAAAAATATCAATCTCACAACCATTTATGTTGAGGCATAGAAAAGCAATGATTATTTGAAGAGCTTGAAGATGTAGATTTCATGTTTTCCAAAAGCAAAAATCACCACCAACAAAGTCTAGGTGGTTGCTGAGGGGTGTGTGTGTGTGTGTGTGTGTGTGTGTGTGTGTGTGTGTGTGTATGAAGGAGAGAAGACAAATCCAGAGAGTCTGAAGATGCAATTAAAAAGCAGAATAGGTCAACTTTCTTACACCACACACAAAAATAAACTCAAAATGGATGAAAGACCTCAATGTAACACAGGAAGCCACCAAAATCCTCAAGGAGAAAGCAGGCAAAAACCTCTTTGATCTTGGTCACAGCAACTTCCTACTCAACATGTCTCTGGTGGCAAAGGAAACAAAAGCAGAAATAAACTACTGGGAACTCATTAAAATAAAAAGCTTCCACACAGTGAAGGAAACAAACAGCACAACTAAAAGGCAACCAACAAAATGGTAGAAGATATTTGCAAACAACATATCAGATAAAGGGTTAGTATCCAAAATCTATAAAGAACTGATCAAACTCAATACCCAAAAAACAAATAATCTGGTGAAGAAATAGGCAAAAGACATGAATAGACACTTCTCCAAGGAAGACATCCAGATGGCCAAACGACACATGAAAAAATGCTCAACATCACTCATCATCAGGGAACTACAAATCAAAACCACAATAAGATATCACCTTACACCTGTCAGAATGGCTAACATTAACAACTAAGGCAACAACAGATGTTGGCGAGGATGCGGAGAAAGAGATCTATTTTGCATTGTTGGTGGCAATGCAAGCTGGTGCAGCCACTCTGGCAAATAGTGTAAAGGGTTCCTCAAAAAACTAAAAATAGAACTCCCCTACAACCCAGCAATGTACTACTAGGTATTTACCCAAGGGATACAGGTGTGCTGTTTTGAAGGGACACATGTACCCCAATGTTTATAGCAGCACTTTCAACAAGAGACAAAGTATGGAAAGAGCCCAATGTCCATCAATGCATGAATGGATAAAGAAGATGTGGCATATATATATGCAATGGAGTATTACTCGGCAATCAAAAAGAATGAAATATTGCCATGTGCAACTACATGGATGGAACTGGAGGGTATTATGCTAAGTGAAATTAGTCAGAGAAAGACAAATATCATAGGACTTCACTCATATGAGTACTTTAAGAGACAAAACAGATGAACATAAGGGAAGGGAAACAAAAATAATATAAAAACAGGGAGGGGGACAAAACAGAAGAGACTCACAAATATGGAGAACAAACAGAGGGTTACTGGAGGGGGTATGGGAGGGGGGATGGGCTAAATGGGTAAGGGGCACTAAGGAATCTACTCCTAAAATCATTATGGCACTATATGCTAACTAATTTGGATGGAAATTTTTAAAAATTTGCTAATTAATTTGGATGGAAATTTTTAAAAATGAAATAAAAAAATTTTAAAAATTAAAAAAAAAAAGCAGAATAGGACATTAGGATGATCTTGCACATTGAGTGCCATTACAAAGTACAAAGGATATTAGGCATGGAGGCAATGATGTGATCTCATCTTTCTTATTGGGACTTGATAACCAAGCCAGGTTGGAATGTCTGGCCTAGATTTCTGTACCAGAACAGGCTGGAATGTCTGGCCTAGGTTTAATAATCCCCACAGTCTAGCAGGAGTCTATAATTGTAGAGCGAAACACAAACAGAAGTACAGGAGGTTACCATCCTGAGGACTGTCTCAATTTATGTTTGGCCAGCTGCTCATGATCTTTGTTAAGACCTCAAAGAAAATGTACGTGGTGAGGTGCTATAGAAACTGTATATCACTAGGTGCAGAAATTCCATCATATGGTAAATTTTTAAGTAAACATTATATCAAAGTGTGAGTAATAAAATCTTTTCTCTTTAATATTCATTCAAAGTTCCCACTGACCTTAAAGTAGAATTAAGTACAGCACAACTGTCCTGAGAGAATTAATCATTTCTTTATCACTAGTCAGGAATCATTTTCCCAAATGCCAAGTCTTGCCCTCTAATAATTCACTTTTACCTTCTGTGGATCCTTGGTTGTGTGCCCAAGCCCTCTCCCTGACCTCAGCAGAACAAGTTGGCTGCAGTGCAGGCTGTCCTTGAAGACCACCTGGGAGCCTCAGATGGTGCTCAGTGCAGCAGCCTGTCGGAAACGGGCTACTGCCAGCGCGGAGCAGGAAACACCTGCGCCTCACAGTCTGCACTGGCCACTCTTCCACTCCCAAGGATCTTTTCAGATACAGGTCAAGTCTTTCTCCAATGGCAATTTAGGGACAGGTATTCCTCAGTTCATCTTGTCCCCACTGCAACATCAATGCTGAGTAAGGACTTGGGAAATGGGGAAGGATAAGAGAAATTAGAAGAGGAGTTGAGTTTCCTTTAATTCCCAAATGCCATTTATCTGACCAGGATTTCGTTCTCAGACCCTACAACAACAAGTGTCCTACTTGTTATAAAGGTGCTCCAAACACACACACACACACACACACACACACACACACACACACACACACACACACACACACCTCATAAACAACTTATTGTTTAAACAATGAGTTCATTAAGATTCAGCAACCAATCCCACCAAGATTTGTGGAGTTTTCAGTTTCTATGGTGCTGGATGCTAGGGCTCCAGGCATGATCCCTGCCTCATGTTCTAAAGGGGAAGACAAAACACAGCTTTTTATATTTAATAAAATGTAAAGAAAATAAGGAAATACTTAAATAAAATTACTTGCTTTCTCAAATCACACTTTTAGAAGATCTTTCAAGGAAGACCTGCCATCTACAAGTAAAAATAGAGCTCCTAAATGGGAGATGCTTCTAGTTTTCTAAACTTGGTTTAAAACTTATGCTTCACTTTTCTTGGTTAACTTTACCCCCAGTTGCTGTTTGGCTTAATATACAATCGATACAGTATACTTCAGTTTTTAAATATCTGGAAAATATTTACTGTTTCAGAAACAGTTTAAGATTTTCTTTCATATCCTTCCCCTGAATTGATTTAAGGAAAAAAAAAATATGGTTTTGATGACTGTTTTTGCAATTCGTAGCACAATGAGACCTCAGTAAACTGCAACTGACCAGTGATTCTGCTAGATAGTCATATTTTACCAACTATGGCAACACTTAACTAGTGGTTTCTCCTTTACATGTAAGAATGTTTTTTTCCAAATCCTTTATCTTTATTAGCATAGTTGAAATAAAGAGCCCTAATTAGAAATCTGTTTTTTGAGATACCTATGTTATATGTAGTTATACTTACTTGTATCAAAAATATGAAGGCTCAACACCTATTTCATTTTTTGGTTGTTATTACTTAAATGATATTAGTAAATGACAATGTCTAAAACTAAATCACCTTGGAGTTCAGAATTTTCTTTTTTCTCTTTAAGAACAGAAGTGTGAGTAAGGTACAGTGCCAGGTTTTTGGAGTTACTTATACGTGCATTAAAATTCAGTTGTATGTTTTAAACCTGACTGGTTAAGCTTAAGGTATTTATGAGTCCATTATGAAAAACCACAGTATTTTAATATACTTCCCCAAAAGTGATTATTCCATTTTAACTACTACCAAAGGAAAGAACAAATGTCTGTTTTTTTTGCAGTTTTGTTTTTGTTTTTGTTTTTTTGCTTTTGGTGCATAGTATAAAAATAACTAGAAAGTAGAAAGCATAATTTAATAAATTACGAATTGTGAACTGTCATTCACAAAGTAATTCTAGCTGATTTAAGTTTATTTATTTATTTTGAGAGACAGAGAGAGAGCATGTGTGTGAGCAGGGGTGGGGCAGAGAGAGAGAAAAAGAATCCCAAGCAGGATCCTCACTGTCCAGAGCCCAATGCATGGCTGGATCTCACCAACCATGAGATCTTGACATGAGCCAAAAATGACTCAGTTGCTTAACCAACTCAGCCACCCAAGCATCCCTCTAATTAATTTTTTTTAAATTAATAATAAGCACATTAAGATACTGGAGCATTTGAAAAATTGGAGTCAAGAGACCAAAGGCCTGGATTCCAAATCATGTTCCACCACCTAATGGTGGTAACACTTAAATATGCCACATACATCTCGTTATATAGGTCAGTTCCTTCATTCATAAACGGAGGCTGATAGTACCCCCTTATAAAATCAGTATGTCATAAAACATTTACTGAGAGCTTACTATGTGTTATTAACCCTTTTAAGCACTTTGGATGACTTAACTCAATCCTCACAATTATCCCAAAAGAAGGTACTACTACTATTACCTCTATTTTATCACTGAGGAACTGAAGTCCTTGAAAAGTTAAGTGGCGCACCTCAGGGCACCAAGGATCCTCTCCCATAGCTCTATCCCAGAGAACAGGATTACAAGGTCACAGCCATAAACTCTGTTTAGAGTGCAAAGTAAGGAAATGAAATCAGCTTAACTGGATTCTCAATCATCAATAACATGACCTTGGATAAATGATAGCTTACTCTTTCTCTACTGAAAAGAATTTTCACAAAGCATAATCCCCCTTTTCCTGTTGATAAAAGCCACAAAGCAAATGCGTGACACTAGGTGCTCTAAAAGGTACAATGTAATTTCCATCATTACTTTCAAAAATGTTTGTTTAGTGGTGAAAAGCCGCCACTAAGAAAGATATATCAAATCCATACTATAAAAACAATTTTTCATTCATACTCTCTGCCTCATATTTTTATGCCTATGAATAGAAAATGATTAAAATGAATAACAGGGAATAGAAACTCCAAAGGTATGAAAGAATATTATTCTGTGATTAAGAGGTAATCACTTAGACAATATATATTATTCGCCAAAAAAATAGAAATCCCAGAAATAAACTTCTCCAGCCCAAATATTCTCCTTTTCTCCTTTGGTTTTATCAGTTGCTAGGACATACCCTGCAGATTTCTATATGATGGCATGCTCTAGTCTTAACCAAAGAGAAGATTTGTCCACAGTCTCTAAAATCCTTTTAGGATATACCCAGAAAGCAACATAGAACAGGGTGAAAAGCATGTAGCACTTGCCATAGACTAAGAGCTCGCTTTGTATTTGCAGTGCTGAATTTGACTCCTTCCAACATCCCAGACTTTTAATTCTGTATTCATATATTTTCCTTCAGGTCTCAAGACTAGAAATTTGCCTTTCTGAATATACTACTAGGTCTTTTCTGAAGAGCCCTACTTTCTTTCCCCCACATCCCAATATATACATAGAGCCTAATAATTTATCTAATTCTGTTGAGAGGCATGGATTCTTGAGAACTGTTTCAGCTTCAGTGTAAACAATAAAAAAAAGACAGCCCTGGGTCAATTGTGATATGAGAAGTAGTGGATTTGGATGAGAGATGTTAAATCAAAACCACTGCTGTCAAGATATAATCCCTAAAGAGTAAGAGAAGAAACATTTGTTTATCATTTATGTCCTGATATTTTGAGAGTTTTCTTTTAGAAAGTCTGGATAAATCTAGAAATACACTGAAAATATCTCTGTGCTGATTCCCTGTTTCAAGCACCTTTATTTTCTATCTATTCTGATTTCCCTCTTGGGTAGGATATACTTAATTCCCCAAATTAAGACTTATATACCCACAATGCCACTTTCAAATAAGAGCAGAAGAATTTGAGCTACTATGGTCAGCACCAGAATGAAAGAAAGAAAATCATGACCATTAGACAGAGACCTGGTCTCTTCCCAAAATGAAGAAATGTGAAAATATGAGAGAACCTGAGAAATAAACTTCATGAATTCGCTTTGCCCCAAAAGGATATATTCTACATAGTGACAGAAAATACTAGCAAACAGAGGCACCTGGGTATCTCAGTCAGTTAAGCATCCAACTTCAGCTCAGGTCATGATCTCCCAGTTGGTGAGTTCGAGCCCCACATAGGGCTCTGTGCGGACAGCTCAGAGCCTGGAGCCCGCTTCAGATTCTGTGTCTCCCGCTCTCTCTGCCCCTCTCCTGCTCACTGACTTGCTCTTTCTCTTTCTCAAAAATAAACAAACAATAAAAAAAATTTTAAAACAAAGAAAATATTATCAAACAAATTGAGGAACTTACTATATCCAGTGGTATATTTTGCCATTCAAAACCTTTGGCTAAAAACTCCAGATAACTGTTTATAAATAACATTAAGAGAAAATATATATTACAAATGATATCAAAATAGATGTGCCTACAGTGTTAATAGTTGTTTCTTAATGTGCTTTCTCTTAAAAATATTGTGATTAAAGCAGCTTAAAACTAATCCCCTTTCACTGATCTTGGAAGAGGATTTTTAGCAAGTAATTCTATTTAAATTACTATAGAGAATTAATCCCTTTCATTGCTTAAGGCAAAAGAGAAATCAGAGAAAAACAAAGAATATAAACTGGGGTTGAGATAGTTACATTGAATTCTTTCTTTCTTAATTGAAAAAGAATTGAATGAAGTATTTTCTAAATCCTTCCTCTATATTTATTTTGCTTTCTTCTCAGGGAATAAAAGTCATGTTTTACAAGGCAGATATAAAATACTAGTTTTGTGCCTAAGTGAAATTTTATGATCATTTCCAGAATACATAAAACTAAGATTCTTGTGTCAGTCAAAGTGAAAGGTAATAGAAGAACAACGTGAGAAATTTTTCCCTATTCTGAGTTCAGGAGAACATCCTACATTGTGGTTATCTCTCTGTTTGGGAAAATTTTACCTTGTACAGACTAATTATTGAAGTTTACATATTACCTATTGGGATGAGCACTGGGTGTTGTATGTAAACAATTTGACAATAAATCTCATATTTAAAAAAAAAGTTTACATGCTATTTTCTCAATTCTAAGACTCTTTAGGAAACAATTTTAAAAACGTTAATTGATAAGGAAAAAAAATGAGTTCTCATGGTCCAAGATGGTAATTATCAACATGTCAAGCAACAGAAAAGAAGGGATGGAAAAGAGGCCAATGACATACATGCATTATCTTTAATCAAGTTTCATTACCACATTTCTGTTTAAGTATCATTGGCCAGAACCTAGTTAGAGAGCCATATAAAACAGCAAGGTAAACTGGGAAATACAGTCAAGTTTCGGTTATACAGAGGAAAAAACTAGGGATTTGGACAATGAAAGAAGAAACAGTTATCAATGGGAAACCAGCAGGCTCTGATACACTCTGCCTCTTTAGCCCCCTTAGATTCATTTCTCCCATATATAGAACACACTCTGCCTCTCCCCAAGAAACCCAGTGCCCAAGTCCTATCCAGTTTCAGCATCCATCTCAAAGTCCAGGATATATGGGTGGTATGATGAATCCAGTCTGGATATGGTAAGTCATGGTCTGAGAACGTACAAAATAAAACACAAATTATATGCCTCCTCACAAATTATTTGCCCTTTAACCCCAATGGTAAACAGGAATGGGATTTCTCATTAGGAAACAAGGGAAATTAGGAGTATAGAGCCATCACCCGTCCTTTGCAATTATCAAAACTTGCTGACCAAGAATTATGAAGACTCCCTTCTCTAAAACCACAGTAAGTTCCTTAAGTAACTTGACAACCCTGGTTTTGCTTTCTGGAGGCAACATCCTTGGCCACTGTCTTGGCCCTCACTTCTCTGCTATAGTTCATTCCAGGTTCACATGTAAGGTAGGCACTGGGATTTGACCTTTGGGTGGCTGTATAGATTTCATAGCCTACTGGTACAGTTTAATGGGCCTGAAAATATCATTAGAGATTGGACAATTATGGGCTTTTGCTTTTTTTAAAAAAAATTTTAATGTTTATTTTGAGAGAGAGAGAGAGAGAGAGAGAGAGAGAGAGAGAGAGACCATGAGTGAGGAAGGGGTAGAGAGAGGGAAACACAGAATTCAAAGTAGGCTCCAGGCTCAGTGCTGTCAGCACAGAGCCCAATGCAAGGCTCAAATCCAAAAACCATGAGATCATGACCTGAGCAGAAGTTGGATGTTTAACTGACTAAGCCATCCAGGTGCCCCTACGCTTTTGCTTTTATTGATTTGGATGGAGATGTGCAATGATCAATATTTACAATTCACTCAAAGAATATTCACTTCCAGTCAGCTGCAAGTACAAACTACTTCTTGTTTATTTTTGAATACAAATTCTTATCAAGGCATAGATTTTAAGGCTAACGAGTCTGGCTTTTAATTATTAGGTTCTAGCCCTACCCATCCCTCTCCCTTTCATTGCTAGACCATGAAGGTGCTACCTTGGGGACATATAAAAAATAGGTATATGAGTCTACTCAGGCTACCATAACAAAGTACTGCAGACTGGATATCTTTATCAACAAATATTTATTTTCTCCAAAGTCCGGAGTCTGGGAGTCCAAGATCAAGATGCCAGTAGAATTGTTTTGTGACGAGACCTCTATCTTCCTGGCTTGAAGACAGCCATCTTCTCACCTTATCCTTACATTGCCTGTCTTCTGTGCCCATGTGGAGAGACAGCTGTTTTTCATCCTCTCTTATAAGGACATCAGTCCTATAAGATTAGGATCTCAACCATATGACCTCATTTAACCTCAGTTACCTCCTTCAAGACCCTATCTCCAAATACAGTCACATTGGGTATTAGGTCTTCAACATATGAATTTGGAGGAAATAATTCAGTCCAGAACAGTTGAGAGAAAAGACAAGACCTTTGAGCTGATTTTTGTCATTAGTTTGCTGTCATAGTTGGCTTGGAAATTGTTTTATATCCTCATAAAAATTACTACCTTATTTTGGGTTACAGAAATAATTGGCTATTTTAATCCCACAAGATCTTAAGTTACCAACCTCTCAGTTTACATTCCAGCTGGAGGCAGAGATGGGTGAGCTTAGAAGAACAATATTTCCTCTATATCTACTTGTACCTTGGCCAACTCTACCCTAAGTAAACAGCTCACTTCTATGGCTTCTTGAAATCAACAAAAAGAACCCCTACATTTTAAACTTCTTACCATTTTCCATAAGGCTTTGAGGATTAGCAGGCTGACAGACTGCCTTACAAGAGACTTTGGAGATGGTTTTTTCAAATGTTTGCCGTGACATAACAGGGGTCACCAGCTTTCCAACCTGTAATGAATTCTTGTTACCGGGCTATTTACACTAATCCAACACTACATGTTAATTGCAGCATCCCATTTCTGATAAGAAAATTTGCATTAGTTAAGATTAACATTAAAAGTGACAGAAAACCCAAAATAATATATGAAACAAGGTGGCAGTTTATTTCATTCTCATTTGAACTCTTGGTGTATAGTCCAGGACTGGCAGAGTACTCCACAGGGTCTAAGTCCTAGACTCCTTCTATTTTATGGTCATTGAATCTTGATGTTCTAGATTTTGTTTATTGACATCTGGAGTACATTCCCACATCCCTATCACAATGGCTAGAGAACACATGAGCATACTCTCCAGACTCCCTCACAGCTAGGGTTCCAGACAGAAGGTTGGTTGTCAATGAGATGCATAAATCATGAAAGATTTGGAAAGTAGGGAGGGAGAGGGTATGCTACAACAATGGATACAGTGATGGCTCTCAAAGAGTTTCCAAGAGATGTGAGTGTTTGCAGAAGCCATATTTGAAACACAACTTTTGAATAGTGTAAGGCTGCCAAAGAGACCACAGTAACCTGACCTCTGCCTCACAGGCTTAAAACCAATTGTCCTGTGGTGGACAGAGAACTTAAAACCAATTGTCCTGTGGCGGTTCTCTGACTTCCACTTTGCCACTCCTCATTATTATTTTGTAAGCACTTAATTCACTGTATTGAGTCTTCTTCTGCTTTAGATACTGAGAGTGGTTTCTACTTCCCAGCCTGAACTCTGGCTGGTATGTCTACTGTCTTGTTCTCATCCACATGCTTGAAGCTGAAGCTGGCTCACCGCTCTGACGTCTATATTTCCATCTGAAAAGAGGAGGGAAAGGCAATAATAGAGGACCAGCAGTTTCCTCTTAGGGCATGACCTCAAAGTAGCACACATCGCTTCCTCTAATGCTCCATTGGTCAGAGTCACATTGTCATGTCAAGCTGCAAAGTAGGCCAGGAGAGTAGACACCAGCAGGGCAAACATATGATCAGCTAAAACTCAGGGAGTTTAACTGATGAAAGGAATAAGAGGAGAATTGGATATTGGGGGATAATTAGCAGTCTCTACCACAGACCCACTCAATACATCACCTTTCAGCAACAAAGCAATCATGAGTTTTAATTAAAGGAAAGGTATTGAAACGAGAGTAAAAGGAGCTAGAGCCAAAACCAGACAATGCTCAGTGTCATCATTTCAGTAGTACCCAACCACAGCCCAAGAAGAAAAGGCCATTTTGTCATAATTTAATTCTAACAACAAAACTTACTTGAATTATTGAATTCCTTTGCTCTCATTCTGGTCCACTGAGATCTACCACAGCCTTCTTCACACACACTCAGGTGGCATTCATAAAAAAAAGTACATTTCAGTTTTCAGCTCTGTGTTAGACCAGCTTCCTTTATGTCCTCAGAGCATGAATTCATCAAGGTCTTTGTTATTTGAGGCAGAAAATTCAGTACCACATACATTCAGATACTTTATTTTTTAAGAGATTTTTATTATGACCCTTAATCATAACCTTTATTATTTCTTTTGTGTGGCCTCTCTTTTCAAATTATTCTGTTAGAAAAAGTCAGACCCCAATTAGGAGGCATTTTCTTTGCTTCAGAGAAGGTGGTGGCATTTTCAAAGCTCTAAGCTTAGTGCTTTAAAGAGTTTGGACAGAAAGCAGTACTTGAATCCTATAATTATACTGTGTTTTGGAGCACCGATTATGACAGGTGTGCAAGCAGGACCAAGTAATGAGAGAGTTGACAAAACAGTTGAGTTGTCATGTAATTCACTGGTCAAAAGCTAATCATTAATAGTAATAACAATGGGTCTTTAGGAGAACTAGAACTTCAATTCTGGCTCAAAGTAATTTTTCCAATCAGAATTTCAAGCACATTTTAATATACTAGCTGCAATGTTTTGTCCATTCTTTTGGCTTTCCTTTCACTCAAAAAAATGTAACATATAACGCCACATTTCTTGCCACACAACATATGATACTGTAGAACTTTAAAGACCTCCTTGTTCAGCCTCCTATTCAAGAAAGAATTTTACCTGTAACGACTACTGTTCTACATACCTGGTCAAACACCACTGCTTCCCTCCCCACAACAAATGATGCCTCAGCTTGCTATCTGTAAACCTGGAATAATAGAACCTACTCCAAAGAGTTGTCAAGGGTATTCATTCATTAGGTAATATTTGTAAAACACTTAGAACAAGGCCTGGAGAATATTGAATGCTAAAATGTTTCTTAAACCAAAACAAACTACCTAAGAGAAAGAATTCCTTGTGGCACCTGTGTGGCTCAGTCGGTTAAGCATCCAGCTTCAGCTCAGGTCATGGCCTCACGGCTGGTGGGTTTGAGCCCCACATCAGCCTCTGTGCTGATAGCTCAGAACCTGGAGACTGCTTCAGATTCCATGTCTCCCTCTCTGTCTGCCTCTGGCCCACCCACGCTCTGTCTCTCTCTCTCTCTCTCAAAAATGAGTAAACATTAATTTTTTTTAAGAGAAAGAACTCCACATCCAAGGGAATAGCACTTAGAAAGGGAGTCACTATGCCATTTACAGAGCTCTGTGGGGAATATCTTTCTGAGGCACTCAATTTGATTTTCCCTCTTCTTAGCAGCACAGGCTATCTAACCCTTTGATGTTCCATGCATCAACCACTGCAAAAGCCATTTCTATTTCCCGAAGACCAAAATTAACTCACACATGCACAAGATAATATCTACAAGGAGTAGAAGCAGTTGATGAGTTCTCAAAAGAATTTAGGAATTGATATTAGTTCATTTTCAATAGGTTTTTCACCGATGTTCAACTCATTCTGAAATCCTAACAATTCTCCATTCAAATCCACTCAAAATAAAAGGCCAAGTGGTTACTAAACCCTACAAAATATGGCCCCTGAAATATTCTGACTTCTCTAACTAGGCTCCGCTGCCCCATCTGTCCCTCTCACCCATCCCACTAGTATTTCTTGAACCACAATGAGCTCCTTGGCGTGCTCCAATTCATAAGTTACACCCCCCCTCAAGACTTTTGCTTTTGTTCTTCCCTCCTTTTAAGCACTCCTGCATGGCACACTCCCTCACCTTCTTCAACTCTTTGTTTACAATGAGGTCCTGTCTGCCCCCCCCATCATATAATACAGAATAAACCTATCCCAATCCCCATGCCCAGTATGCCTTATTCCTCTTACCATACCATATTTTCTTCTAAAGCAATTATCATCAGACATACTATATATTGCTTCCTATGTGTTCACTTTCTGTACAACCATCCCTATACTCTGCTTCACAGTAGAATCTAAGCTTCATGAGGACAAGAACTCTGGTTATTAGTGTATCTTATGCACAGCAAGTAAAAGAATTCCTAGGACATTGTAGGTGCCTAATAACGTGTTGAATGAGTAAGTAGGTGAATAAATAACTATATACCACATTATTTGCAAAATACGTGGCATAGTTACCTGATTCAGTTTTTGTTTTCATTGTATTAATCCTGCTATGTGAACAAAGTTCCCAATTTTCCCAGTTTGGGCAGTGGTCCCCAATATGTCATAAGCTCCTTGAATCATCACTCTCGGAACTGACCGAATCTGTATCCATGAGGTTTTTAGACTCCAGTGCATCCAAAACTCACCTGGGACCTCTCTCTTATATAACACTTCAAACCATTCTGGTGTATTCTGTATTCCGTATTCTGTATTTTGACAAAGGCTACACTATATACTTAAGACAAAGAATGTCTAAAGGAAAAAAGATATAATCTATTGGGGAAGAAAAAATGGCATTGACTTTATGTTTGTATCCTCAAATCTAGCATAGCATCTGGAAAAAATGCACACTCAAATTTTCATATAAAAGCCAGTACACAAGTATTCAGGGCTGTGCTAGTGTAAAATATCCATCATTAGTCACTTGTCACTCTTTCAATTTAAATTAAAATTAACATTCAAAATTAACTTCCTTAGTTGTACTGTTTAGAATTTAAGTACACAAAAGCCACATATAGTTAGTGACCACTCTGTGTTAGACCAGCTTCCTTTATGTCCTCAGAGCATGAATTCATCAAGGTCTTTGTTATTTGTTGTATATATACAACATTTCCATCATACTAGAAAGTTCTATTGGACAGCATTGAACTAAAAGATAAGGTGACCAATTATTGCCACATAGCCTAATGTAGACATAGCAGGGTTCCCATGCTCATCTCCAGTCACTAGTTATATGGGACATTAGTCAGGTTACATGACTTCACTGAGGCTGTTTCCTGAATTGTTACAATGATTATGTCAGAATTTGTATTTAAAATATTTAGCCTAGTGTCTAGTACATGATAATCAATATTTGCTATTATTATCGAGAGCTAAAACAGCCAGAGACTGTAAATGAGACATGAACTATACTTTGAAGTCTGTACAAGATTGAATTATACAACCATAAACGCACAATGTGGACGTATGCCCAGGAGACAGAGTTAAGCATCCAAGTCTTGATTTCAGTTCAGGTTACGATCTCATTTGTGGGTTCGAGCCCCACGTCAGGCTCTGCTCTGACAGCACAGAGCCTGCTTGAGACTTTCTCTCTCCCTCTCTCTCTGCCCCTCCCCCATTCATGCTTGCTCTCTCTTGCTCTCAAAGTAAGTGTTTTTTTAAAAAATGCACAATGTCGAGGTAGTTAGAATAAAGGCTAGAACATGAAGAACGTTCAATGGATCATGGTAAGCCACTGCCAATCCTCACAGTCTTACCACAAAGTGACTCATTTTCTTCTAAAATAGAGTCAAACATCGGGGAGAAAGTTAAGTTTCTTTCTAGCAAATTATGTATGATTTGGGAGAGGATTGAAAGTTCAGAAAAAAAGATGGCAGTGACTCTCTGGTACATTGTCATTTGTGAAGCACCCAGAAGCCTGGAAGAAAATAGAGTTCCGTTCAGCCTCTCTTAGTCATGGAATAAGTAAAATCTGGTTCTAGTCCTGATAAACATCAGGTGGTGCAGAACACCACTGTCCGATGTTCTCCAAAAAATGAGTTTAGAAACTGAACCGTCTGTAGAGAAGTTTGAGAAAGATCCATTATATTTATTCAACAAACATTCACCCAATGCCTATTATGTGCTGTTAGCCTTCTACGTATGTGGGGTAATACATCAGTGAAGAAAACCAAAACCTCTGCCCTCATTGAGCCCACATTCTAGCAATTCTACTTAGTTCCACTTTCTAATGAAGTTACAATTACTAAAGTATAATTAGTTTATTTATAAAGTAAAAATGACTAAGATTTAAGAAACTAATATAGGTTTAAAATAGCAAATATATTTAAAGATGTTCTTACTAATTGCAAAAGAGGAAAATATAAAAAGCATTCTGATTGCATTTACATGTAGCAGTTATTTAAGAATTGATACCTTAAAGAATATTAGACTACTTTTCTTAAAAATGGAAAATGTTAAAAATTAAAATAACTTGATCCTCATCTGATAGCAATGAACAACAAAAAATAATAAAAGCTCAAAAGATAGAATTTTTATTTTGATGCATAAATTGAGGAAATTAGATAATCCTCTGTATTGTTTTTTCATGAAATTAATAATACAGTTATCATTTTGAATTTCCCCTGACCTTGTGCTTTTTGGGTACTTAGAATAATTTAAGAAAAGTATAATTATTCAAGTAAATAATATCTTATTCTACTATATGCAACTCTATCACCCCAATTATAATTATTTCCACATTTTTATTTTATCCAGGGACAAAATAATTCTACACAAATTCTGGGACAAAAAAGCATTTAGAATGATTATAGAAAAATAGAAATCAATTATATCCATATGTTCAGTATTATAACCGATTGTATATCAGATGTAGAATATGAACTCTACTTATATATAAAATTCATACATCTCCAGACTGAAATATTCTTTAGAGATTTCATTAGCTTTTAATTTGACCTTCTCCTGTAAGCTGCTCAAATCCAGGGCAAATTATGAGCTACTGATACATGATGCTGTGTAACATCCATCCCCAAATCACAATGGCATGAAACAAGCATGTATTTATCACTCCTGGATTTACAGGTCACCTATGAGAGCTCTACCCCATGTGTCTCTTACCTTCGTCTCGGGCTAGCAGGTCAGCAAGTCATGTTCTTCCCTTGGTGGTGGCACAAGCTCCAGAGAGCAAGCCAGCACAGGGCAACCTATCTGCTAACATCCTGTAAGCCAAGGCAACGGCTAAGTCAACTCTGTGCCCCTTGAAGTGGAGGCAGGGAAACAAAGTTCCTTGGTTAAAGATGTAGATACAGAAAAAAGTGATGACCCAGCATCAATAATTCAATCTACCAAGATTAGATACAGAATGTAGTAGGAATATTATGAAATAGGCATAGGCTCCACTTCTGCAATAGTTCCACATACTCTATTTCAAGACAACTTCAACAATCTCAAAGATATTTGTGATGAGGACAACTTGGTAAGAGGGGAAGTATATAAATTACTATGAATTTATCACATATTAGAAACATATCTTCACATAATGACAATTATACTTTTTAAAATAAACTATTTTGCCTTCACAGCTATAAGTTTTTATTATTGTTAAAAGTCAAAGTGGCTACATGATGGTTTTGAAAAGGTCACTTACAACTTGAGTGTTCAATATAGGCCAGACTTTGCAAAGTTAAAAAATAATCTCAAGTTCTCATTAAGAAAGAAAGAAAGAAAGAAAGAAAGAAAGAAAGAAAGAAAGAAAGAAAGAAAGAAAGAAAGAAAGAAAGAAAGAAAGAAAGAAAGAAAGAAAGCTGTAGTAACCAAAGTAAATAGATATGGACCGGACACAACCATTAATTGTTTCTAAAACTTTCTAGTTTTTTTTCCCAAGGAAACACATTAGATCTGATTCTATCCATCATTTTTGAAATGGTATCAAGAACAAATTTCCTAAGAATCCAGCAGGAAAATGTTTATGTTCTCTCTGGTTTGAAAAGAATGTGTGTGTGTGTGTGTGTGTGTGTGTCAGAATTAGAACATCCAAACCAAACGCCACCTTCAAAACTAGGCACAAGAAGCTCTATACTTATTTTGCAGTGCACTCTGTACCAAAACAGTTTTATAATTCCTTATTCAGATTTTCTGTCTGCGCCAGTAGCATGTTCTATTCAATGTCCCTAGTTAGCTTTCTTTTCAAATTGAATTTGGATTCAATTTTTTATGTAGCCCAAATAATTCAGAGCCAATTCTGACCACAGAACAATAAAGCAGTTGTTGTTATGGAACTCAAAAGGCTAATTGAAAACGACTTCCTAAATAGACTATCTCGGAATATATAGCTTACTAAATGTATGGATTACAGTGGGTTTAGTTAGAAATCTGTTGCACACAAATAAAAAAAACTGTCTCACATAGCCAAAACAAATTTTTTAAAGAATTTATTTGAAGGGTATCATGGAGCTGTCAGAATCAACATAAAGATTGGAGAATCAGCCCAGAAATTCAGCAGGAACCGGAGACAGCTAGACCATAGGTAAAAACCATGGACACACCAAGAGTCAGCTACTGCCTCCATTGCTGGCCACCCTGTCCTATACTACAAATGTCCTGAGTGCTCAGTACTGTCCCTGATCAACATTTCTGCCAGTGGACTGTTCAGACGATATAACTAAAAACTCTTCCTTTCTCCTTGTGTCTCTTGCTCCCAATTTTGGTCCCAGATTGGAGCATCCATTTAGCTAAGCCAGGCGCTAGGCAGTGCAGGGGGTAGTTTCTGGCTCCCTTGACTTATTGAGAGGAAGAAAAGACCTGGAGAAAATAAAGAAAGAACAGATGCCCTTTTCTTTAGTCCTCTCTCTCATATCCTACAACTTCGATTGGCTAGAATTCAGTAAAATTCATGTGAAGTACATGTGATCGACGGCTTTTTTTTTATACACTGAATTTCAGGACTAAATGAGTTTAACTGCATAGAAAGTCTTTTGATATAAAATAATATCCTCACATCAGGTGAATAAGTAAAAATTAAAACCAGGAGATTAGATTTCCTTTTGTAAACAATTAAGTGTGGACTATTCTAAGCTGCCTTCCTCATTTTCTCAAGAAAATAATGAGAATCCTTTCTTCAGTCTTCACACTCATGATTATTTCCATCACAATTATCAGTGTTTCCTTTTCCTTACCACCGTATATGCCATCACTGTGTTAAATGCTTCACAAAAATGATCATTTTGTCTTTACAAAACCACTGCAAGATAGGTATTTTACAGGTTTGGAAACTGAGGCAAGGAGGAAAAAGGACTCACCTAATGTTCATAGGTCTGTCTAACCCAGAGCCTAAGCATACCTCTGCCACTCAAAGTCTCATCAAAATGTCTCATCAAAAGAAAATCAAGGTTAAAGCCATTAAAAAGGAAAAATCAAATGAGATAGAAAAGAGAAAAGCCGCTCCTGTTCACTTCATTCCCCCCACACCCTTAGGAATACATTAACATGTTTTGAAGTGTGTTACCATTAGATTAATTTGGCTTATCTGTTGATGATTATGGTGATAAGCAAATGTTTCAATTGGACAAATATATAAAAGAAATACATTGTAATTATTTTATCTCCATTGTTATTTTCAGTTTGGCATTTTTCTAAAATTTTAGTGGCATGGATTATATGTTTTGCCAATACATTAGGTAGCACAGATACAAAGAATTTCTTCCCCAGATACCTCATCTAAATTATACATTATACCCCTCACTGCAAATTACTTATGTCAGCAGTAAAAAACCCTTTTCTTTCTGAGCAAAGAGTACCATTAATAGACCTATTCTTTTTCCTCTGAACTAATCAGTTGATGCATATATACACATAAGGAAATTAACAAACTCACACTAGCCAAGTATTAATAGCACTTTGTCATTATCAATACAGTTATCCCAAAGAGGGAAAAACATTTTACCAACAGTTTGCTAATACAGAAAATCTTTTAAGAGAGTATGATTTAATTCCACATCTAACAGAAACAGGAATCAACGTCTAAAGAGGACTAAGTTTTGAGAATCACAAATGAAAAAAATCTTCTTAGATCATACATGTTCTACCTTGGAATATATGCATCACTAGACTTCACCGTATTTGTGATCCATTTTGTAGCCAGACTACCAAAATGTAACATGGTTAGTATTGCTCACATGAAAACAATGGCCCCTAAATCTATTAAACCAACATTTGCATTGCTGCTCTCTATTTCTATGAATATAATGCAAGATGAATTATCTTAGTTTCAAGAAAATAAATTCAGCAAACTTTTCCACACAAACAAAATATAGTTATACTCAAAAAAAAAAAAGTATTTACTAGAAAGATCAGACATACATGCATCAACTTGTGTGTGAAAGACAGAAAGAGGCCACAAAGAATGCTTTGTTAACAGAATGTATCCGTTTGTTCAACAGCCCTTTGCCAATTTTTCTAAGCAGTTAATATACTGATTGGATGACAGGTCTTTCTCAAAACCATCTGCTCTTCTGAGTCAATCCTGTGGGGAATAGTTTATACTAAATTTGTCACACCACACCTCATTTCCAAGTCAAGAGAGTGACAGCAGAATTCCAACTCTTTTGCTTATTCTATCTAACATAGAGATAAATGTAGCCCAGCTAGTAAGTCTGAAAGTTTGGGGACCACAATATGGTGGCTGATTTCTCAAGGATGTGGCCCAGACAACCTGACCAAGACACCTACTAACAGTCATTCTAACAGATGCCTTTCTTGACAATAAAACCCTTTCCTATTGCCTAAAATTTTTATTTTTCGAGAACACTATGAGTAAGTAAGCTTTTGGGGAACTCACTTGTCTCTTCCATGTGCAATAGAGGAATAGATAAAAAAAGATAAAGTTTTGCTGCAGACATAATACTATCTAAGCTATATTCACGAGATTTGGGGGGTAGAAGTTACTCAAGTTCAGTGTAAATGATCTTAAAGCATAGAATTTATTGGAGGGGCAGTAGAGTATTTCATATAACACCAAGTCAAGGGAAGAGCAAAGTTAAAGTTGGACCCCAGGTAGTATTAGAACAGCGCCTTGAGTATCATTAGGACTCATTCTGTTTCTCTCCCCTCTGCTTCAACCATGGCTTCATTTCTCTTTCTTGCAACAGATTAACTTTTTCTAGACACTAGAAAAATGGCCAGCAATAGCTCTTGAACTTCATATACAACATTTCATTAATTCTAAGGTATAAATATTTTCACTTGTTAACATTTCCAAGTCCCAGTGTATATTACAGTTACTAGCAACAGTTGTGATGCAGTAACTGGCTTACTCAGGTTCATCACTGCCAGGCAGTAACTGTAATATAGTGATTATTGACTGCTTATATGTATCAAAATATGCAAAATGAGAGTCCACAGTGGCTTGAAAGAAAAAATCTACAGACAGTTTTCGGACTCTCAAGAAACATTGAATCACCATTGCTTGTGATAACACTGGATAATGTATGGGACAAAACAAAAAAACAAAAAACAGATACCAACAACTCTGTCAAAAAGTGATTCAAAAGAGTCAGCTTGAATGGAAAGAATTATTAGCATTCCCTTAACCATTTCACTTATATTTTTCTTTTTATATAGATATAAGAGTAATATATTATTTTAAAAATCAGTATATTAAAAAGACTAAAATAGTTCTTCAGTGAGTGTAAAACAAATGCATCATAGTTAAACAGCATTTTTTCTCAGCTTTAAATAAAATAATGCTACATCTTACAAACAAGGGCACCTCAAATTCAATGAGATAAAGTGTAACATTAGTTTCAGGAATACAATTTAGCGATTCACATACAACACCCAGTATCCATCACAAGTGTCCTCCTTTCTATCACCCATTTAACCCCTCTCCCCACTCACCTCTCCTCCAACATCTCTCAGTTTGTCCTCTATGTTTAAGAGTCTGTTTTATGGTTTGCGTCTCTCTTTCCCCACCCTCCGCCCATGTTCATCTGTTTTGTTTCTTAAATTCTATATATGAATGAAATCACAAAGTTCCATTTTAATGGGTTGTTATGTAATATAATCAAATCAGCCATTTGATAATCTAAACACACCACTATGAGCTCCAAAATAATGACCTTTCCAGGGCCAAACTCCTCCTATCCTATCTCCTCCTATAATTTTTTTTTTTAGAGTAAAGCTGTGCCTTTAACTTATTTTTTGAGTAATTATATTGTTCTCTCTGTTGAACTGAACGCTGGATTATATCTTTGTTCAATTTGAAACTAGAATATTCTGGATTCATAAACAGTCATCAATAAAGATAATATTCAAACCACAAAGAGTATATTATTCATTTAGTCAAGTGTTTTGTAAAATATAGATGAGCACTACATTTTAATAGGTTAACCCCATTCTGAGTCAATTTTTATTTCAGAAAATAATTCATGATTCATCCAAATAAGCAATACATTTCAAACTCTTCTATTTCAAACTCTTCTGCCAATAACATGACATTATGGAGCAAATGCAATATTTGACTATTTTAAAAGTTTATACATATAATTGTGTAATACATAATTTATTGCAATAGTATATTATATATTTATATGTAATATATATTTGATAAATACATGTTTACATGAAATGTATCAAATATATATTAAATGATTTCCTAAAGTACATTATGTTTGGGGAACATCTTTAGAAGGACCCATGTCTAAGGATTAAAATGAACCTATATAGAAAGGTTATTCTACAATATTGCTATTCTTTTCATGTTCTCATCCATATTAATTGTATGATATCCTTTTATTTCCTTGAAGGACACATTTCTTTTAAAGGATGTTATAGTGGCCCCCAATTTACTTTTTCACATAAAAATCTTATTTTTGTGCTTTTTAACAGTCTAATTAAAACAACAAGAGTCAAAAGACCTATGTTCTAGAGTTAGTCCCTCCTATAATTCATTTTGTGACACTGATCAAGTCAATTGGCCTCTTTGGAAACTTCTAAAGTAAGAACGTTAAACATCCCCTCAAGCTTGAAGACTATGGTTATTAAAATTTATATTCACAAAATTCTAATCATCCTTGAGAAACTCTCTATGAAAACACTATGTAATTGTTGGTAAAATTTTTGAGGAACTCTTTTTATAATGCCATTCTTCTACATGCTCTGAAGAATGCTGTATCATTTCTTAAAAATCTGGAAAGAAACAATTATTTTCACCATGCAGAAGTAAACATCAAAAAAAAGTCATCACAGAAATTAGGTCAGGAATCATCTTTTGTAAAAGACTTATTGAGACCAACCATCATCAACTTCCCATGTAAGCATTTTACCAAAAACAAAATACCCGTAATTTTGAAAAATGGAGTATCCTTCTAAAAAAGTATAAAAACAAGTAAAAACTGATAATGACATTGATATACTCACTGATCACTACTTACTGTCTACTCATCCAGCAGTCTTTTTACTGACATTTGACTTGCATTGTCATATTTAGTTCTTAGAACTACACTATGTGGTAGGTAGCTTTACAATTGACCCTTGAACAACATGGGTTTGAATTATAGGGGTCCACTTTTATGTGGATTTTTTTTGATAAATTCAGTTCAGTATTGTAAATGTATTCCTTATGATTTTCTTAGTAATATTTTTTCTATAGCATACTTTCTTGTAAAAATACAGTATAAAATATATAAAACTACAAATATGTGTTAAGCAGTTTTATGTTATCAGTAAGACTTCTAGTCAACAGTAGACTATCAGTACTTACATTTGAGGGTAGTTAAAAGTTATAGGCAGATTTTTTTTTTACTGCCCCTTACCCCCACATTGTTCAAGAGTCACCTGTATTTACATTTACTGAGTCTTAAAGAAGTTTAACTATTTTCCTAAGCTATGAAATGTTGAAGTTGGAACTCAATACTAAGTCTGTCAGATTCTAGGGCTCATGGTCTTACCATTTCCACTATATTGTACTACTTCACTTTATAGCAATGCATATCCTTTGCAAATAGCATGTCCAAATGTACAGAAAAGACTATTTGGGTATGTTTCTTTTGCCTTTTTGAAAGTAGACAAATCCATATCTTCGTGGATATACACTGCAAACTGCACCACAAAACCCACAAATTGCAGAGACTCTAATTTTAATTTGAAAATATTCCACACATTCAGAAAATAATGAAAAAGATACCCATAAACCTATCATCTTGATTTAACATTAAAAAAAAAATGTTACCATATTTGCTTCAGATTTCTTTCAAGAAACAAGAATGCATTTTAGAGATGGGGAAGGATTTTAAACAAAGATTAAGTGTCTCCAGATAAGTGTCAGTATTGATTTACTTGTTTAAATTATCACATCCAGAATGTATCAGAAATGTTAAAAGTCTCTTCTCTAAAGTTTGCTCCCTGAAACGGGGGAAAAAACGTTTTTTTCCAGATGCAACTTTTCATTTGAATCCTATTTATTTCTAAAAGTAGAATCAGAAGAAAGCTCTACTTTTGGAAAGTCAAAATATTTGATGCTTGGTTGGAAATATCTTTTCCTAGGATATCTGGAATAATGAGCATACCATATTGTCTTATTGCAACAGAAGTAAGTTGCTTAGTGAAAAGTTGAATCCTTTTTCTGTTTGGTGACAACATAAGTTGATGTCTGCTTTGTGGGACAGATCCCTCATCTCCCTCATGACTTTAGAATGGGGGTAAGAGCAGAAATGATGATGGCCAGATCAGTTAAAAATCACCAAGGGGGGCGCCTGGGTGGCGCAGTCGGTTAAGCGTCCGACTTCAGCCAGGTCGCGATCTCGCGGTCCGTGAGTTCGAGCCCCGCGTCAGGCTCTGGGCTGATGGCTCAGAGCCTGGAGCCTGTTTCCGATTCTGTGTCTCCCTCTCTCTCTGCCCCTCCCCCGTTCATGCTCTGTCTCTCTCTGTCCCAAAAATAAATAAACGTTGAAAAAAAAAAAATTAAAAAAAAAAAAAAATCACCAAGGGTTTATAATCTCAGTTTGGGGAAGAAGTCCAGTTTTGTTATCGGAGACTTTACATTATGTGATTAATAAGATATGACTATACTGTATTATTCACAAACCATTTTATCACACTTTGGCATATTGAACTACTCCACATTCCTTTATAGAAGACATTTTATATTTGATTTTACAAGTTTCTTAATGATTTTTTGTACCATAAAGGTTTTTTTGTACCATAATTAAGAACGTATTAAAATGCACAAGTTGTCTAGGTCCATAAGGTTTATTGGTAGTGGTCATAACCAGCTCCGAGGTTAATATTAGGATTTTTTTTAATTTTCAATAAAATGCTAATACTCTTGTATAAAAAAAGTTATAAATACATCTAATGCCTCACTTACCTGTCGCAGACTACGAGTCTGGAATTCTCTCTTGTGAAGCAGGAGAACGAATGCAGAACTGAATATGAGAGAAACTAATACCCGGGAGGAAACAAGAGCTCCAAACAGGCCTTTCGTCTCTGTATTTAGAGTGCACAAGATATTACCCACGTGGTGAACGTAAAGAAAACAAGATCTTACACACGTGAACGTGGAGAAAACAATCAGACGGTAATCATTAAATCGTGCGTGTAAGAAGCAAAGGGTCTGGAGGGGCAAGTGGGGTTTGTAATCAAGGTACATTGGTGCCAAATGGAAAGTAATTTCTTGCAGGTGATACAACAAGTTTCTCATGATCCCATTAAACTATCTCCCTAACTAACCTGGGGCGTTTTCACCCAGTGGTGGTGGCGGCTTTCAGCCCTAAGCTTTTCTCTAACCCATTTATGTAAGTAGAACCTATTTCCACACACTTACCCTCAATCATCTTTTACCTGAAGTAATCACTACCTACCATTTATGTTATCATTTCCATGCATATTGTTTATCTAAGATTTATCCAAGTTGATGCCTGTGATAATATATTTATTTTGCATTAGACTTCCATTTTTCTGCCTTCGATGATTTTTTGATTTCCTGATTTTATCTATTTAAGAGCCTTTATTAAATAAATTGTGAATCACTAATAGGCCACTTAATCCCTGGGAACAGTAATGTTTAGTTTGCAAAAGCATCCTCTGTAATAGCAGCAAGATATTTTTGCTTACATGGTTTGAAAATAGTTACTTTCTGGATCCACCTGACTTGCTTGTAGGGTTGAAATCTCTCTTTCAGTGACTATATTTCATTAATAACAGCCAATTCTATTTGGAGTACTAAAGTAAAAATGTTCTTCCCTGTCAGCTAGAGTTCAGATGCAAGTCTTTCAATTTGTGATAGATGCATGTGAATTAGAAAATGAAGTCATAAAGGTCAAATACAGAGTTTTCAAATAAAAAAGCAGAGATGCCAGAGGGAAAAGAAAAGAAAAAAATATAAGATTAAGAGAAAAATACACACAAAGGAAGTGATCAGGTTACCCATTCTGATTTGGGTTCAGCATTCAAATCATGTTCATTTTGCCCTGGTTTGCTTATCCCTTATCTACCAGTGAGACATCATTTTAGTTTGTGCAATACTGCCTTATCCTCTATCACTTCAATCAACTGACCAGACACTTCTGGCAAGTTCTTCTCTCTCTCCTTATTGGACTTCATAAAATGTCTTGCACATGTCATTTGTCTCTCATATTTGTGTAGGGAGTACAGTCCAAACTGAAGTTGGCTGTACTTTGTAATGGTGTTTTTAATAGTTTTTCCTTATTTTTTATTAATAAAATAAGTACCATTCTGCCTAGATTCAGATTCCATCTTCCTTGAAGATAGGAATGGTTGAGGTAAACAAGAGAACTCCTTTACAGTAAAATGGCCTCATTCGTGAAGTATATTGTCACTGACCAAATATAAACAGTCCATGAACAGACAAATCAAAATTAAATAAATAATTAATTGGGGTGCCATTTTTATTTCAATTGTAAGATTAAAAACTAATGTTTATTAGCCCACTGAAGACTCTTGACTTTCCTGAAAACTGTCATTCCATAAAATTTCTGACTTGGGTCTAGTGTGTGCACATTTATGTGAAATTCATTTCTTTTACCAAGTCAATATCTCTCATCTTTGTATGGTTCTTAATGGCCTACAACAAGTTTTCAAATCACAATACCATTCGATCCTTAGAACCATCATATGACATGGGTGAAAAGGATACTCTTACTAGTTCACAGGTAAGTTGATTTTAATCAAAGCTATGTGTGACTTGGCAGGTCACAGAATAAGTAAATGGGAGAATTAGCAGTGAAACTCGGGGATGCTGACACCTAGTAAACAATTTAAAAGATCTTTTCCAAGATTTGGCCTTATCATTTGTATTGTTAATCTGTATTAGTTTGCTAGGGATGCTTTAACAAAGTACCACAGATGGAGTGGCTCAAGTAACAGAAATGTGCTATCTTACAGTTTCTGGAGGCTAGAAGGCCAAGATCAAGGTGGCAGCAGAATTAGTTTCTTCTGAGGTCTCTTTTCTTGGCTTGTAGTTGGCAGTCTTCTACTGATGTCTTTACAGTGATGTCTTTACAGTCTTACATTCCCTCTGGGTATGTCTGTGTCCTAATTTCCTCTTCTTAGAAGGGACACAAGTCATACTGAATTAGAGCCCACCCTGATTACCTCATTTTAACTTAATTACCTCTTTAAAGATCCTATCTCCAAATACACTCAAGTTCTGACTTATGGGGTTAGGGCTTCAAATTATGAATTTTGAACGCACACAATTCAACTCATAACACCATTATTGCCAAATATTAAAACTAAGAAAATACCTTAAATTTCTTCGATCTTAGCATAATAATTGCTTTCACTTTTGAAGCTTCTTTTCAGTCCTTGTCCATTTGTACATATATTTCACAATTTATACACAATGTTGTATTGTTTGTCTGTTTTACTAAATATTCCATGAAAGAGGGGCTGCTATCCACACATCTAGTGACTTTCTAGTTCAATTTGGTGAGTTGAATTGAACTGAAATCAGTTGAGAGTGTGTGTGTGTGTATATATATATATATATATATATATATATATATATGTATATATATATATATATATATATATATATATATATATGTATATATATATATATGAGTATATATGAGTATATATATACTTCAGTTATCAATACTCCAATTTAGATTCTTCCAAATACCAATCTAAAAAAACAAGAAGATAATGGTAGTGACTTACATCTTGTAGATACTCAATAAATATTGTTTAAGTGAGTGAGTGAATGAATCAATTCTCATACAAGTGAGCAGATGTTTTAGTTGCTAAAAGCAGCATTAAAAACTGTGCATCTTTTTCAAGTTGGTAATAATTATTAATTGGCAAATTCTTTTAGTAAGACAAATGTTTCCCTGTATAAGATAATATGTATATTTAATTTGTTTTTCTCTTGCTAGACTCCAGAAATTCAAAAACATTGGGTTATCGAGTAAGCTTGTCCTACAGAATCAGCTACAAGCAAATCATTTTTCTAACTAGTTCATTTACATTTCCAAAGAAAATATTATCTCTCCTGGGCAAGCAGTCAAACCAGCAGACAGTGCCACAGCAGCAAGAGACGCTTTTCAGAAATAATATGTGGTGTCTGATCAAGTAGTATCACCAAACAAAGACAGATAGAAATTGATTGATTTTAATACTACACCACAGCAATCACTGAGATTTCCCAGGAATATTTTTCTTTTCCAAATTTCTCAATTATCCACATTGATTCGGTGCTGAGATATAAAAGCAGTCCTTTTTGTTTGCTTCTTTGTGCTTAAACTAACCTTATGCCTTAAATGCTAAAAATTTAACATGTAAGGATTAAGAAGAAATGTAAAGTCACAATTTTAGATACTGGGATGTGTGCTAGTTCCTTTCCATACATCATGTTATTTAGCTTTCACTATAAATCTTCAAAGTAGATATTATTTTGCCTGATAAACTTGCAAGAGAATTAGAGGTAAAAGATATGAAGCCTGCATGTCTGGTTGTTTGAACCAAGGTTATTACTCTCCAAAGAACACGGTCTTTAAAAAACATGGTCTGGATCCACTTTTTATGGTACAGTATTGGTCACCCTGTGGACCACATAAGCACTCAGTGTTCTCATTTTCAGAATCACAAGTTCTCACCCTGTCCTAGACCATGAAAACAGGGACGTTCTCATTGTGGTTACTGCTCTCCACTAAAGAGACGGGACCTCCTGGAATTCAGGCAAAAGCATCAGGAGTTAGTCCCAAAAGAACTTAAGCACCCACATGCATATACTCAACACTTGAAATCTGCTCCAATATCAGGCAAGATTGAGGTTAGCTGCTTAATAACAAAGTTTCCTTTCTCTTCTTGGTTCCCTCATCTAGAGCTCCTCTTTGCCACTAAAGACTGCACCTGATACACACTTTAACTAGATTTATATAGTTTTGAGGAAAGTAGAAGAGAAAGTTCTTAAAGTTTGATTTGACTGAATTTTCATGTCTGACATTTTAGGGTCATGAATCCTTCTGAGAACCTAGTGAACTATTAATTCTTTCCTCGCAAAAATGCACATTCACAAATATACAGACACTCTAAGTAGAATTTCAATGATAAAACTAAAACGATTCCTTCTGGTCTCAAATTGACCTTCTGTGGGCTATGTTTTGATGCTCCTTAGAATCATTATGGATCTTAGACATAAAAAAAAAAGTTTAATTTAGAGGAACATCACACACACACACACACACATACACACGCTTGGAGAACTGTACAAATGATTCAGAACTTTAGAATTCAATAAGTAAATTCCCTTGTGAAGATTTTTTTTTGCTCACATATCACTAGGAAATTCTGGATTTCCTTGGGGGAAGTCAAGTTCTCTTACTGCAACAACAACAACAACAAAAATGAATGTATATAATTTAATCTACATCTCAGTACTTGATACCTATGTAAAAATAGTGATGTCAAAACACCATTTTAATTGAAATTTTCACTTTCAACTAATTTATATGCAGCTGTGTAGAAAATCTAGGTTGCTAGGTTCTAGGGAAATATAATACACAAAACTTGTTTACATATTGAAGAGCACAAAGATAATGCTAAAGTTCAATATTCCTTAAAGTGCCATTGTACCTTAGGCTTTAGAAATAGAGGAACATTCACAAATAATATAATCAAGGAAGTGGTTGCTTTATTTTTGCAATGAATTGTAAAAAACAAAAAAACCTCCACTCCAAAAAAAAAATCCAATATCTAAAACTAACTCCAAAGACATAAAAATACAATTCTCAAAAGAAATAAACCCCTATACCTACATTTCAATATAAACTTTAGTTCAAGATCATTTATTCTTAGATGAATAGTTTTCTAGTCAAACTAAATTTCTCTGTTAAGGTGGCATATTTCTTGAAAACATTACAGAAGAACTAACATACTGGAGAGATGCAATTGGGGATTTAAGCTGTATACAACAATTTAAATGATTATTTGTGCATGCAGATCCTTACTTATGAGGAGTTTCTAACTGCTTTTTGCAGTACAGCCCTCTTTAAAAAGAGTCACTAGAGTAAAGAAAGAATTGTTATAAATAGGATTACACTCAATATGAATTACACATGAAAGAAAGACTACCTTCAGTGAACTTCATTATAAAAGAACCAAAAGACATGGCAGAACAGTGGATCACTTGGAAAGAAATGTCACCCTATACAGATTTGCTACTTCTGGAATCGATTTCCCCAGACCTTGGAGAGCCTTGTGCTGTATGTCAGAATTCATTCATGTCAGTTCATTTTGCCTGGCTGTTACAGGGAAGTGTGGGTTTTTTCATTTCACTGTAACAAACAATGATGTGATTAAAATATTCAACTTTGCCTTTAAAAAAGAGCTTGTCATTCAATGGAGGTAGAACAGTTTATTGCTTTAGCTCACAACTTCTTATCTCAGATAGCCCTGAGTTTGAGACACTGCTCTGTCTTTCTAGAGTGCTCCAGAATTCAAGCTCCACAAAATAAGGCCATTGTCTTTCTTGGTCACTGATGTATTCCTCACCCCCAGAACCATGCCTGACCCAGAAAATAATTGCTGGATACTGAAAAAATTTAACATCTCTAAGCATCAGTTTTTTTGCGTATAAAATAAACCTACTTCAAAGAGGGAATGTAAGGATAAAATGTGACAAAACATGAAAAGTATTTGATCAATGTAAGCACTCCCTAAGTGCTTGCTAATATTCTCATTTCAATGAAAATCAAGTCAAGTATCTCACACATACAGTTAAGCACATACTCTCTCTTTCACTCATAACTTTAAGGCCTCATAGAGTGGTAATCATTTTCCCCCAATTTCATATTATCACCTTAGGAAAGTTCCACAAAATCAATTCCAGCTATTCACAGATGATCCCCAGTCTCTCTGCCTCTGACTTTTCTCCTCTTTAAACCAAATATTTCACTGTCTTAAGGGTACTGCTAGTGAGTAGTAAACAGCCACATCTCTCCACAAACCAATAACATTCAGTGTATATATGTGTATTTGCTTTTTATTTTATATATTCATTTAGTATGTATGTATATGTACATATATATGTTTATATATACATATGTGTGTATATATATGTGTGTATACATACATATATGTGTGTGTATATATATGTGTGTGTGTATATATGTGTGTGTATATATATATATACACACACATATATATATTACTAAAAGTCTCTCCTCAATTATTTTTATTAGGTACTTCAGACTAAAATGTATGCTTAAATATTGCATTCTGCTAAATAAATGACATGGCTGTCACAGTTATTATATCAATTATGTTTCCTAGAAAATTTTCTATACTGATTTTATTTGTAAGTCTGGTCTTTACAAACAGAAAGGAAGCTCCTTTAGGTCAGAAAATATGTAAATAATTATTTTTCTAGATCCCAAAGTTATTTCTACTGCTAATAGTATTCTCCCTGCCCCACTCCCAAGACCATCAAGTCATAGAAGACTAAAGATGCAAGGGATGAAATCAACCATTTGTAGAAATGACTCACAGTAAATCAAAGTGAGCTGGGAATAAGCCCTCAGGAAAACAGAAACGGACTGGAATTGTAATTAAGAATATTCAAGTAGAATTGCATGCTAATCTCTCTGAAGAAATGAAAGAGATAAACAAAGGAGAATTACTGAGGAGTCCTCTCTGAAAGAGAATTCAGCATCTGAAGACTGAAGTGTATCTCATGCTTTGGGGTCCAGTGGCTCTAAAGCACATAGCAGTTTAATCTACCCACCATTTAGAGATTCAGGCCTGAAGATCCCTTTACCATCTTCCCTCCATGTTATCTCAGGCTCACTGAGCAACCTTCTGGCCATAATTTGACCTTGTGGTAAGATTTGCCACAGGAAAAAAATATATTGATCAGCAAACATGATTACTGGAATCTGTCAACACATTCAGTACTCAATGTGAATTAATAGATTGGCTTTTTGGATTTTATTCATCAATCTCTATTAGTTTTTTCTGAGTGAGTCTAACCCTTGAGGCAAATTTGTTCCTGATCCACTGACAAATGATATTAAGCCTGTCAGGCCAGGACCAGTCTCAAAAGCAAGTAAATTCTCTAAGGTAACCCAAACTAAGTGTATGTTTTTCTATTCAAGGAAGTAATGGCCCTAGTCATTTTACATCCAACCTGTTATTTCTTTTGTCTTCTGTCTTTATAGCTTGAGTAAGGATGTATCTCTATACATGCTTTTGGGTGTACAGATGATCTCCTAGGATAAAGCACAGTATTATAGCATACAGGTTACAGATGCTGACACTCTTGGGGTGGACAGCAATGGGATGGAATGCTGGCCAGTTGCCACAGGCCACGTGTTTCCTCCTCCACTTATCCTAGAATTATATATTATTATTTTCTATGATATGAAAATACGGGAAAGCACTTACTTGAAGTACTCCACTGCTCAGCCACTTAATAGACACACATGATTCTCATCATCAAATAATAAATACATCATGACCTTCCAGTCCTTTCATATTTTCTTGTCTCCACCTACCTGCTCTTCTCTTTTGCCAAAGCCAAGTCACATCTCTCATCTTTGTCAGTTAAGCCATCCTATCACCTTTATTTCCTCTTCTTCCCTATTACATCCTCAGGTCAAACTGACCTGCTGCTATGAATAGCCACTCTACCTCTGGGGCCACTTAATTTAAGAGGCTTTCCTTAATGAATCTAAACCTGAGGCAAATTTTCAGCATAAGTATCCAGCTGATTGCCAGTTGTACTCCAACACTTATTCTCCTATCCTTCCATAGTAAGAGAAGTTTACATGAGTACACTTTATCTACCCAAAGGTCACATCTCCCAGTCTCCCTTACAGTTAGGTGGGCCATTTGGAGTCTGAGTTGAGGGCATACTTAACTTACTAAAAATTAAGCATACCCCACGGGATACCACTGTCCCTCACAACCTCGCGAGAATTCAAATGTTCCCAAAATTCAACTTTTCCCTTCAAAATATAAACCACACTCTTCTTGAGAAAACTAGTAAATGCACTTTTCTCTACCTCATCACAATCTTAAAGCAGTTCATTATAGTTTGGCTACATGAGCACTTCACCTACATTATCTCATCTCAAAGCACAAAAATATTTTATAGTGAATTATGTCAAGAAATGTGAAAGGTCTGAGATTTTGCCCTATTTCCAAGTTAATGGGTTAGCCTGATACAGTTTCATAGATGCTGGCAGAGGACATGAGTCTACTCAGTCAGAGACAAAGAACTTTATTACACTCATAGTACAGCAAGCTGCATGAGCTTTCTGCTCACGTTACTTGTTTTAACCCCAAGTGCCTTGAGTGCAATATGTAGGGGCCTGAGTCTATCCTGAATACACAATGAGTTTGTGTCATCAAACTTAGGAAACCCCTTATCTTTAATAATTAGTTAGAAGCAAATTTGTCAGTTGCCCCAGAGGGCGATACTATCTTTATTATACTAGATAGAAAACAAATCTGTTGTCTTTCTGTCTTCTCAGGTTTTTATTGTACAAACATCCTTGAAAATGATTTGAAAGAATAAAAAGTTGTTAGTGCCTCTTCTCAACAGTTACAGATCGATGGAGAATTGTCTCCTAAAAAATGGCAATGGTTCAGACCTCAGCATAAGTTCTATGAAGAAAGAAATGAAAACATCAGATTGAAATAAATTCTATTCCCTTCCACCTCCCCATCAATCCCCTGCCAATGACCAAAAAAAAGAACAAAGGGCATATTAATGATGTTTAAGAGGCAAAAAAAACTTATTGCAAAGCCAAAGTAGACAGAAACATTAAGTAATTATTCAATGTATTTGGGTCAAAGAATCCATTAATCTATGCTCTGAGAGGTCAGCTCTTGTCCATTATTCTGGTGACCGTCTTCCTTATGCCTCAGTAAGCTGTGGTTAGGTAACCAACTTGGACACCCAGAGAAACCAACAATTTCAACAGAGACTCTGATTTCTTTCCTTTATGTGGTGATTTTTTTCTTTTTTTTCCTCTTCTCCCTTTCTCCTCCTCCCCTTACCCAACCTTATGCAACCCACAAGCTGATAGTACTAACTATAGGATAAACATGATTTTAAGTTATATGTACATAAATTCATTTAATAAAACAAGCCACTGAGGTAGATTCGAACATCATCCTCCTTTTACAGAAAAGGAAATTTGGAGGGGTTAAGATGGCGGAGTAGCATGGAGATCCTAAGCTTGTCTCATCCCTAAAATGCAGCTAGGTCAGCACCAAGCCATTTTGGACACCTAGAAAATTGATCTGAGGATTAATACAACAATCTGCATAACTTGTGCCACATAACTCAGGAGGTACATGGTATGCAGAGGTGAAATGGAGGAGAGAAAAGCCACAGATGGTAGGGAGCTGTTTTTGCAGAAAGAGGACACCAAAAGGGGGAGAGTGCAGGAAAAACACTCCCCTAAAAGTAGTTAGAGAGAAAGAGACAGAAATAAAACATTCTCAGGGGACTGAACAAGAAATCTGTTCCCCAAACCACTGACAGGAAGAAAGGAGAGGATTTCAATACCACCAAGATTCTAAAAACAGTGGAGCACAGTGTCTGATGTTCTGGAGCTCAGGACCTGAAGGTGCTCTGCTGAGGAGGCAGGGAAAATCCCCAGGAACAGGCAGTGGGGTCTGAGGGGTCCATGTACCAACGTGGAGAAGCACTTCCCCTGCTTAGAGAGAATTTGGTAGAGGCCATACAGCCTCCCCACAGGCAAAGGTCCCAGCAGACCCCAAAGAGCAGCCATGTTTGCTGGTATTAGGATAAAGATGCCAGAGTGCGGTGAAACCTATCACTAGCTGTGTGTTGTGGTTTGCCATAATCTCTGAACCTCTGCCACTGCACGATCACAGGAACACTTTATGGGGCAAGCCAGCACTAGCCATTACTCAGTGAGACCCTCCCCCAAAGAGTCAACATGAGTTCAAGCCACAGGGGTCTCTGAAGGGTGGAGATTTGAAACACAACCCCATCTAAGATAAAACTCTGGAGGGAGGTGCTGCCTGGCAGGCAGACAGCTTGGACACAGACATGGTAGAAGTGGGGAATGAATGGAGGCCCAAGACAAAGGAGGGGTGCTTGATCACAGGTTGGTGAGAGCACTTAGGTTCTGTGCTAGAAACTAGGGAGCTGGGTGAAGCCATTTCCACCTCTCCAATGCATGCACACGCACACCACACTGATCCATTCCAGTAAGCTAAGTAGCACCACTGAGTGGAGAACAGAGCCATTACACCAGACCCTGCCCAGCTGCTCCCTCCAAGTACATCCCCTAGAAGACCAGCACAAGTTGCTCCACCTGCTTAGTGTACCCACTACAGAGGGCTTCATAGTTTCAGTTCTAGGGGAAACTGGATGTAACTTCATTCAGATTTCATTCTGTTTGCTGGTTCATGTATTAGTTCTTTTTTTTTTTTTTTTTTGCTTCTGTTTTTGTTTAAATTGTTTTTCATTTCTTTTTCTTGGATTCAGAAAGAGAAAATTTTATTTTTTTGTTTTTTTAATATTATTTATATTTTATTATTTTTTTACTTTTTATTTTTTCTTAAATGTTTTATTCTATTTAATTTTCTTTATATCATTCAATTCTCTTTTATTAAATATTTTTTCTTATTTTCTTAATTTTCTTACCTTTTCTTTTTCTTTTCTCACTTTTATTCCCCATTTACTCTATTCTATTAAGCTTCTTTCAACAACCAGATGAAAACACACCTAGGATCTAGCTTCCTTTATTTGATTTTTGTTTTGTTTTTAATTTGTTAATTTTTATTTTTAATTTATTAATTTTTTTGTCCTCCAAATGACAAATGAAGGAATTCACCCCAAAAGAAAAAATAGGAAAAAATGAGTAATCAACATAGATATAAGCACACTGTCTGAACTAGAATTTAGAACTGTGATAATAATAATACTAGTTGGGGTTGTAAAAAGTATAGAATCCCTTTCAGTGGAGATAAAAGAAGTAAAATCTAGCCAAAATTTTAAAAATGCTAAAACCGAGATGAAATCTTGAATGGATGCCACAGAGAAAAGGATGGATCAAGCAGAGCAATAAAGAGATTAAGAAAATAAAATTATGGAGAGTAATGAGGCAGAAAAAAAGAGGGAAACAAAGGCAAAAGAGCATGATACAAGAATTAGAATGAGTAACTCAGTGACTTATTAAAAAGGAATAACATCCAAATCAAAGTAGTCCCAGAAGATGAAGAGAGAGAAAAAGGAGCAGAACATTTATGTGAGCAAATTACAGTGGAAAATTTTCCCACTCTGGGAAAGGACACAGACATCAAAATCCAACAAACATAGAGAACTCCCATTAGATTCAACAAAAACTGACCAACAACAAGGCATACAGTAGTCAGATTTACAAAATACACAGATACGGAGGGAATTATCAAAGCAGCAAAGGGAAAAAAGTCATTAACCTATAAAATAAGACAGACCAGGTTCACAGCAGACCTACCCACAGAAATTTGACGGGCCAGAAAGGAGTGGCAGAGTATAGTCAATGTGCTGAATTGGAAAAATATGCAGCCAAGAATTCTTTACTCAGCAAGTCTGTCATTAAAAATAGAAGGAGAGATAAAGACTTTCCCAGACAAACAAAAACTAAAGGAGTTTGTGACCACTAACCCAGCCCTGCAAGAAATTTTAAAAGGGACTCTTTGAAAGGAGAAAAGATGAAATAAAACAAAAATGACCAAAAGCAACAAAGACTAGAAAGGACCAGAGAACATCGACAGAAACACCAACTGGCACTAAATTCATATCTTTCAGTACTCATTCTAAATATCAATGGACTAAACATTCCAACCAAATATCAGAATGGATAAGAAAACAAGACCCATCTATACGCTGCTTACAAAAAACTCATTTTAGACCTAAAGACACCACCAGTTTGAAAGTAAAGGGATGGAGAACCATCTACCATGCTAATGGTTGTCAAAAGAAAGCTGGAGTAGCCATACTTATATCAGACCATCTAGATTTTAAAACAAAGACTATAACAAGAGATGAAGAAGGGCATTATATCATAATGAAGGGGTCTATCCACCAGGAAGATCTAACAATTGTAAACATTTATGCCCCCAACGTGGTGCCTAAATATAAATCAATTAATCACAAACATAAAGAAACTCATTGATAATAGTACCATAATAGTAGGGGACTTTAACACCCCACTTACAACAATGGACAGATCATTTAAGCAGAAAATCAATAAGGAAACAATGACTTTGAGTTACACACTGGACCAAATGGACTTAACAGATATATTCAAAACATTTCATCCTAAAGCAGAAGAATACACATTCTTCCCAAGCACATGGAACATTCACCAGAATAGATCACATACTGGACAAAATCAGCTCTCAAGAAGTAAAAAAAGATCAAGATCATACTGTGCATATTTCAGACCACAATGCTAGAAAACTTGAAATTGACCACAAGAAAATATTTGAAAAAAACACGAATACTTGGAGTTTAAGAACATCCTACTGAAGAATGAATGAGTTAACCAAGATGTTAAAGAGGAACTTAAAAAAGCCCATGGAACCCAATGGAAATAACACCACAGCCCAAAACCTCTGGGTACAGCAAAGGTAGTCATAACAGGGAAGTACATTACAATCCAAGCCTTCCTAAATAAGTTAGAAAGGTGTCAGATACAAAACCTAACCTTACACCTTAAAGAGCTAGAAAAACAACAGCAAATAAAACCCAAAACCAGCAGAAGATGGGAAATAATAAAGACTAGAGCAGAAATCAATACTATCTAAATAAAAAAAAAAAAAAAAAAAAAAAAAAAAAAAACAGTAGAACAGATCAATGAAACCAGGAGCTTGTTCTTTGAAAGAATTAACAAAATTGATAAACCCCTAGCCAGATTGATCAAAAGAAAAAGGAAAGGACCCAAATAAATAAAATCATGATGAAAGAGGAGATATCACAACCAACACTGCAGAAATACAAACAATAATAAAATAATATTATGAGCAATTATATGCCAATAAATTGGGCAATCTGGAAGAAATCGACAAATTCCTAGAAACATACAAACTACCAAAAGTGAAACAGGAAGAAATAGAAAATCTGAACAGACCCACAAGCAGTAAAGAAATTGAATCAGTATTCAAAAATCTCCCCAAAAACAAGAGTCCAGGGCTAGATGGCTTTCCAGGGGAATTCTATCAAACATTTAAAGAAGAGTTAACACCTATTATTTTGAAGCTGTTCCAAAAAATACAAATGTAAGCAAAATTTCCAAACTCATTCTATGAGACCAGCATTACCTCAATTCCAAAACCAGAAAAAGACCCCACTAAAAAGGAGAAACTACAGACAAACCACAGATCAATTTCCCTAATGAACATAAATGCAAAAATTCTCAACAAGATAATAGCAAACCGGATCCAAAAATACATTAAAAGAATTATTCACCACAATCAAGTGGGATTTATTCCAAGGATACAGGGATGGTTCATATCCATGAAACAATCTATGCGATACATCACAGTAATAAAAGAAAGGATAAGAACCACATGATCCTCCAAATAGATGCAGAGAAAGTATTTGGCAAAATACAGCATCCTTTCTTGATAAAAAGCCTCAAGAATGTAGGGATAGAAGGATCATACCTCAAGATCATAAACCATATATGAAACACCCAACACTAATATCATCATCAATGGGGAAAAACTGAGAGATTTCCCCCTAAGGTCAGGAATACAAGGATGTCCAGTTTCACCACTGTTATTCAACAAAGTGTTGGAAGTGCAAGCCTCAGCAACCAGACAACACAAAGAAATAAAAGGCATCCAAATCAGCAAGGAGGAAGTCAAACTTTCACTCTTTGCAGATGACATGATGCTTTATGTGGAAAAGCCAAAAGACCTCACCAAAAAACTGCTAGAATTGATCCATGAATTCAGCAAAGTCACAGGATGTAAAATCAGTGTACATAAATCGGTAGCATGTCTATACATCAATAATGAAGCAGCAGAAATAGAAGTCAAGGAATCAATCCCATTTAGAATTGTACCAAAAACCATAATGTACCTAGGAATAAACCTAACCAAAGAGGGGAAAAATGTATACACTGAAAACTATAAAAAGCTTGTGAAAGAAATTGAAGAAGACACAAATAAATGGAAACACATTCCATGCTCATGGATTGTAAGAACAAATTTTGTTAAAATGTCAATACTGCCCAAAGCAGTCTACATGTTCACTGCAATTCCTATCAAAATAACACCAGCATTCTTCACAGAGCTAGAACAAACAATCCTAAAATTTTTATGGAACCAGAAAAGACCCCAAGGAGCCAAAGAAATCCTGAAAAAGAAAACCAAAACTGGAAACATCACAATTCCAGATTTCAAGCTGTATTACAAAGCTGTATTCATCAGGACAGTATGTTACTGGCACAAAAATAGACACACAGGTCAATGGAACAGAACAGAGGGCCCAGAAATGGACCCACAAACATATGGCCAACTAATCTTTAACAAAGCAGGAAAGAATATCCAGTGGATAAAAGACAGTGTCTTCAGCAAGTGGTGCTGGGAAAACTGGACAGCAACGTGCAGAAGAATGAACATGGACCACTTTCTTACACAATACATAAAAATAAACTCAAAATTGATAAAAGACCTAAATGTAAGACAGGAAGCCATCAAAATCGTAGAGGAGAAAATAGGCAAAAACCTCTTTGACCTCGACCACAGCAACTTCTTACTTGACATATGTCCAAGAGACAAGGGAAACAACAGCAAAAATAAACTAATGGGACTTCATCAAGATACAAAGCTTTTGCACAGTGAAGAAGACAATCACCAAAACTAAAAGGCAACCAATGGAATGGGAGAAGATATTTGCAAACGACATATCAGATAAAGGTTTAGTATCCAAAATCTATAAAGAACTTACCAAACTCAACACCCAAAAAAGCAAAATGGGAAAAATTGGTTAAAGACATGAATAGACACTTTTCCAAAGAAGACATCCAGATGGCTAACAGACACATGAAAAAATGCTCAAAATCACTCATCGTCAGGGAAATACAAATCAAAACCACAATGAGATACCACTTCACACTTGTCAGAATGGCTAACATTAACAAGCAATGACAGATGTTGGTGAAGATGCAGAGAAAGAGGAACCTTTTTGTGCTGCTGGTGGGAAACTGGTGAAGCCACTCTGGAAAACAGCGTGGAGTTTCCTCAAAAAATTAAAAATAGAACTATACTATGACCCAGCAATTGCACTACTACTATTTATCCAAAGGATAAATAGTACTAGCTATTTATCCAAAGGATACGGGAGTGCTGTTTTGAAGGGGCACATGTATACCAATGTTCATAGCAGCACTATCGACAATAGCCAATGTATGGAAAGAGCCCAAATGTCCATCGACAGATAAATGGATAAAGAATATGTGGTATACATATACAATGGAGTATTACTCAATCAAAAAGAATGACATCTTGCCATTTGCAACGACATGGATGGAGCTAGAGTGTATTATGCTAAGTGAAATTAGTCAGAGAAAGACAAATATCATATGATTTCACTCATATGTGGAATTTAAGATACAAAACAAATGAACATAAGGGAAGGGAAGCAAGAATAATATAAAGACAGAGGGGGAGACAAACCATAAGAGACTCTTAAATATAGAGAACAAACTAAGGGCTGCTGGAGGGGTATTGGGTGGGAAGATAGGCTAAAAGTGCAAGGGCATTCAGTACGACACTTGTCAGTATGAGCACTGCATTATATGTAAGTGATGAATCACTACATTCCATTCTTATAATCGTTATTACACTATATGTTAACTAACTTGGACTTAAATTTTTAAAAAAATAAAAAATAAAAAAATAAAAGTAAAGAAAACTTAGGCATTAAAAAAATAGGTATCTTGTCCAAAACTGCACAGCTAGTAAATTAGATAACTAGAATTTGAATGTAGGATGCTTGACTCCAAAATTCATGCTCATCATGACTAGTTAACATCATCTCTCAATATTAGCACTCTGCTGGGTTATTTCCATAACCTTCTCCAAGCCAAAAGAATAATATACCAAGACTCAGCCATACAGGTAGGTATTTGAGGAATTTTTGGTCAGTGTTTGTATTCTAAAGCTGCAACTATTAATACCCTCTTATTTATGTTTTCTTGTTCTTTTCACTTGAAAATCTTCCTCAACTAACTGACAAAGATAAAATCTACACTTTAATGAAACGTAATACTCCATTGTAAGGATGTACCATAATCTATTCAACCATTACTCTATTCATCAGCATTCATCTTGTTTCCAGTTTGTTCCAACCATAAATATTCCAGTCATAAACTCCTTGTTAATAAATTTTAATAGACTCATTCTTTTATTTCTATGGGCTCAATTCCCAAGAGTAGGTCTGCTGATTAAAGTGTATGTGTGTCTCTATATTAACTAGACAATGCCAGATTGTATTCTGAGTCACATTTAACAAGCAATGTATGAGAGCACCCTATCTCCACATCAGAGTAGATGTAATCGCTCTTTTTAAATGGTACCAATCTGATGGGTATAAAAAGTGATTCCTCACTGTTACTTTAAGTTGCATTTTTACCAATGCCAAGCAGTCAACTTCAGAATCTTAATAAGTATAATTAGCCATTTGGATCTGTTCTTCTATCATTACAGAGTCAAAACTTGTCACGTAATTTTATAGAGCTATTTTTTAAAATTAGGGTTAAATTGTTAAATTGCACATTTTTAATAGGGTTGCTTTAATAAATAGTTTTTTTATTATTTAAGGGCTTTGTTATTAAACATATTTGTTCTTTTTTGTCTTCTATATTTCATTTTCTTCTCCAAATCTGTCATTTCTATTGAATTTATTTATTTATGTGAATTTTATGCAAAATGATTTAATTTATAAATATTTGAATATATTTCTCTTTGATAGATTCTGAATATGCTATTTCTAATGGGAGCTCTCCAACCTCTAACTTTTACATGAAGTAATCTACATTTTCTTCCAAAATTTTTAATTTTTAAATTTGTTTTAATCTATCTGAAGTATATGTATATATATGATGTGAGACAGGCTTCTAAACTTATTTCCAAATGGATAGCCAATTGTGCCAGAATCCATTTTTAACTAAACCATGCTTTTCCTACTGAATTAAATCTTTATTACATACTAAATTCTCCTATTTGGTGGGATACACGCTGGACACTATTCTGTTTCACTGGTCTATTTGTATTTTTCTGTGCCAAATAACACTGCAATTACCAATTATTTAAAAACTAAATGAGAGAGGAAAGAAAATAAGCATCAATTTGTACAAACCAGTAACAATAAAGAAATAGTAAAAAGAGAAAACAGAGTAGCATAAATAATAAACAAAATCAGATAGAAGTATATCTCAAAGTCAGATAGAATTATATGTGTTGTTAAAATAAATGTAAACATTTTCTGTCTTTCAAGCTCTGCTGCTACTGTCGCCAGTGCAGCTAGCACAAGTTCCCAAATCACCTGGAGAACTATACTGAAGAAATTAACTATTTTATATCAATAGTAGTAGAAAATGTTTTTAAAAGAACATGGTTTCCTGCTTTACATAAATATCAGAGCTAATCTGATGTATTTTTGAAAAATCAATATCACAGTAAAGCAAAAACTTGTTTTCTGTTTTTGTTTTGAAACTGGAGATACTGAACCAATGTCATTATTTCTATAATATGCCCTAAAGTTTTTGCAGTTGACATTATGTTATCTGAAGGACATTGATAGGTGACTATCAACTAAGTGACAGCTGCTAAGTTTTTTTGTGATGATGTTATTTAATATGAGGAATATTGCTAGGTAAAAATCAAATTAATGACAGCTTCTCAGGGTACCATTTTGGTCTTACTACCTTCCCAACAGCTTTAACAAAAAGATGAATGAGTTTCAACCAATCAAAAAATGATCCAGCCATTAAAACATATTCTTCTCTTGCTGTCTTGTTCCATATGGGATAGTTTATATTCTACATCTGGCTGTTGTTTTTGACATGGGAAATACTTTTCATCCTTGTGGAAAAAGTATTTTTTCATCCTTGTGGATTTGGGGTGATTTTGTCATTACCATTAACATTGCTATTATTTTAGGAGTGCTGTCTTGGGAACAGTACTTTATTTAAGGTGGTTATATAAATAACAATGAAAATAATACCTATAGAATCCAGGTATATTTAACTCACTTATACTCACCCTATAACATCTAAGCAATGTCAGCCTTATTTAAATGAAACTTTTTAGTAAGCCCAGTTTCTCAAGAATATGTACCCTTTATTTAGTAAAATGGTTCATTAACAATATGGAGAAAAGTGGAATAATAGGCATTGCTGTCAGTCCTCGGCATCTAGTCCTTATTTCAGTTGGAGATTAAATTGCCTGATGTCCTCACTTTAATAATTGCTGAGGCTGACTTTTATGAGGCTATCATGAGGAACGCTTCAAGCTTTCAAGGGAATGTCATTTAAAAGACAGAAAATTAGATGCTGATATGGCTAAGTAACTGCTAATAATTAATTAAAATGGGTTTCAGTTAGTGAGTTCTTTAATATCCTATGCCTTTCCTAACAAAACATTAATAAAGTAATCAATAGACATTATTTTGGATATTGTAATATTAATACATATATAAGTAATGATCAACATTATATGCTTCTTAGTCTGCATTTAGTTTTAAAAAACATAATCAAAAGCGTCTACTTCATGCAGAGGGATGCTATACTTCTATCACCCTAATGGTGTGAAAATGTAATGATGGTTTCCTACAAAGGAAAACCTCTTTTCTTTGATGTTTGAGCTTGGCTTCCATTACCACAGCCTCAGTAAGCTGAGAAGAAAACACACATTACCCACACTATCAAAGATTCCATGACTGCACTGCTGACAAGCATATACTTAATTGCAGGATTTAAAATGATGTCTCTGCTTTTGATTTTCATGGTGACAACTCTTTACTAAAATAATATAAGCAGTACTACCTAAAAACAGCAGATGCAATGTCCTATTACTTCATAGAGGTGCCCACAAAAAAGTGGAAATCACAAAGATCCTCAGTGTAAATGATGAACGCCTGTACTCTCATCTTTGTGAGTTTCCTTCTTCTGAAACATTCAGTTTGACATAGCCTCTTAAACCTGTATGCATAAGTACAAAACTTCCCATTATTTGTGAGAAACACAAATTAAATAGCCTAAATGATTATAGACTAAATGTACAAGATATTCTAGTAGATGTCATACTTTTTCAATCCAATTCAAATATGACATTCTAAATTAAGAGGTAGTCTGCAAAAATCACTCTGTCTTAAACATGGAGCAAGGGGAGAAAGAAAGATCATGACTTACAAAAAAGGAGTAACTCATCTTACAATATTTTTGTGAGTATTAAGTTAGATAACACATTCCAAAGTATCTAGTTCAATAAAATATTGTACAATTTATCAGTTTTGGAGACAAGAATAAAACATAAAACGTGAAGATCCTGAGGCTTATATTTTGTGGTAATAGGAAGTGGTAAGAAAAACAGAAGAACAGATAAAGAGAAAGAGGGAGAACGATGAAGAAGTAAATGTCGGAGAAGAGGATAAGAAGAATGGGGGTGGGGCAGTAGGGAATCTGCTCCAATTAAAGTTGTTTAAGTTCCTTTAACCAGGAACATTTGCTTCCCAGGAAGGTCTTAGTGTTTGTAGCAGTGATGCCTATCAGACCTTTCTGACAGTGACCAAAATAGAATTCTTTGTCAAAGACTTGAATAAGCCTCCACAGGAGCTCAGGTAGATTGATATATTCAGCATGCCAGTGCATATTAGAATTCTGGTCATCCTAAATGAATTCTGGCTACAGAAGCCCATATTGTATGAATTCTGATCACAAGTGGTAGGCAGGAATAAAGAAATTTCATCTGCTCTATCAAGTTGATAACATGTTAGATCATAAGGAGATGGAGATGTTGGCCTGATTCTGGGAATCTGAACTGTCCTGCTCAGATGGATAAGACTAACCAAAATTTCTGGACTGTTCTTCTCTCATGCAGACATAAGTCTCTCAAAATCATTTAAATTCACTAAGGCTTCATTTGCAACTATGTAGTTGGAGCTAGAGTGTATTATGCTATGCAAAATAATTCACTCAGAGAAAGACAAATACCATATGATTTCACTCATATTGGAATTTAAGAAACCAAACAGATGAACATAATGGGAGAGGAGAGAGAGAGAGAGAGAGAGAGAGAGAGAGAGAGAGAGAGAGAAGCAAACCACAAGAGACTTTTAACTATAGAGAAAAAACTCTATAGTTAAAATGGTGGATGGAGGAAGGGAGGCGGGCAGGGGATGAGCTAAATGGGTGAAAGGTATTAAGGATGGCACTTGTTGTGTTGAGCACCGGGTGTTACATGTAAGTGATGAATCACTAAATTCTACTCCTGAAAACAGTATTATACTATCTGTTAACTAACTAGAATTTAAATTAAAATTTGAAAAGAAAAATTCTCCAAGGTTTCTCAAAACAAAGTCAATCCATTAATGAGAGTAGCTATTGTCCAAATTAGACATACCAGTTACATGATGGTCCAAATCTATTCCTATCAGCATTGAATATGTTGCTGACATATATGGCTATAAGGAACAAAATTCTGGTATGTACCAGAGAGGTAAAATTTAAGAAGCATACAGAATTAAATGACCATATTTTATAATGAAACCATCCCAGAACCCTAAAGTAACCAAAAGTTTACACTGGGTAGTTTAATGGATTTCCTACAATGTCCAAGTCTTTCTTTATGGATATCAATGATAATCTGTTAACTGGCAACTTTTTTCCAAGTAATAAATATCAAGTAAAGGTTATAAACTATGAACTTATGGATATCTGGATATAAGGCAAAGTAGTAGGAGAAATTTACCATGTCTTTTCTTCATAACCTAGTCTACTTTGGGAACCACTTGTAATAGTCACACAACTTGTCCAAAAGCTCAGGTGTTATTAGTATGCTAAAAACTACACACTAATCCAGCGTTTCTTCTTTTTTCTAAAACAAGTGAAAAAATACATAATGAGATGGATAGGGGTTGTTTAAGTTTTAGGAGTCAAAAAAGTCCTAGAATTCAGTGGTTTTCTTTCAATAGAGAAAAACACTAGAGCATGAGGGAAAAGATGCATACCTCTAATAGAATTAAAGTTACCTACCCATATTATAAGGTAAGGAATATAAACACTTAGGATATTGGCTTGTGCCAGCAGAGAAATAGCTACTTCCTAGAGGGTAAAAAAGTAAGTGCATTTAGTAGGGTTCTGTGATACCAGAAAAGCAGGACACAACTGCAGGTGCCCATTGAGAAGGGTGAGTGGGTCCTGTGGGCTTAGTGGATATAAATTATTTATAAGCAATTTCTTACATCTAATGGTGGATATGTTATGTAATATATGTGATATGTATACATTCAGATCTGTTAAATAAACTTATTAATATAACTTTGTGGTAAGGAATTCTCCCTTTGGTTTTAGTTATCTTCTAAAGTCCTCAGAAGGGAGGAAAATACATCACACGATTGTATTCTATAAATGAAACTTGGCAGAATTCACAAAAATCAGCAAACACACACACACACAAACGCGCGCGTGCACACACACACACACACACACACACACACAAACAACAAAGGTGCTACTACACAATAAAATGTAAATAAGGCCCTAGATGTGTATGCTAATTTACCAATTATAAATTGTTGATAAATGTATAGAAATCTATACTCAGCATATTAAGGTTATGTACTTATAGTCTCAATTTGTAATTTAAGCAAAATGTAATTAAAATTCCCAGTATGTTCATACTCACACTTAAACGTTTAAGGGAATGATACTACACATTTCAAGTATTATTAGCTATTAAAAATATTTCAGGACAGGAGCGCCTGGTGGCTCAGTTGATTGAGTGTCGGACTTCAGCTCAGATCATGAGCTCAGGGTTTGTGCGTTCCAGCCCCACATCGGGCTCTGTGCTGACAGCTCACAGCCTGGAGCCTGCTTAAGATTCTATGTCTCCCTCTGTCTGACCCTTCCCACTCGCACTCTGTCTCTCTCTCTCCCTGAAAAAAAATAAATAAATAACATTAAAAATTTTTTTTTTTAATTTTTCAGGACAAAGATTAGCTAGATTATTTGACTAAAGTAGCCAATTATTTTCAAATAAAGCTTAGATTATGAAATTGTACAATTGTTTGAGCCAAAGTTGCCAATAAACTTTATAATCAATAATACTGAATTTCTTTTGTACCCACAAAGCAAAGACATGATTCTATAAGAACATCCAGAGAACAAAAAAAAATGGCTCTAGGGTTTTTAAAAATATTATTAAAGAAACTCCAAAACTCTATAGGAAAAACACAGCCATATAAACCAGAACACTATTCCCTCCCAAATAAATTATCAATCAAGTATTAGGGTGGAATAGAGATATTTTCTGATATGCTGCTTTTATCTTGTGCTTTGGCTTTCATTCATTCACTCATTCATTTAGTTATTAAAGCCCAGGAACTGTTATAACCACCAGAGAAATTATTTTTTTATGTTTATTCACTTCTTTTCAGAGAAGGAGAGAGAGTGCAAGCAGGGGGCAGGCAGAGAGAGAGAAACCTCAGAGCCTGATGCAGGGCTCAAACTCACCAACAGTGAGATGATGATCTGAGCCAAAATCAAGTGTAGGTTGCTTAACCTCCTGAACCAATGCAGGAGAAGTTCTATGTCCTGACTCCTCAAATAGGTTTTTTCCCTTTTAGAGAAAGACATGTTATATTTGTTTAAACTCCCTCATACAGTGCTGAACCTGTACTTAATACATAAAACTTCCTTAATAAACGAACTTTCTTTTCTGCCATTTGCACTTAGAGAACACTAATATATAATATGGGCTAAATATAATAGGGACGTTTTACCTAACTTTATCTTCTTAAATAGCTCAACTAGTTAGATTCAGGGTTAGTGACCATTTCAAATATCCCATGTAGAGCCAAACAATTTACTATACGTAAGCAACAATTCTGGTATTTCAGAAGGCTATTTATTAAATATGGCCAGTGTTGATAGATTGCCATTGTTATCATTTAAAATGTTAACCAACATTCAAACTATCCTTTTTTTTTCAAACTATCCTTAAAGGATCATCTATACACACAATCCAAACCACATACAAAGTTAAATAACATTAGCAACAAAGCTAAGCTTCATATAAACAAAAATTGAAATGTGATGTAAAATATTAAGGGTGTCTGGCTGGCTCAGTCAGTAGAACATGTGACTCCTGATCTCAGGGTCATGAATTCAAGCCCCAACTTAGGGCATAAAGTATATGTATGTATGTGTGCGTGTGTGTGTGTGTGTGTGTGTGTATATATATATATATATATATATATATATAGTGCTCTATATATATGCAATGCTCTAAAGAAAGAAAATTTGGGAGACTACATGACAAGAACTTCCACAGGCACTGTTTGTCTTGAAAGAGGATAATTTAGAAATGAAAATTTTCTTGTGGCTGATGGGTGTTTGCAACACTCATATTTTCATTTGTATTCAGATGATCACTTTAAAAAAACATGTAGCTTATGAGGTAAGATTATTATTGATGCTAAATCTTTAAGCTCTCTATATTTTTTCCCAACTATTTTTGAGGCCACAAAGGACTCAAAATAATTATAAACCAGAATGGTCCCCACTGACTATGTAATAAATTCCATTGTCCAATAGGGCTGCTTTTCAGGGGAAAGAACAAAGATGCAGCAAGAGTCATATCTCAAAATTAAATGAGAACAAATATCTACTTGAAAGTTCAGAGACGTCAATAACTTGGTTATCAAATTTTATGAATTAATTTTGATTTACTTTATCTAGGTGGTTGCTTTTACTGCCAGTGAAACCTGACCTTTCATTCCTTTCACAGAAAACGTACTTATGAACCATTAAGTGGTCATGTAACTATCCCTCGAGTGTTTATTATGAATGATATTCTGAACAAATCAATGTGGGAGACACAAATATCTGTAAAATACAGTTCTCTCAAGAGCTCACAATATAGAGAAGACTATGAGACAAATTACTGGAAGGCAAAACTACAAGTTAGAGCCAAACAAAAAGTATAAGAGAGAATCATAGAAACCCTCCAAAAATCTGCATAAGAGTTTCAACCAGTAATGAAACACAGGGTTCATGAAGTGAACTCTTCTGGAACCTATCTCTTATCTTTTGCATTTATTCAAATATTTTTTTTTCTTTTGGTGCAGGCATCTTTTGACTAGATAAATTAGGAAACCTGAAAAAAATCATGTGACAAACTATAATTAGGTGAAAGGAAAGACTATCTTCTTTTCCCCCCACATATTACAGAATAGATAGAACTTTGACATGTTTTATAAAATAACACCTTGAAATACCATGCTATTTTACTTTGCTTTGTTTACCAAAAGAAGGGTGAAAATAATGATTGATAAAATAAAGATATTTCTCAATTTAAAAACCCTGAAATTTGTTATTCTAATAAATCACTGCATCAAAATGAACATACACCAGAGCATGATATTCAGTCATTTGAACAGTTTTTTTCCCCTTGAATAACATATTATTTGGCATTATTTTCATTCTTTTTATGTGAAATTTGACCCAAATTTCCTTTCTTATTTGTATAAAATTCTTTGATATCTCACTTGAAAGAAAGAAGGTAATGGCATAGTAAAGAGAATCCCTTTTCCACAGTAAACAATCTAGACACAAGCATCTTTTGATTATTTTTTATGATATGTGAAACCCTATTATACAAAGGTCTTATTAAACTACAGAATGGCAGAGCCAGGACAGAGAAATTAAAAATACTTATTTAGTTTGCAAACTGACCCAAATAAGAAAATATATAATTTATTCCTTAAATATGTAGTATAAAATGCAGGGGGAAAAAAGCAGCTAATTGGCCAGGATTTGATAATAATGCCTTTTAAGGCAACAAATAAGAGAAAATGATCCTTACCCATAGAACTCCAGGGATGTTTAAAATTTAAACTATTGAGAATGCCATTTCTACCTCACCTGGGATAGTGTTCTTAAAATAAAACATTTTCTTTTCACTTGCTAAGATATGATACTGATTATGTGCCCTTTAAATTGGTTTCATTAAAATCCGTTTGCCTTAAAAAATGATTTGATATCAGAATATCTATTAATATACTACACTATATTAATAGGCTAAAAGTGAGTAAAATATGTCTATTTCAATAGATATCAAGTAAAAGCTCATGAAGAACTTCAACGTTCATACAAGAAGATCTAATTTTGCCATTATTATTTAATATTCTCTAGAAATACTAGTTAATGAAATGAAAGAAAGGAGAGAACTGTGTATTAAAAGAAAAGGGTAAAATTATTATGACTTGCAGATGAAATTTTATATACCTAGAAAATCTCAAGAACTCAATAAAAAGTATTATAAATAATAAGAAAATTCAGAAACATGTCTGGTTTTAAAATTAATACTAAAAAATATATAATTTCCCATATATAATCAATGCCCAGCTGGAAAATGTAATGGAAGAACAGATCTCATTTACAACAGTAAAAAAAGATAAAATCGCTAGAATAAACTTTTTTTTTCAGTGTGAAGAACTTAAGTAAAGAAAATACTTAAAATCTACTGAGGGCGCCTCGTGGCCCTGTTGGAAGAGCATGCGACTCTTGATCTCAGGATCGTGAGTTTGACCCATGATGAGTGTAAAGCTTATTAAAAAATAAATAAATAAACTTAAAATTTTTTTAATTAAATTTACTGATATGTAAAAAAAATATTCTTGGATAGTAATGCTCAAAATGGAAAAGATTCAATATACACTAACCGGATTATTTTTGAAACTTTATAAAAAATTTCTGAAGTTTATCTAGGAAAATAATGGAAGTATGCAGAAAAATCTTGAATAGGAACATTAATAAGGAGGACAAGTTCTACCAGATATTAAAATATATTGTGAAGCTACAATAATTAGGTTTCTTTGGTAATAGGGAAATATTATACAAATAAATTAAACAGAATACACATTTAAATAACATGAAAATACTATTGACATTAAGGTGGTTTTTCAGTTAGAAGGAAAGGGAATTATTCAATAAATCATCTTGAGACAACTGGTTAGCTACTTGGAAAAATTAAATCTAGATTTCTTCTTTATGTCTTTCACCAAAATAATGCCTAAGCGCATCAAAGAATGATAAAAAGAAAAAGTTTAAATAATAAATATATTTGTAAGCTTGGTGTAGAGTAGGCATTTGTGAAGAGGAAACAAAATCAGGATGCTGTGGAGAAATAGAATGATAAATTTGGATAAAATCAATATTTGTGTATGGTGAAAAATGTCATTGAGTCAAATGACAAATTAGGGGAAATTCATTAATGCATATTTTAAGGATTAAAAACTATTGTTATTAATTGAAACAATCCATAAGAAATAATAAGGAATGAAGAAGTAATACAACTTAAAAAAAAGACAAAAAAAAAAAAAAGAAGAAGAAAAGGCAATGTATAGGTAGAGGATAGGGGTAGATAGAAGGTCATAAAAAAATAAGTTCAATTTTACTTCCAATTTTATTTTTTTTTTTTTATTTTTTTTTTTTTTTAAATTTTTTTTTTCAACATTTATTTATTTTTGGGACAGAGAGAGACAGAGCATGAATGGGGGAGGGGCAGAGAGAGAGGGAGACACAGAATCGGAAACAGGCTCCAGGCTCTGAGCCATCAGCCCAGAGCCTGACGCAGGGCTCGAACTCACGGACCGCGAGATCGTGACCTGGCTGAAGTCGGACGCTTAACCGACTGCGCCACCCAGGCGCCCTTTACTTCCAATTTTAAAAAGCAGATGAAAACCACAATGAAATGCTATTTTCATCTACCCACTAACTAATTGAAAAGGTAGATCATACCCTGTTTATAACCAAGGTGTGAGGAAAATTAATTAACTGACAAAATAGTTTTGGAAAGAAAATTGGCAGGGTCTCTCATAAATGTAAATACATGTACCTTTGAGCCAACAGTTCTGCAGCTAGGAAGTTACCCTATAAAAATATTAATGCAAGTATCCAAAGATGTATAAAATGATGTTTATCACAGTAGAAATAAAATATCCAAAAATAAAATAAAATAACTAGAATCACCTTAAATGCTCCCTGATGAAAGACAGTTTGTATAAATTAGACTATATGTAGCAGAAATCAATGTCACCATTTTAAGGAATTATATAGTTATTAATATAGAATTATACCAAAACATATTTAGTGAAAATATAAAGTGCAGAAATATAATAACATTGATATATACTTTTTGTTTAAAAAATAGTGTGTGTGTGTGTGTGTGTGTGTGTGTGTGTGTGTAAATTTTAATTTTCTGGAAAATTCACAGGAAACTGTTCCCAGTAGTTTCCTATGGGAAGAGGTTCTGAGAGTGGAGAGAAGTCTTCAAACTTCTGTTTATACCCTTCTATGGTGTCTAAACTTTCTAATCATGTGTATACCTATTTTTAATTCTCAGGATAAACTGATTTTATGGAAATATGATCCACTTTTGTTTTACTTTCTTTACTAAAAATAATAAACAATTTCTAAAAAGTTGTTTGTTTTCTGTTATACAGATTAACAATAACAGGTACTGCTGAGAATACAGGTAAAGTGTAACCTGATATGTGTGCGTGCGTGTGTATGTGTGTGTGTGTGTGTGTGTGTACCCACACAAATTCAAGCTTTTTAGTCTTTTCTATAAGATATGTAGGAAGAAATCAGAATATAAGGCAGAGGTGTATCTGGGTGGCTCAATCGGTTAAGTGTCTGACTCTTCATTTCAGCTTAGGTCATGATCTCACAGTTCATGAGATTGAGTCCTGCATCAGGCTCTGCACTGACAGTGCGGAGCCTACTTGAAATTCTCTCTCTCCTTCTCTCTGCCCCTCTCCCACTTGCTCACATGCTCTCACTCTCTCAAAATAAATAAATAAACACAAAAAAAATAAAAAGAATACAAGAGAGAAAGTAAATAAAAGAGCAAAATCTATATATAATTTTAAGTGAAAAAAGAGTTTGCAGATTAACATGTACAGCATAATCTATATGATTAAAATCATTTATGTGTTTGTATAAAGAGACGATGTTCATTTAAAAATTAACAGCTATCACCCATGAAAAATGGGAGAAATTTTATTTTTATTCTTTTCTACACCTGTGTATATTTATTGAACTTTCTATATAAGTAAATTATATATTTAATCACAAGAAATTATCAGTAGTAAGGTTTTTTTTTAATTTTTTAATGTTCATTTATTTTTGAAAAAGAGAGACAGGGGACAGAGAAAGGGGGAAAGACAGAGAGAGAGGGAGACAGAATCTGAAGCAAGCTCTAGGCTCTGAGCTATCAGCACAGAGCCCAACATGGGGCTCAAACCCATGAACTGTGAGATCATAACCTGAGCCAAAGTCAAATGCTCAACTGACTAAGCCACACAGACACCCCATCAGCAGTAAGTTTTTAATCACATGCTTTACTAGATCAATAATTAAAAAATATATTTGATCACAAACTATGACATAAAAGTGCTAAATCTTTTCTAGAAGATAAAAATATCTATGAAGATATTTTTAAATATGCTAAATTTGAAAACTAGGATTAGGAGACTGTAATTCTCACCAAAAACAAATCAAAACAAAATTTAAATAACATCCAAATTTGGAATGATATTTATTCTACCTGAGGCCTTTTCATAATTATAATTTAATTGGGGCTCAAATTTCCCTAAGACACAATGTCTCTATTAAAGACTCATACAGGGGCACCTGGGTGGCTCTGTTGGTTAAGCATCCAACTCTTGATTTTGACTCAGGTCATGGGATCAAGCCCCACATGGGGTTCTGTGTTGCCAGCACAGAGACTGCTTGAGATTCTCTCTCTCTCTCTCTCTCTCTCTCTATCTCAAAAAAAAAAAAAAAAGTAAAAATATTTTTAAAAGGCTCATACAAAGTAAGAGCAAAAGAAATACAAAAGTAACTATTTTAGAGGATAAAACAGAATATATATATATATATATGCGTGTGTGTGTGTGTGTGTGTGTGTGTGTGTGTGTGTGTTACTGGAGCTATGAAAACAACAAAGTTGCTTACATAGAGAAGAGCAGGAAATCTCATGGAGTTTGAAGCATTTCACAGTGCTTGAATAATTCTCAGCATTTCTCACTCTGAAACCTCACTAGGCTTTTGGGATTATTGATGTGGTGATGCTCTTCCGTTGTCTGGGAAAATGCACAAGGCCATTACCCTAGTCAACAGGAACTATGAGACACACAGATTTCCTAGGGAAAAAGTCACTTGCAGATGTCCAATCTCCTAACTCATCATCACATTATCACTCCACTACTAACTTCTAAAATAAAAGAAAAAAGTCAATAAATACCGCTCTTCTTGCTGTTCAGATTTTACAACTTATCAAAAAAATAAGCAAAACACATTAACAAAATGTAAGCAAGTTTTATCATGTTTTCTCCTCAGCTCCACCAATCCCATATCATACCAGAATTTTTCTAAAAATTTTTCCATCCATGTCTAAGAATTTCTATCATTATTTTAATCTGAGAAAGCAAAAACAAAAGAAATATCCAAATGAGGATAATATTTACTTACCTTCTATTATTAACAGCTACAATTTTCCATTTCCTCTGCCTAATTCTAATTCAAACTTCCACTTTTTCCAAGAATTTTCAAATTATAAGAAAAGAAAGAAAAGTCAATAAATAAGGGATATTGTAAACAACTGCCCTATTTATATTTTAATGCCTGATATAAAAAAGATTTTTTAAATTTTAGAGAGAGAAAGAGCAGGGCAGAGGGAGAGAGAGAGAGAGAGAGAGAGAGAGAGAGAGAGAATCCTAAGCAGGCTCTAAACTCTGCACAGAGCTTTATGGGGGACTCAATCCCACGATCCTGGGATCATGACCTGGGCAGAAATCAAGAGTCAGGCACTCAACCAACTGAGCTACCCAGGCTCCCCTTAATGCCTTATTTTTTTAAATGATATTTCTAACCAGAAAACATACCAATCTTAACCCATCCACTGAAAGAACTATAAAAATATACTACAGATTCTCAAAAGAGAGGATAAGAACATAATTCTAGGATCCAACTCTTTTTATCCTTTTCCATTTAGTTACTGTGTAACTAAGAGCTGGTTCAGCTAAGGTAATGGAAATGCCTCTCTGAAGTTGGTACCAATGACCAAAGGGCAGGAGATCACTTGTCATGCAGTTTCCTTTGGTAAAGAGGTCAATTTAGCTTTTTGACTTCATACCTCAGAAAATAATCATGCATCTCTCTATAGCCTCAACATTGAACTTCAACACATTCTTTGATATTGGCTCTCTTAATTATGCTTTGAGTTACATTTCCCTTCACTTGCTAGGCCTAGGCCTCCTGGGGGCAAAAGGATTATCCCAGTATTTATACAAATCAGTAGTGCTAAGTCTTGCCCAAACAAAGATTTAGAGGGATTTAATAGTCAGTTTTTAAGACTGGCTCTTTGAAAGCTCTTCAGTTATAAAAACCAAGTTGTAATCAACAACATTTAAGATGGTGTTAACAAACATGTATTTCACGGATTATTAATGTGGCCGTGATGAAACATTTATTTCTCTCAGAAAAAGGTAAATCTCATTGGCAAAGTAGCCTAAGAATAGCACCCAACTTTATATACTTAATTACATTAGACAAAAATCATGTATGTGGCTTCAAAGACTCACAGTCAAGTTTTAAAGCAAACGACACAGTAGAGATTTACTCCAAAAGCCAGGAATATTACCTTTCTTATTAGCATAGAGTTAGAGTAATTAAAGCCATATTATAAATTCTACCTAAAAATAGTTTGAAGAAAGCATTCATTCTTAAACTTATCTAAATACACCTAAAACTGATGTACTACTTCACAAAAAAAAATTCATCAATAAACTAAACATTGTGTTAAGTCATAAATCAGAACCTTCCTGCTTTGGATTTTACTCTTTAACTTCCCATCCCACCATCTCTATTGGATTTGTCTAAAGTCACTATTCTCTGGCCTGAACAGAGCCCAGTTTCTTCTTCTCCCATAGTGTTCTCACTAAGTCGGTCTACTTGGGTCATCTTCCTTAAATACTCTCAACCCAAATATAGTTATTCCAACACTTCCTTTTTTCTTGCCCCATCATTTTATAATCAACACAGAGAAGATTCCCGAAACTTGACTTCATCTTTCCTCAAAGCCCTAAATACATTTTTGCGTGCTAGTCTTTTCTTATACTACCACAATATTTCAGTTCATAAAAAATTAAATTCAAGACATCATATTTGAGTTATCTAAGATATTATTAGGTGGTGGAAAACAAAAATGAATAAAACAGAGTTCTTGTCCTCAAAGAGTTCAGTGTTTGTAAGAAGGCAAAATAAAAAAAAATTACAAAACAAAATTTAAAACATAGTGATTGTGTTATTTGCTTTAGTGAACAAAATAATGTGACAATTCATTCTGATGGAAAGAGTAGGAGAATGATAAGGATGATACGGTTGCAAAGGAAGATCGGTACTGCCCTAAACTGTGCTGTATAAGCAAAGGGGCCATCATATGCAAACCACCACATGCTATCTCTGTTTTTTGACAAGATCATTCTAAAGGGGGACATGAAAACTGAGGAATGAACCAGATGAAGAGACTCTAGAGTCCAACACTAGCTGGTAAGGAAAAAGGGGAACTGCAAAGGAGTTGATGGACTTGCAGTTTTGATGTGATACCATCAAGTTGAGTCAAGTATAGGCAAAGTGAGCTGTCATTCTATTTAGGACTTTTTAAAAGGAATGCCAATGATAGCTCTCCTTGGATGTGAAGTAAACTCCTTTTGGAATTGCTAAAATTCCACTAATTAGAGATTTATTTGTATTAAAATGTTTAAAATATAAACATTCCTGGTAAGATTAGGGGGCAATCAGGAATTCATAACTTGCTCTGAATTAGCTCAAACAGATTGCCTTCCCATTAATATACCAGGGTAAATTATTTGGGAACATTCTGCGGAGAAAGCAATTATAAAATGATAAAGGTAGAGAAGAACCAACTCTGGCTAGAACAGTCCTAGAAGGCATCTTAAAGTAGTATATGGGGGCTACAAAAGAGTAGCTTGAGAAAACTGAGGACCAGAGTGGTGGGGGTAGGGCCATTCTTAGCAGGATGCAACCTTGATGCAAATCACACATGCTCTTCATCAATGTGCAATGTAAACTGACTCTTCCTTCATGAACATCAACAGCAGTCTTAAAGGGAAAAGATAATTTTTAAGCATCTGGGGGGGGGGATGCCTAGGTGGCTCAGTCAGTTAAGCGTCTGACTCTTAAACTCGGCTCAGGTCATGATCTCATGGTTTGTGAGATTAAGCCCCATGATGGACTTACAGCACTGTGCACTGACAGCACTGAGCCTGATTGAGATTCTCTCTCCCTCTCTCTCTGCTGCTCCCTCACTTGCTCTTTCTCTCAAAATAAATATATAAACTTAAAATTTTTTTGCAGTCTCAGAAGAATATCTATAGTAAAACAGAGATAGTTCAATCTTCATATCTGAAAAGAAATGCTGACATTTTTTATATAAAGAGATTGCAGAATAATCTTTTTTTTAATGTTTATTTTTGAGACAGAGAGAGACAGAGCATGAGCACAGAAGGGGCAGAGAAACAGGGAGACACAGAACCTGAAGCAGGCTCCAGGCTCTGAGCTGTCAGCACAGAGCCCAATGCGGGGCTCGAGCTCATGAACAGTGAGATAATGACCTAAGCTAAAGTCAGACACTTAACCGACTGAGCCACCCAGGTGCCCCCAGAATAATCTTTTTGTATTGTTGCTCTTTAAGCAGTAAATGGCAGAATCATCTTTCCCCCCACATTGGACAATATCCTGGAATCTCTACTGAGCATAAATAGTGATGGGTCCAGGGAAATTGTCACAATTCACAATTTCCCAAAAGTTGACCCAGTAGAATTATAAAAGTAATTTTGCAATATTTCTAAAGTCCATCTTTGGGTGCCACTGATTTTAGCTTATTTGTTTTAAGAATTCTTAAACCTATACAAATAGTTATGGCAAAAAGAAAGTTATTTCTCTCATTTCCCCTAAAAAATATGTTTTTAGGGGCGCCTGGGTGGCTCAGTCGGTTGAGCGTCCGACTTCGGCTCAGGTCATGATCTCGCAGTTCGTGGGTTCGAGCCCCGCATCGGGCTCTGTGCTGACAGCTCGGAGCCTGGAGCCTGTTTCAGATTCTGTGTCTCCCTCTCTCTCTGCCCCTCCCCCACTTGCACTCTGTCTCTCTCTGTCTCAAAAATAAATAAACATTAAAAAAAATTAAAAATATGTATTTATATTTATACTTTTATATTTATATTAATAATTATATTTATATTTGCATTTATACTTATATTTAAAAACCTATTGAGCTGCAGTCAGAAACTATTTCCATACAATTAGTAGTGCCTTTGGCACTACAGAATCATTACCTCAAGTTTAGGACATCATGGCAGTCAGCAAAATCTCTAAACCATTTACATTTATGGAGTTTCTCTGCCCATTTTTTTCCTTTATTTAATTCTTGCAGATGGGCTTAAGACTTATGGAGACAGTTTTTGAATAAAAATTACAAATTATAAATTATGGCGAGGAATTAAAATATGTCCTATGGAACATTTATTACCCATTCTAGATAATGACAGTAAGTAAAACCTGTTTCTTTACAATTGATGCTGTGATATTACCTGACTTGAAGTTTAAACATTGGGAGAGTCATTATACAAAGAGTTTCTGGCTTATACATTCCAAGACTACAACCAAAAAAAGTTAAAAAAAAAAAAAAAAAAGCTGTGTTATGTGTTATATGGTAGGCCAAATCCTTGCTGTTCAGAATGCAGTGTAAAAGTCAATAGTTAATTAGGACAAAAGCTAGTTTCCTGACTTCCGTCTCTGCTCTTCTCCATCTACTCAAAGCTGATCCATCCTTCAAAGTCACAATCAGGATCTTTTCCTCCATGAAGCTTTCGCTGAGTTCTCTAACACCTTCCAAACTTGTCTATGTCAAGTTTTTCTTTTATTAATCTTTTAAATTGATCCTATACCACATCCATTTTAGATGTGTTTATGGCTTGTCTCCTTAACTAGATGACAAGCATCTTTAACCAGAACAATGCCACAGCAAGTACTAGATATTTGGAATATATTCATTTGCTTGATTTGTTATCTATGATTATTTCTTCTTTGCCAAAACTGATGCAACCAAGATCTGTTGGGCCTTTTGGCTAGATTGATGACTTTCAAATCATGCTTCAAAGAACCTATTAGAAGTTGAAGGGGATGGGCACCTGGATGTCTCAGTTGATTAAGGATCTGACTTCAGCTCAGGCCATGATCTAATGGTTCATGAGTTCAAGCCCCATGTTGGGCTCTGTGCTGACAGCTCAGAGTCGGAAGCCTGCTTCAGATTCTGTGTCTCCTTTCCCTCCTCTCCTGCTCACTCTCTGTCTCTCAAAAAAAAAATTTTTTTTATTTTAAATAAAAAAGAAGTTGAAATGGAAAAAGGAGGGCCAAGAAAATAAGGCTCCCAGCCAACTCCTTAGGAACTTCTCCCTGCCTTTGGGGAAATAGATATGGCATATAAGGTGCTGGAAGTAAACTAAAAGAATTAGAAAAGAACACATAGAATTTTGCAAATGAATACTTGGGAGAGGTACAATCATCTTTAATTGCCTTTAAATTTGAAATATTTCACTGAACAAGAATATCAATGAATACTTACTGACTGATGATATACTTTTCTCCAATATAAGAGTCTCTGATTGTTACCTTTCTACTACTCACACTTCAGAGATTTTTTTTTTTATAAAATTCATACACTTGCCTAATGAAGGAAATTAAAATCTGGCTTTCATATCATTTAGTAATTAAATTTCAGCCTGTTTAAATTAAAATAAACAAATCAGAGATTACGATCTATAGAATTCTTAAGTTCTTATCTAGTAATTTTAATTATCTAAAATTACTGTTCCTTTAGGTCTAGCAGTTATCTACTTTCTTATGCCTTTTCTCAACACAAGAAATTCTAATGCTAGTCAGGTTTCTACTCTAGGTAATATCACTGGTTCAAATATGGGATATAGCTGCTCTATTCACCACAAAGCTTACCAGTGTGTCTAGTACATAGTAAACATTCAGTAAATATGGATTTGTTGAATGGGTGAAAAATTAATAAATCAATGTCAGAAAATCATTTCCAATTTCCAATTTCAAATTGTCTCTTTGTAAGCACCCTCTTAAGATGTTCTCCATCATACCTTAGACAACAATACTTCTCAAAGGAATGCAGAAAATATGCTGGAAAACAGCACAGACTCCACAGTCACACAGCACTGAAGTGCACATCTGGACTCTAACACTTGAACTTATGCAAATTAGTGTGTGTTTCTGATTCACAGACACAGTCTCCTCATTTCCCTTTCAGGGTTGTTGTATGTAGTAAATAGATAATATATGTGGAAGTTCAAATCATAGCGTTCAGCACACAGTAGGCATCAAAAAGTATTCCATTTTCTTCCCCTCTTTGCAGCATGCTTTTCTGTTTTCTCAGCTTCATTTGGATCCAGTACCTATAAAATGGTTGTTGTAGGGTTCCAGCCCAGAGGGCTCTGTTTCTGGAATCTACCACTCCTCCATCCCAGCAAATAGCTAAGTGTCATGCCCTTGCCACAAACTCAAACCAGCATTAGATGTCCATCACTCTACTAGCAAAGAAATTTAAACTCTTAGATTACAAAAACCAGAGAATTCTAATCTATTTTTTTAAATTACTAAAACTCCCAAAGAGAAAGCCAAGCATACAGAACCAGGTTTTCAGTTCTTAGTATTTAATCAAAGAATGCACCTCTAGGGTGCCTGGTTGGTTCAGTGAGTTAAGCATCTGACTTAGGTCATGACTCAGGTCATGATCTCACAGTTCGTGAGTGTGAGCCCCACATGGGGCTCTCTGCTGTCAACAAAGAAATGGCATCAGATCCTCTGAACACCTCTCTCTCAATGTTGTATGCTCTCTCGCTCAAAATAAAATAAATAAACATTTAAAAAATGCACCTTTAAAGTAATAGAAAATTTGATGTAATTAACACCTATTACTCTCTCTAAAACTGACTTTTAAAGTTAGTGGCTGAAATTTCCTTCCTTGAGTTTTATTGCCTTTAGAAATCAGAGTAATTTGAAATCTTAGCACCCTTACTATTTCATTGAACATTTCTTCAACATTTTAAGTAACTCAATTTCAACATGAAGTATTAATTAGCAATTTATACCTTCTCAATGTCATAAGTGACCTTTATTCAGAGGTTGTTGAGGTAATTCTGTGATGTAACCAAATTAAATTTCAACCTTAAATCAGGCAATTATTTTAAATCAGGTCATTTAATAGTGACTAAATAGGCGCTTGTATTACTTACCTTGTAACTTATTTCCCCACAGAGAGTTAACAACTGTTGTTCCTCTGGATAGCTTAAAGAGTTTTCTATAATCTTTGACAAGGCAGGAAAGAATATCCAATGGAATAAAGACAGTCTCTTCAGCAAATGGGAGTGGGAAAACTGGACAGCAACATGCAGAAAAATGAACCTGGACCATATTCTTATACCATACACACACAAAAAAAAACTCAAAATGGATGAAAGACCTAAAAGTAAGACAGGAAGCCAAAAGAATCCTAGAGGAGAAAACAGGCAAAAACTTCTTTGACCTTGGCTGCAGCATCTTCTTACTTGACATATATCTGGAGGCAAGGGAAATAAAAGCAAATATGAACTATCGGGACCTTGTCAAGATAAAAAGCATCTGCACAGCAAAGGAAACAGTCAGCAAAACTAAAAGGCAACTGACAGAATGGGAGAAGATATTTGCAAATGACACATCAGATAAAGGGTTAGTATCCAAAATCTATAAAGAACTTATCAAACTCAACGCTCATAAAACCAATAATCCAGTGAAGAAATGGGCAAAAGACACAAATAGATGCTTTTCCAAAGAAGACATCCAGATGGCTAACAGACAGATGAAAAGATGCTCAACATCACTCATCATCAGGGAAATACAAATCAAAACCACAATGAGATACCACCTCACGCCTGTCAGAATGGCTAAAATTAACAACTCAGGCAATGACAGATGTTGGCGAGGATGCAGAGAAACAGGATCTCCTTTGCAATGCTGGTGGGAATGCAAACTGGTGCAGCCACTCTAAAAAACAGTATGGAGATTCCTCAAAAAATTAAAAATAGAACTACCCTATGACCCAAACTCCACTACTAGGTATTTACCCAAGGGATACTGGTATGCTCTTTCGAAGGGGCACATGTACCCCAATGTTTATAGCAGTGCTATCAACAATAGCTGAATATGGAAAGAGGCCAATGTCCATCAACAGATGAATGGATAAAGAAGATGTGGTATATATATACAATGAAGTATTACTCAACGATCAAAAAGAATGACATCTTGCCATTTGCAACTATGTGAATGGAACTAAAGGGTATTATGCTAAGTGAAAGAAGTCAGTCAGAGAAAGACAAATATCTCATGACTTCCCTCATATGTGGAATTTAAGATACAAAACAGATGAGCAGAAGGGAAATGAAGCAAAAATAATATAAAAACAAGGAGGGGGACAAAACATAAGAGACTCTTAAATACAGAGAACAAACAAGGGTTGCTGGAGGGATTATGGGTGAGGGGATGGGCCAAATTGTAAGGGGCATTTAGGAAGACAGTTGTTGGGATGAACACCGAGTGTTATACATAGGGGATGAATCACTGGAATCTACTTCTGCAATCATTATTGCACTATATGCTAACTAACTTGGATGTAAATTAAAAAATAAATAAATGAATAAATTTTAAAAACATACAAGAATTACATATCTTTCTAATTTTCATTAATGTCATAAAGTAAATTCATTGTAGATAATGTTTTTAAATGTTTTTCCTAGTTACCAAAGGAAAAAAAAAGAGTTTTCTATAAAGCCAAGTAAAAAGTATATTCATCCTCTAGCAGAAAGTAAGGGAATGACTGCCTGCTCCCACAACATAACATTTAATTTCTGTTTTAAAAAATAGCTTCTAGTTGTCCCTATGAGATCCCCCATACAGCTGTCTTTTCTCCCAGCTTGGCTCACTTCCCTTTCCTTCGCCTTAGTCCCTTTTATTCTGCAATCCATACTCTGTTATTAACTATACATTTATCTCTCATTCTCATTCACTTTATCACTGACACTAGTCCAAGATGTTTTTCTCTAGCTCTCCCACTGATGTTTCTTTCCCTATTACTTTGTTTTCTTAAGAAGAAAACACGGGAATGGTCTTCACCAAACTGGAACTACCTTGCGAGTAACAGAGTTTATAGAATCCCATGGCAGATACTTCACAGAAAACGTATTAAACCACTGAAACTACTATGAGAGCATTCATTGATTCATTTATTCAACACTATGTAATATTTTTAACATTTCAATGAAAAAATTTCCAGATTCTCCGTCATTCTATCTAGACCAGAAAATGAAAGTCCTTCTGATTTTCAATAAAAGTGGGTGACTTTATATTCCATTCTTACTTAGAAAACCGTTACTCTAAGAATAACTGGATAAGCAGAGTGTGAAAAAAATCTGGCGGCTCAATGTGTCTCAGCTCTTCAAGGAGTGAAGTAGGCAGCAGTTCAGAGTGCTACTTGACACAGTCGGATGTCATTGTACTTATTCACTCTATAAACATTTATTAAACGTGTACTGTTCTGGACACTAAGATTTGAACCATACACTGAAGAATGAAGTATCAGAATATTCCTTTTCACGTAAAGCTGAATGTCTTGCAGTCTTACAAACTATGACAGTGAAATGGAGGACAGGGGTCCTATGTCAGACTGGGATGTCAGGGAGGGCATTCATGAGTATACTTGTGGAGATCAAATGAGACAGTGAGTACAAATGAACAGCCCCAAAATAGTGGACAAATCTAATTAAAATCACATTAAGTGACTGTTTTCGATAGTTGAGATTGTATGGAAAAGTAGAGAGTTTGTATGCTGTTGGGAGGATGACAGAATATGCTTGATAGTATTAACACAGAAAGCATTGAGTGGCTGGGAATGAGGCATCCATTACAAAGCTGCGGGCTACATGCATGTGTCTAAAATGCCCTTCACCCACCACAGCATCAGGAACACCATCCACAAAAATACCACGGTCTTTGCTTTTCCACCACTTATTAGGCTTGATTTACTTTGAGGATAAGTTCCAAAATCGGGAGCCCCTGAATCCAGCTAAAACATTCACTATGGCAAATTTCACGTTTGTCCAACCTTCATAAGGAAAGGATAACACGCTAAATGGAGCCACTGAGAGGAAAGTTAGAGCCAAGCCCCTACCCGCCAACCCCAGTCAACATCGTTAATAGTCTCAGATCCATCTTTTCTGGATGGTGTCTCAGATTATCATAAGAGGTGGCATAAACCTGAAGAAAGTTGGAGAATACATATGCTCACTGGGAAGTTCTAATTAACATAAGTTTCAGAAAAAGGTTACTTATGTAGGAAAGCCAGTAGACACAGTGAACGCCATCAGTTCTCAAGTTTGCTCCAGCAGACTCTTATTTGTCTCCTTTTCATTGCCCTGGAATCTCAGCACACTAATGCAGGTTCATAAGTAAAGGCCTGGAGGACTGCTGTGTTGACAAGCCCTCCAGATAATTTTGATTTTTTAGCCAAGTTAAAAAAAAAAAACAAAACACTATTATAGAGAAAACTAGCCAAGTTTGTATAACCCTGGACTAACAAGGTAAAGCATGCCTTACAAAGACCAGGAAATTTGTTTCTTCTTCATTCAATGTCTGTTAAATAATTTGGTTGCAAGTTAATAAGAAAATTTGAATTTCAAATATTCAATTCTGATATTGATATTAAGGTAAAATACTTTGTATTTAATTTTAACCCGTTCTTTCATCTATTTACTCTTGTGTCAGAATGGTTTCCACAGACAGAGTGTGTATTTATAAAGATAAGCAAGCAGCTGCATTCTTTTGAATGTCCCACAATAGTGCCCAATAACGTATGCACATAAAATACTTGTTAAACAAATATATGTTAAACCAAATTTAATTACAAAGCCAACTGCTGACAGTTGCATTATCTCACACATGTTAAAAGTTCCAGGGGGTTCCTGAGAAACCAGTAACCTTATTTTTAGTTTTCATTTTCATGAAACAGTTTACTCCTCAGGCTGTCAAAGTTCATACAATGAATAGCCTACCTTTGTCAATTGTACTCTGAAAAACTTTGCCATTTCTCTTCCTTGGTCGTGTGGGACTTATTTTCTTTTACTTTCTTATCCTTAGTAAAGCATCACCAAACAAAGGACAAAATAAGGGCAATGAAACAATTGTGTGATGCCTTCTCTTTCACAGCTCTGCTCATCTGCTGCACAAATAGCAGAATCCATGGTTAATCACCGAGTACTCCCAGTTCCCAGGGCACTCGTGGAGCTTTCCATATGGTCTGTTCAAAATGGAGACTCATACATATATCAAACACAAATTATGCAAAGAAATGTGATCATATAGTGGAACCAAGTCGTAAGAGAAAAATACCTGTTCAACAAAAACAGAAATCTATTTAATAAACACTCCACATTTCTTGTTCCCAAGGTAAAGCAATAATGTGTGCACTATATAAATCTTCATCCTAACATTAACTAGGATAATCTCTCAGACATACTCAACTGGAAGCGTTTGTTTTCACTCACTCAGGCAAAAGAAAAAAAGTTTAATTGATTATTTCCATTTTCTTCTTCTCTAATGTTTTAGGCTTTTCAGATCTTGCTGCCTACTCTGGGTGACTTCGTCCCTCTATGGTAAAGTCTTTAAGTGGTTTTTCCCCCCAAAATTTCATCTTCAAGCTTTATTCTGCCACTTTTCCTACTGGCTTAAGTAGACGATTTTTAGCCTTAGGTAAGGTAACCATATAATTTGATTCCAACTGGGGCACTTTTGAAAGTGAAAAGAGGCACAAAACAGAACGAACAGGGCAACAGTGAATGAACTAGAGATTGCGCTGGGAAAACTGGCAAGTACGTCAAGTAACCTTAGGGTCTGCTTTTGGTCAACAGAAAGCTTCTCCCCTAATTTTTAAGGTTCTTTAGAAGAGTCACTTACATAACCAGAAACTGTTTGACTGTAAGATGGATCCTATTTCCCACACATTTCATATTCCTAACAGAAATCAACTGAGAAAGGCCGTTAAAAAAAAAGTATGAGTTTTCGTGAGACTTTTCCAGTGACAAGAAAGCATGGAGAATAAAAGAGGGGAAAAGAAAGCTTTTGGTGCAACTATGTGCCAAGCACTCTGTCTATGGAGAAAGAGGGAAAGTGAGAGATTAATTGTATGTTCTTAACAATCCTATAACTTAGATATTAACATTCCATTGTAAGAAATAGGCAGTCCACACATTGATGGTGAATGTGTGAACTACTACAACATTTTTGGAAAGTAATCTGACAATACCTACTGAAAATGTAAAAGTGCCTACGTTTAGACTAGCAATACTACTTTGGTATGTATCTCTTACAAAATAGAAAGCACCTGGGGTGTCTAGGTGGCTCAGTCGGTAAAGGGTCCAACCCTTGGTTTCAGCTCAGGTCATGATCTCACAGTTCGTGGGTTTGAACCCCCTTGGGATTCTCTCTCTCCCACTCTCTCTGCCCCTCCCCTGCCCATTCTCTCTCTCTCTCTCTCTCTCTCTCTCTCTCTCTCTCAAAAATAAATTAATAAATATTTTTAAAAATGAAAGCACCTGAACATAATGATGTATGTCCAAGGGAGTTTACTACAGTATTGCTTTTAGTGGCTAAAAAAAATGAACCAATTAGAAATTACATCAGTGAAAGTATATCACAGAATAATTTACACAATGATCTTGTTTTTTGTGGAAAAAAAAAGATACCGGTTTCACAAAACATATGTATAATGTGTATACATACAACTTATTTTATTCATTTAACAAAGATATTTTGAGCTCTCAATATGTGCTGCAATGTGTTCTAGATGCTACATTGGTGTGTACTTGTAGTAGCAGAGAGGAAGATTAATGGGGATTCACATCAAAATGTTAAATTATATCAGAATGGCAGCACTGACAAGAGAGACGGTAAGAATAGTAAGTCAAACGCCCCCATGTTTGTTTGTTTGTTTGTTGACAGGTATGTATTAGTTTTGTAACTTTTACAAATCCAATTAAAAAGGAATCTGGGCATTTCAAAAATATGCACAAAAAAAGACTCACTTCTCTTAAATAACTAAATGAATTGACCCTCCTTGACAACTAGAAAGTGGTCAACTTGAGCTGAGATCCCTGTCTAACTCTGGAGCACAGCTAGGAGTACAGGAGAAGCTGTTACTTTAAAATCAATTTAATGCTTGGAGATCCAGCAGTTCATTTAAGATAAAACAAATCTAGAAGGAAATGGAAAGAGATCTAAAGTCAAATTTTTCTGCTCCAACAAAAACAAAATCAAAATTAGTGTCCATTGCTCTTATAAATATTTTTGTTCACTGAATCTCATTATAAGTTTGATACCTTCTTCATTTTATCAACTTTGGTCCTGACTTTCCCACCTAAAAGATTTCTACAACTGAGTTTAATAATTCAATATGTGTGCAAAGGGTAAATGAACCTGGTTTGCCTAGAGCTGCAAAATCAATGTACAAAATCAAGAAGAACAATGATAGTTCTTAAGTGAATGGGGACAATTAAAACAAAATTTTCAAAGTAAAACATATATTTCTTTTATTAAATATTAAAACTTTATTTTTTAAGTTTATTTATTTATTTTAAGACTGAGAGAAAGAAAGAGAGGGTGAGAGAAGGGGAGGGGCAGAGAGAGAGGGAGAGAGAGAATCCCAAGCAGGCTCAGCACCATCAGTGCAGACCCAACATGGGACTTGATCTCAGGAACCATGAGATCTCGACCTGAGCCGAAACCAAGAGTTGGATGTTTAAACGACTGAGCCACCCAGGCACCCCAAATATTAAAGCTTTAATAATGGGCATTGTGTCAACCACACAATAAACATGGATTCACAAACTACATTCTTTTTACACATATCAAAGTCACAACAGGGGACTCCAGAAAAAGTAGCAGACTGAGAGCACAACAAATACAGAGCAGGTGCTGCTTAGGTCAAAGTCACAAAGAACAGGGCTAAGGGGGAAGGGGCACACAGAACAGAAGGAAGCCATGAACTCTTGATCCAAGAACAGAATCAAAATGTAGTCAGATCTCAGGCAAATAGGAGCTGGGAACTGGAAAGCCTTGAACCAAGGCTATTTAATTCAGCAGCAACAACCTCCTGGTCTCCTACCTGTGCTTCTCTCTGGGATAATGTCTGCACCATCCTCCTTTCTCCACAGTCCCCTCAGCTAACTCACCTTGGGTAGGGCTCAAGATGGTGGCTGGCTTCAACTCATCATCATGGCCCTCACCTCCAGTAAACTCCACTGATTAATAATGGTTTCTTCCATTTTTAAAAATTTTTTTAAGTGTATTTATTTTTGATAGAGAGAGGGCATGGCGAGGGGCAGAGGGAGAGGGAGAGAGAGAAACCCTAGTAGGCTTTGCACTATCAGTGCAGAGCCCAATGCAGGGCTCCATCTCACCAACCATGAGATCATGACCTGAGCCGAAGTCAAGAGTTCGATGCTTAACTGACTGAGCCACCCAGGCACCCCTTAGTTCAATTATTTTATGGCAAAAAAATTCTGGTTGCCTATCCCAGCTGGTTTAATTAAAGCCTTTTGGTTCACTTGTTTTTTGGGGGTTTTTTTTTGTTTGTTTTTTTAAGTTTACTTATTTATTTTGAGGGAGAGAGAATACACACGTGCATGAGCAGGGGAGGGTCAGAGAGATGAGGGGAAAGAAAGAATCCCAAGCAGGCTCCACACCCAGTGCTGAGCCTGATGTGGGGCTCAATCTCCCAACTGTGAGATCATGACCTGAGCTGAAGAAATCAAGAGTCACTTAACCAATCGAGCCACCCAGGTGCTCCAAATTAAAGCCTTTTGTACTACAGCATGTCATAACCCCTGGTCAGCCTGTGGAATGGTTGCCTGAAGACTGATGGCTCAGTCTTTCTCCCCCATATGGAACACATCCACTCAGCAGGCACTATAGCTACAGAAAGACCTAACAGATAGATATGTCTGACATGTTTCAAAAGTTTATTTGTGAATCAGTTATTTGTAATTTATACAACTATTTCTCAGGAAAACAATCATAAGGAAGAGAAATAATATTTAAAACAAACAAAAATCAATTGCCTACTGTAAGTTAAGCACAGTGATAGGGATTTTACATTCATTTCTAATTTCATTTCATTCACACACCAATTCTCAATAAATTGTTCATAAGGCGGTTTATACATTGTGGTTAGGCTCAAAAAATAACTTACAATATTTTATTAAACTAAAAATATGTATTAATAGCACCCAAAATAGGATAAATGATAACCATCATCTAAATCATTGTTTCTAAAGAACAATGTATTTTAAGTTCCAGCACAGGCACATTTTCCCCAGTGGGAGCAAAAATTACACATTCTTGCTCTCCCAATGTGGTCTGTCCAGCAGTAAGGCACATTGGCTCTGGACCATAAGTGATGCAGTGCCCATGGCCTAAGAGAGAGGCCCTCAGGTGAGACACAGACATGAGAAGCAGGCAGTTAGCAAAGGTGAACACATTATTTCAATTGTTTAGAAAAAAGGACTATGAAGGCTGAGGAAGAGGAGGAGGCAGTAAGAAACTTAGAATGAAGTTTGTACTCTTATTCTCTCTGAAGTTTTGCTTTCTTTTCCTACTTATTACTACTTTTTTTTAACGTTTATTTATTTTTGAGAGAAGAGAGAGCACGCGTCAAGCCAGGGAGGAGCAGAGATAGAGAGAAACAGAATCCGAAGCAGGCTCCAGGCTCTGAGCTGTCGGCACAGGGCCCCACACAGGGCTGGAATTCAGAGCGCCGAGATCATGACCTGAGTCAAAGTCATACACTTAACTGACTAAAACACCCAGGTGCCCCTACTTCCAATCTTAGTCTTAAGAAATTATAAAGTACAAAGATGGGAGGCAGCAGCGGGAGGCCCACTCTTTGCCACAGCTTTAAAAGTGCTCAAACTACGAATGATACAGAAAGGGATGGGGGTGAGAGGAAGAGAGGATTCTGCCAACCCTCTTTCAGGAACCCATTTGTAAATGCAAGGACATTCATAAGTCAGGCATATGCAAGTCAGGGACTGCGTGTAATTGGATCGTATAATATGACATTCATCCCTGACTTTTTTCCCCTCACCTAGTCTCCTGGTTTTATATCCTACTTTGATGTAAGATAATATGGTTGTACATGACTGACTTGAGTTAAAAAATAGACACATAAAATTCTCTCAAGCTAGATACTCAGCAACCTAAATTGTGAGACACTCTTTAGCCAGAGACAATTTCATAGAGAAGAGAAATGCGACACTGTATTACACAAATGGAAAACAGCCTTTATTCCCTTATTAAATTTTCAAGGAGTTGCATGGAGATTTAACCACAAAGCTCACATTATTTAGGGGATTTAATTATTGTTTGTTTCTTTCTTTCATTTTCTGTCTCCAAATAAAAGCATATTTCATTACATGGTGAGCGTTAATGCTTTTAGGAAGGTTCAGAAGGAAAAAAAATCAGCCTTTTACAAAAACAAAACCATATTCCTTATTATCTACACAAATTAAGAAAAGCCATGCTCCGGGGCGCCTGGGTGGCGCAGTCGGTTGAGCGTCCGACTTCAGCCAGGTCACGATCTCGCGGTCCGTGAGTTCGAGCCCCGCGTCAGGCTCTGGGCTGATGGCTCGGAGCCTGGAGCCTGTTTCCGATTCTGTGTCTCCCTCTCTCTCTGCCCCTCCCCCGTTCATGCTCTGTCTCTCTCTGTCCCAAAAATAAATAAACGTTGAAAAAAAAAAATTAAAAAAAAAAAAAGAAAAAAAAGAAAAGCCATGCTCCTCTAGGGCTGGACAGAAAAGAGGTAGCACCTTCTCAGTTTCCTCTTTAGTAACAGTGCTTCCTAAGTTTTGGAATTTGGGTCTGCCAGGGCCTAGTCTCACAGAAGGAGAACACTGTACGCCTTAGGAGAGTATTTCTAAATATGAGGTGCCCAGATTCATTTAAGGAGAATATAAAATGTACAGATCCCATGGGCCCCAATCCAGACACCCTGGAAGCCAACCCCCCAAAATAGTACCTTGAATAAAGGCTCCCTGTGAATCTCTCATAGCCTATGGGCACTTGTCCAAAATATATATACATATATATATTAGATACATATATTTAAATCCATTGCCTAGAGCCTTTTTTTCTCAAAGTATGATCATTGTATTATCTTCAGGCAGAATCATTTAATATGTTTGTTAAAAGTGTACATTTCCAGATTGAACTTAAAATCAACTGCATCAAATTATCTGTGGGTTCAGATCCAGGAATCTTCCCTTTTATTAAGAACCCAATTAAATCTCATTCCTACTAAAGTTTGAGAATCACTGCCTTCAGAGGCTTTCAGCTGGGCATGCATCTCTTGTCTATTTTTCTCCACTCCATAGTTAATTTCTGTATTAATATACAGGTTTTTAAATCATATTTTGGTTAAATTAACAGTAAAAAAATCTCTTTTCCCACATGATTCTAAGGTTTTTCTGGATGTACAGGAAACCCTTGGGATGTTCTTCACTTGGAAGTAGAGGCCCCTGGCCATTTGCCATGTGTCCTTCCTTAATCTGTGTGGAAATGGACCTTATAGATGGTGATCAGTGGGCTAGGCCCTGGGATTGCAAGGCTGTGACAAATTCATCCCTTAAAGTGTACAACTTCCAACACATTATATATTGCTGCTCAGTTTCCCAAATTAGAAAACTCCAGCTGTTTTTGTCACCATTAATTATAAATTTGGGAGTCAATGAGTAGGTGATGTCCATAGAGCCTGAGTGTGGACAAACTTCTCTTTGCTCACCCTTTGGGAGCCATGGAGAGACAGTTCTCAACTTGTCAACTGTTTACCCAGTCAAAACAAAAGAAACCTCATCTGCAGCAGGCTAAAAAAAACCAGTACAAGAAATACTCATGTTCTACCTAATATTTCCTCGAGTAGAACAGGAAATACTCATTTTTTACTTAATATTATCTTGAGTAGAACATACAAGGACTTTTGAAAATGCTTTTTACTTGGTTTAGGCCATTTAGAATTCTAAATCTGCCATTCAGTTACATCATAAAAAGAAGCAACCCGCTTCTTAAGGACAAGCAGGGAAAGGGATTCAGGCCTGGCTTATGATCCCATTCCTTAGGACATGAGTGCCCCCTTTATATGGGATATCTAGGGCTCACTGTGGCAGGGAGCAATTTCTCTTATCCAAACACTCTACTGAGAAAGCCAGGGAAATCTTACGATTGAACTGAGCAACAGACTGTCAAAGTCATTAATATTTGTAAACATACTGACTAGGACATATCAGAAAATACGTTTAATTAAAAGAAAAATCCACAGACTATGTATTTTGCAACAAGAAATCTCAAGTAAGCTAAAGGTTGTTTAAGTTCAAATACTCACAATTATTCTCACAGACTAATTGACAATAAATTGTTCATCAAAGGAAGAAATGAAGTATTTTCCTTCATTTTTCTAGAAAAGGTTTCAGACCAAAATGAAAAAGAATATGAATATTTGACTTCATATCATTGTTAGATAAACAGTAAAATCACCTCCACTTTCTGTGCTTCTTAAAGGCAAGTTAGGTCTGTTTTATTCATGTTTGTCTCTCCTGCACCTAATCAAACTAGAACATGCTCAGTAGATCCTGGTTAAATATATGAATGAAATGTCAATGTCAATGCAATCCATATTTTTAAAATTTAATGACTTTTTTTCCAACTACAAAATGAATATATGTTGAAAGTAGAAAATTTGGAAAAGAGAAATGCAGCTATACACATAATCAAGAACCTATAATCCAAAAATCAATACATAAACAATATTACTATTTTGACATTTTTTTAACATTTATTTATTTTTGAGAGAGAGAAGACAGAGTGTGAGCAGGGGAGGAAAGAGGAGACGTAGACTCCAAAGCAGGCTCCAGGCCCTGAGCTGTAAGCACAGAGCTGAACGCAGGGGTCAAACTCAAAAGCGTGACATCATTACCTGAGCTGAAGTGGGAGGCTTAACCACTTAACCGGCAGACCCACCCAGGCGCCCCAACTTTTTTCACACCCGTGTGTGTGGGGGGGTGTGTGGGGGGGTGTGGGGGGCTGTGTATTTTTTTTACCCAAATAAGAATGTACATACTGTTTTCTGTTTTGTTTTTATCTTAGAAATATATTTCATAGACTTTCAATTACATTAATAAATATTTCTTAAAGTATGATTTTAAAATCTGTATGATATTTGAAAATACAAATGAATCATAATTCATTCAACCAATATTTTGGAAAAAATGGTATATTTAGCTTTTTAAATATTTTGCAGTTATATAAATAACCCTCTGATGAACATCTTTGTGTATACCTTAAATAATCTAGTAATATTTCTAAGAAAGAAATTAATCAATTCAATGCTCATTTTTACAGTTTATGAAACATATTTCTGAATTACCCTCCAGATAATTTGTACCAATTTATATTTTTCATCACTTTCAAACAGATGCTAAAATATTTTTGACAGAAAAAATATTCTCCAGTTGTAACAGGGATATTAATTCAACTAAGCGGTCTCAATAAAGAGACCAAATTATGTCAGCATGTTAATTTTTTCACTTTCAATATTATCTGTTTTATTTTTATTTATAGACTTTATTTATAGACTATTTTCCCAGAAGATTATGACAGGTCATGTCAGTGTTTCCAGGAAATATTTTTAGGTCTTCACAGAAATCCAAATAATAACCATATGATTGTCCTGCAAGTATAGAATCAAAGCCAAGAAAATTAGTTGTTCCACTCCACTGTTTAATTCGATCAGGCGGTGATGGCCTGATAAATGCATCTCCACAGTGGAAGATGACACTGGTTGACACCTGGACTCAGTTCATTTCCTGCACAGAATATTACAGAAGACATTTGGAGCACCTTTTTCTGGCTAACAAATCTTTTGGTTATAGTAATACAATCTACCCCATGATACTTTTGGCAAGCTGATCATGCTGGACCTTGACTTTGGCAATAACCCGATTTGTTGTTGGGAAGGAATCTACCAATCATATATCATTTCCTATTTTCTGGTTACTTTCCAAAGTTGTAGTCTCAGACGTTTCACAAAGTTTTCAACTTGGTGAATGTCTTGATGTCACACTTATATTCTCCGTACCCAGAAATGACAAGGATTTATCAAATATGTGTGCATCTCTTTTATAGTGTGACTCTGTTACTGGGAAGCAGCTGCCTAACCAAGGTCTACATTTCAAAGCAAATTAGTTTTCTATCGCTGAATAACAACTTACCATAAACTTAGTGGCTTAAGTTTACCTCCGTCATGAGTGGCTAAAGTTTAGTTCTGTTACATTGGCTTTGTCAGTGGAGGGCTCTCTCAGCTTCTCTCAGCTGCCATCTTTTTTCTCAGGTGACTCTCCCTCCATACTTAAGCCAGCAACAACTGTCAAATCCCTCCTTGTGTTTAGAGTTTCTCTGACTTCCTTATCTGTCATCAGCCAGAGGAAGTGCTCTGCTCTTAAGGGCTCATGTGTTAGATCAACAACCCAGATCATATCTACCTTAAGGTCAACTGTGACATTTAATATAATATAATCATGGGAGTGATATCTCATTATACTCACAGGTTCCATAGACTAGGCTAAAACACCTGTGGGAAGCATTGTGCCTACCATACTCAGCCTCTTTTCTATTCTGGTGTGTTGACTAGTTCTCACCAATAGAATGTCAGCAGAATATTCCAGGCTGGGATTTTAAAAACCAGGTGTTCCTTCATCAGTATATCTCTCCCCATCTTCTAGATGAATGTTAAGGACTTTAAGGCCCTAATAGATGGTCCAGCCATAAATAAAAGGGTCCTGGTTTGTAAATCATCAGGTGGAAGAAAATTGCTCATGGACAAGGAAGATGCACAGTGGACTCTTAATGAGAAATAAGTGTATTTTTGTTGGGTCAAGCTACTAAAAAATTGGCATTGATCTGCTACAGTGAATAACACTTTTTTACCAGGCATCTGTTTTCTTCATTTATAAATATGGAGTAAGCAAAATTAATTCCAAGTACACATTTTCTGAGTAGAATGAGATAGCTCTCAGTTTGAAGTCCAGTTACTTCGAGTAATAGTTCTGCGGCCTTAAAAAAGTTATTTCATCTTTTTGACTGTGATCAAGTATTTACAAACTTCTGGTGCCTGATTAATTGGAATAGAAGGACTACAACTTCACCCCCTTTTATAGCAAAAATCATGTCTTATATTTAACATTCAACACCTATTAAATTCCACTAATCATGCTTTTCATGCACAGATCCTTTGGCATTAGAGATGCTGACCCAAACAACTGAAAAAGTAATAAGGATTTTGCATTCCTCATAAAGCAATCCACTCATGCTATTAGGGACTATGTTCCCATGTTTAGTGCTTTAAAGTGTACATCCTATGTACCTATAGGTACTGTATATCTGCCTTCAATAAACAAAAACAGATGTTTCATTAAATAGCTAGAATGGATAAAAAATATCCATTAGCAAACCACAGAAAATGAAAATTACCTCTTCTGTAGTATGCATCAGAAATAGATAATATTCAGTTCCTGAAACTAGGAAACCAGAAAACACACTTAAAATGGCAATTTTGAGATGAAATTTTCATTTCATGTATAGGAAGGATTTTTTTTTCCTTCGGCAAATCAACATTTAGTCTGTAAAACACGATGCTCGCTCATAATGTCATGCATCTCACTCTCAATAATTCTTTCTTATTAACTGCTTGGGTACAATTTATTTTCCTCTCAGGCTATGAAGGTGCGTGCGAGTACAGCAGACTCTGGCTGGAGCTGATAAGCCAGCCCATAGCAGCAGCACTGCTGGCCTGATGAGATTTGTAAGAAGACAATATTCCATTGGCTTGGAAAACTATGCTGTATATCAAACCTATCAAAAATAATATCTACAAACAATGCCTTGATGCATTTGCCAACTCTCACAGAAAGCTCTCTGGTATTCTTCTGAAAATATACCGAGATTTTTTTTTCTGTTGCAGTGAAGAAATACAGACTCATTTTGAAAAAAAAAAAAAAAATCTTGCTTTTGTTTACATTTTTTTCACTCAGCATCCTAGTCTAAAAGAATATTTTTAAACCTTGGCTTCTAAACAGGCATCACTGTAGTTCAAGAAAAGGATAGATTACCCATCCTTACAGTTAGGACCATTTATTTCATAGAAGAGTAAAAGAAGAAATTAAGGAACGCTGAAAAATAAAACAAAACAAAACAAAAACAAACAAACAAAAACATGTCATAATCTCCACAAACCAAAACTTCATTGTAAGTTTTTCAATGCTTTTAAAATGAAATACTTATCATTGAGGAAGGCAAACACCCCCCTAAAAAGATGTTTTGCCTTCCACTTAGAAACATTGTTTATTATTTATGTTATCTTATACCACAAAATTATTCCTCTCAAAGGCATATATACTATTTTAATTTAAGTATATTTCTAAGATATTTCTTTCCAGTCAAAATCAATGCTACTGAGAAAAATATTATTTTTAAGATAAATCCCTATGAGGAACTTCAACAGATAATGCACTGAATATATTCATTTTATGTAGGTACTGAGGTACTAAAGGAAAATAAACTACAAAGATGATATGCTATTTAGATAATGCTTTACAGCTTAAGCACAGACACATATTTTCCACATGGCTGTCATGTGGATATGCCTAGCACTGGAATTAACTTCAAATGCAATTGACTGTCATGTATTAAATGCCTACTATTTACTCTATGCTTTACATATATGATTTCATTTAATCCTCTAAACAACCATGTGAGATTTCTTACAGAGCAGTATTTCATTGGCTCAGAAAAATCCCTGCTGTATATCAAAACTATCTAAAAAATCTAAAACATGTTTTGACAAATTTTCCAAATTTTACACACTCTCTCTCTCTCTCTTTCTCTCCCTCCCTCTCTCTCTCTCTCTCTCTCTCTCTCTCTCTCTCTCTGCTGTGTGATTTTTTTTCATTTTTTATAAAAGAATAAGGAATCAGAGGCTTAGGGGGGTTGAATGACATACATAAAAGCAAAGTACAGAGACAACCACATACTTGGAGCACCGACTATGGATGTATTGAGTGCTTTATGTACATACATAGAATCACATGATCTCACTTAATCTTACCAATTGCTCTCTGTGAGCCTGATATTATTATGATTCCTTTTTACCTCTAAGTTTTTTTTTTTAATGTTATTTTCTTAATTGTCAGACAGTGAAATTAACTTTTTATCTTTAGGTATACAGTTCTGTTAATACTAATTCATGTTTGACTAATGTAATCACCACTACAGACACAAAAAGGATATCCATCACCCCAACAACCTCTCTTGTGCTACCCCTTTATAGTTACACACACACAAACCTTTCACTGCTAACCTCTGCTAGTCACTGATCTGTTCTCTGTCACTTCAGTTTTGTCTTTAAGAATGCATTCAAATGGAATCCTATACAACATAACCTTTTGAGACTGACTTCTGTCACTCAGCCTGATGTTTTGAAATTCATCTAAGTGTTTGCATGTAACAATAGTTGGTTTCTTTTTATTCCATTTTACTCATTTTAAGTATAAACAAAATTAGACATAAATTTATTCTTAATATGCTTTACAGATTCCTGCTAGTTTAATATGCTTTACAGATACCTGCTAGTTTTGTATTCTCCCATGGTTATCTTTTTTTCATCTTTTAATTTTTTTAAATATTAATTTATTTACTTTGAGAGAGAGAGAGTGAGAGAGCAAAAGGGGAGGGGTGGAGAGAGAGAATCCCAAGCAGACTCCATGCCTAGCACAGAGTGTGACACAAGGCTTGATCCCATGAACCATGAGATCATGACCTGAGCTGAAATTAAAAGTTGGACGCTTAACCTACTGAGCCACCCAGGTGCCCCCTCTCTTCATTTTTGTGTATGCCTTTTTAAAATCTAGATTTTATGGCCACATCAGTTTAAATTTTTTTTTTAACGTTTATTTATTTTTGAGACAGAGAGAGACAGAGCATGAACGGGGGAGGGGCAGAGAGAGAGGGAGACACAGAATCGGAGGCAGGCTCCAGGCTCTGAGCCATCAGCGCAGAGCCCGGCGCGGGGCTCGAGCTCAGGGACCGTGAGATGGTGACCTGAGCTGAAGTCGGAGGCTTAACCGACTGAGCCACCCAGGCGTCCCAGCACATCAGTTTATTTAAATGCTTCCTCTGTTTCTACTTGGATGGGATAAAGTGTGATTATGCTGTTGAAATATGCTTTTGAGAGCCTTCCCTCACTTATCCCTCTTGGACCATCTTTCCTCAAGATTCTCAGAATTTAGATAGAGTAGCACAGCCAGTTTAAGAGACCAGCTTTTATGAAAACTCCTTGGAAACATAATATCAAAAAATTATCTGGAAATCACGTAGACAGAGGGGATCCAGTATTTTTAAAAGCATACTGAGCAGGAAAGTCTCAGAACTCAAATAGGATATTTGCTTATTTTACAAATGTTGCTTATTTAGGGAATTTTTTATTACAATCACAAATAATTTAGATGTGAACAAATTAAACAGTACTGTAATTAGAATCACCTTTAAAATCGTGAAAGAACTTAAGGGAACTGCCTATTCATATCACTTTGAACCTGCCCTCATCATCCCGTAGAGCTCAGAGCAATGCTTTCAGAGAAGGCAGTTCTCAAACATGGTTGATTAAATGACCTATTACCTATCTCTCAGGGACATTGCCTTCCTTAATGCTCCAGTGGCTCCCTGTGTTTCCATTGTCATAAAAGAACAGATTTTTACTCCCAATAACATAACCAACAGATGTCTCCATAATCCTAAGGCAACTAGGATGGTGGCAGTTTGTGGTATTTTCTCATCCCTTATGGTACATCGGAAATATCTGTGCAACCACCTGTGTTCTTCCCCTTTGCCCATGCAATTAAAGCTGTTTCATAACAGAGCCAAATTAAACAATAAAATGGCTCTAGGAATCAGAAGATTTTCTTATCAATTCCAACTTTCAGAATGAAAAAGAGGTGAACTTTAAGAAATAAAAGGGGTATAATGTATTTGGATTCATAAATTCTGTGTCCTTTGTTACAAATTAACTTGTGTTACTAAAAGTTTTCTACCAGTACTTATATGAAAGAAATATCTACAAGCTGTTACTTCACATTCTACCAAAAATACATCTTCTGACTCTATATAGTTTTGAACTGTTTTTCTTGAGTTTGCTATGATGCCACCACTTGCTGCCATGACACATTTCCAAAATCCTTTGTGCTGATTTCTGTATCAGAATCACAAGTGTGGCCTCACAAAAGGCACGTTGATATGTGTGAATAGATGATCAGAGATGACCCTGTTACTAGAGAAAAGTGCTTCCCACAGGAAGATGCCTTTGGATACAACTGTCCAGCAAAGTACATCAATATCCTGGTGGAATCACTAGAGACCGTCCAAGGGAAGCAGTAGGTTGAGATCGCCAAGAAGATGCACATTAAAAAATCGCCAAGAAGATGCACATTAAAACTGGGTTATCTTGATTATATTCTCAGAGCAGTGTATGACAGAAGCTGAGCTATCCTGAAATACTTGACTAACCCTCACCAGTCAGTACCTATACTGTGGTTACCAATTAGATAGTTACCTGTTAGATATTATACATGTCAGCTATCATCTCCTGTAGCAGTTTCCTTGCTACCCCTTCCAGACAGAGTCAGCATAAACATGAATCATGGGATATGCCTCGTGTGTGTATCATGTGATGGGTGCCTTGCTGATCATTTAGAGGAGGAGATTTCAAATCTAAAATTGCAACATATTAAAATGTCTCAATTAGTTGCAAAAGATGTCACAATAATTCACTACATGTCAAAGCTTCAAGATTTGGGAAATGATGCACTTTAAAAGTTAGATCACATTCAAGACTATTTATACAATAACACCATTCTCACACCTACTAAGTTATATGCTCTAGGTGGGTAAGTTTCCTCCCTTTTTCATTCAGCCAGAAAGTGCCTCTGACATAATAGGCATTTATCAAATAGTTGCTAATAAATAAATTCCACTTTTATCCCAATATACTTTCTTGAGTAGTAGAGAAAAGGTGACAAAATAACCGTCTTGCTAGGAGTTACTTGCATCCCATGAAATTTCCTATGCCCATGGGAGCATGTCTTTGTGAGTATCGTCTATCAGAAGCACTGCAACAGGACAAAACCAAAGAGATAATTACTATTCTAAATCTCAAACAATTTCTTAAATGAATCTTTTTTTTTTCTTTTAACCTCAAAAACAATGCTAAGCCAGTGTTTTTTATGGGAAATCATTATTAATAATTATATCAGCAACAATCATTGCTATAACACATTATGCTATGACCATCATGCTCCACACTATATACATCATCTCATTTAATCCTCATGGTCTTATAAAATAAGAGTGATTTTCTTTATTTAAAGATAAACCAAGATAGTCATGGTATTGGTAGTAGGTACTAGAGCAGAACTCAGAGTCGATCTATTTAATGCCCAAGCCCATGATCTTCCCATCCCAACATGGCTGCCTCTGCTGAATAAGGATAAAGAAAATCAGAAACGCCTGACCATTATTAGGCACCCCTTAATTATAGATTGTTTCCAAAATTTAGAAATCCAGCAGCAAAATATCAAAAAAATTCTAGTATGCACAAGACTTCATACTTCACTATATTATGTACCAGACCATATTATCAGTAAAACAATGTGTAAGAGTCTCATTTATATGCAAGGCAAGAAAACTTTTTGGAAAAAAAATTACCTTAAGCTAAACTTTTTATTCCCCAAAGGGAAGTTTTTTGCTCTAATTTTAAAAGTAGGCCTAGATATAAGCATCATTCTGTGACTATATCTACACAGAAAGGTTGCTCCTTGGGCGCAAAAAGAGGATATGTTATATTCTTCACTGGTTTCAATGTTAATTTTGGCTTTTCACATAAAAGTCTTTCCTGAACAGTTGGGCCAAATGTGTAGTAATTTTGGATATAACTTCTAAGTTATATACACATAATACTCAGCCAAAATTACCAAAATAATTTAATTCAAGAGAATTTGGACTCAGTCCTTTCATAAATAAAGAAAACCTAGGAGAAGAAAAATAAAACCCAAAACAAAAACATGTCCTTTACAGAGGGAAACAATGCCAAACAAAAAGCAGCAGTGTTTAATTTCACAATGTCATTGATAGTAAGGTTAGTGCATTTTTTCATAGTGTACTTCAATACCACATACATAAAGCTTTCTAACTATGGACACCCCTCATACAGAATTAATCCACAGAATTGTGTCCGGGCCCTCCTCTCTACTTTTGCCTTAACCTGTAGGCTTTTATGACCACCTCTCAGCTCAATGTAAATAACCCACAAATCTACATATGAATGTTTCAGAAACCTTGAGCAGCCCCATGCAATCCCAGCAGTATTTCAAACAAAGAACAATAGAGTGTAAAGTGAGCTCACCTTTTTTCCCTTCCAACCTGTGTCTCCTCTTGTGGTCCCATTTGTTTTTCATTGCACTACCAGTTATCTCGGATCACATCTTTGGATTTTTTAACTGACATTAAGCAAATATTTCGCTGCATTCAATACTCAGAATCTAAATATTTTATTACCTCTATTGCTGACACTTAGTCCAAGCCACTGTCCTCTCTTACTTGAGTCACTGGAATGACCTCTCCTGCATCTCACTTCCTCCTTTATCAGTTAGGGTGGGGTTATTGGTATATATGACAGAATGCCCAAAATAATAGGACTTTGAGTATGACAGGAGTTTATTGCCCTCACACAAGATAGTCCAGATAGAGGTAGTACAGGTTGGTAGAATGTTCTGTGATATCAGTAGCCCAGGCTACTTCTACTTTGTTGCTCCACAATGAAGAGGATTCTTCTCATAGTCTAAGATGTTCACCCAACCATCAGCCATTAAGTCCATATCTGATTCAGCATATAGGCAGAAAGGTTGGAGAAGAAATGTTTCTTCTTTTAAAGGCAACTTCGGAACACTGCACTTAACATTTCCAGTTTCCTTCCACATTCATAGAGCTGAACTTGGTTTCATTGCCACACATAGATACAAGAGAGGTTAAAAAACACAGTCTTTATTCTGACTGGCCAAGTGACCAACAAACTATTAAAAGAAAAGAGAATAAATACTGGGTAGCAACCTAATTCTCCTTGACATAACCCCCCAGAATCATTTATCCATCCAGCAGCTAGAGTAATCCTTTAAAAATATTAAGTTCCCTGATCGTATCTTTCAAAATTCTCCAACAGCCCACGAGACTTTATATGAAATAGGAAAGAGTAGAAGGATTACCCTTAAATATTGCTGGTCTTGAATTTTGAGTGAGATGATTCAGAATGCTTTTGTGTCCAACATGTTCAGCTACAGAGATGCAAGCAAAGAGTGGGCAAACCACCGCACATAGGTAGGTTTTAGGGTTTGTCAGGCAAGTATGACAAAGTGAAAAATGAGTAACACAGTTACAATGGAGTCTGATATGGGTAAGAATGGAAGTAGGGATATATGAGCAAAGTGAATGTTTAGTCCCATTCCTACAGGAAGCAGATGCAAATTAGAATTAACAGTTCAAACATTTTAGGGGCACGCGGGTGGCTCAGTGGGTTAAGAGTCCTACTTTGGCTCAGGTCATGATCTCTCAGCTTGTGGATTTGAGCCTCGTGCAGGGCTGTGTGCTGACAGCTCAGAGTCTGGAGCCTGCTTTGGATTCTGTGTCCCCCTCTCTCCCTGCCCCTCCCCTGCTCGTTCTCTCTCTCTCTCTCTCTCTCTCTCTCTCTCTCAAAATAAATAAACATAATAAAAAAAACTTTAAGTGCAAGCATTTTAGTAGGGAAAACGCCTGTATGAAAGGAAATGGGAATGGAGGCAGAGAGGGCTAGGAGAACTACAAAACCATGATCCAAGCTATCTGACAAGTAAGACAGAAAGTTGAGATTAGTATCCTAGACTGTCATGCAGTCTAAGAAAAGTCTAACTAGCCATCAGAGTCCTTGAGCCAAAGTTGGCAAAGGAGTTCCATGTCACCCAAGATTGGGTCTGACTTAGAACACCTACCACACTCAGTCACTGGCCTCAGTGCAAATGCAGCAATGGATTTCGGGCTGCAAATGCAGACACTGCAGTCCTCCATCAATCCCTGCAGTAGGAGGTCTGCAAGATGCATTCTCATGGCCACCACACTGAGAGACATTTAAAAGTGTTGTGATCATAAGATTATAAGTCTCAACAGATACAAAGTATTTTTGGAGATCACATATTAGAAGGAAGAAACGGGGGGGGGGGGGGGGGGGGGGGGGTTCCTGGCTGGCCCAGTCAGTTAAGCATCTGACTCTTAATTTCAGCTCAGGTTATGATGTTAGGGTTCGTGAGATGGAGCCCTGCATCCAGCTCTGCACTGACAGCACAGAGCCTGTTTGGGAGTCTCTTCTCTCTCTCTCTCTCTCTCTCTCTCTCTCTCTACCTCTCCCCTGCTGTCTCTCTCTCTCTCTCAAAATAAATAAATAAACTTAAAAAAAAAAGTCTCTTCTCTAGGCTGCTATAGTACAGCATACCTTATCTTTAAAAAAAAAAAAAGAAAGAAAGAAGAAGGAGGAAGCTGGATATATAGGAGGCAGAAATCCTGAAATTAAGATTTAAAAAAAAAAGTAGTCATTAACAGTAACAAAGTGGAGACTGCAATCGTGAGGTAAAATAGCTAAAATTGGAAGAAGACAAGACCATCGAAGAAGACTCAGGAAGACAAGGGCATTACAGAGATTTTCCGCTTATAATATTAAACCCATCAAAAACTATGAGTGGAGTAATCTGGAGAGAAGAACAGCAATCCAGATATTAAAATCTCCAAAGAATTAAGAGAAGCAACTTGGAGTCTCCAGATGATTGTGCAAGGAGACAAGTGGGTGGCATAATCTGATGGTATGAGTTTTAAAACTGTGGCTCTGGAAGGGAGAAAAATTTGAAAGCAACAATGAGGAGCAAGTAGTCTGTCTATGCCATTTCCCAGCCCAGTGGTTCAAAGAGTATGGGAAAGAAAGCAGTCACCCATCTAGGAGGACAGAGGCAAAATATTATCTTTAATATTTGACTGCAGTTATGGGGGGAAAAGTGAAAGGGAGATAGAAGTTGCTGAGCTTTAAAACCGAGATATTTTTGCTTAAGAAAAATGCATTCTAGAGAGAAGAGTTGGATTTTAAGAAATGGGGAAAAGGGGGATATAGGCTCCAAGTTAGGAGCTACTCAGAGTCAAATGGGAATGAGAGCCCAAGTAAAAGTCCAAACGGGTTTTGGGGTTCTTGTGGTAACTGATGTAAATGGAGATAGAGAACTTGATGCGGTTCGTATTATATCTGGCAGATTTCAATAGTGAAGCTCTTCTCCTAACAGTTTAATTCTATGCTTTGGTAAGATTAGACTACCAAAGGCTACATTTTTGGACTATATCTTTAAACCTAACTAAATCACCCTTTAAGATTCTATATTTGGCTTTTTTTTATTTTTTAAGTAGGCTCCTCACCCAGTGTGGGGCTTGAACTCACAACTCTGAGATCAAGACCTGAGCTTAACCGACTGGGCCCCCTAAGCGCCCCCTTATATTTGACTCTTTTAAAAGTTGGTTACAAGAAATAGGTACATGAAATCCACTTGAGCATGTGTTGTACAATTTTTAATAGACTGTAAAAAGTTAAAGATGTTTAGAGAAAATACTAAAAAATAATAATGCAAGGATATATGACTGAAAATAAATAACAAAAAGGTATACCTAAATCCAGTCAATTAAAATATATATATGTTAATTGTTAATGGACTGGGAGGGATGCAAAAAAAAGTTAGTGGACTAAATACTCTGGTTAAAAAGTCAAAATTGTCAAGGTGTATATAGAGAAATACCCAACTACATGTTTTCTATAAGAGATGCACTTTAAATATAAAGATGCTAGATTACAAATAAACAGATAGGAAAAGGTATACCCTGCAAACGGCAAGCATTAGAAGATTGTAGTTGCTACAGTATTATCAGATAAAATAGACTTTAAGGCAGAGTATTACCAGAGATAAAGACAGACAATCCATAATAAAAGAGTCATGTCATCAATTTCCCGCTTAAGGCCCTTGCCTCTCAAGGAAGGCCATAACCAGGTGTAGTTTGGCTGTGGCTCAGTGAAATTGAGAGGAGGCAGGTTTATCCAAACTACAGAGCTGCTGTATTTCTTTCAAGTCTTCCCTTCTTCTTATGCACCTGCCCATTAAACCCTGATCAAATCATGCCTTACTCCTCATTTTACTTTAATTAGTACTAAATCTTGTGGCAGACTGGGAATCAAGTCTCAGGCATCAGCTCTCCTCTGAGGACCCCTTTGGTTAATCCATAACCTTTCAATACATTGTCAGATCCATTTTCTACCTGGTTATTTTGTGGGGCAACTAATATAAGTCATTCTTCAAGTTCTTTGTACAGCTCATAATATGCTGGAACTATCAGGAATATTCCAATTCGCATATAAGGATTATTCCTATTCCCTGTATCAATCCTTCTCTACTGTCACAGAAAAAGAAAGATATGTCTATACTGCATAGACATAGACTTAAGAGAAACAGAATACCCACATATGTCTATACAAATGATACTGAGATCTCAGAGGGAGCTTATATACTATCAGGGTGTGGATTCCTTTTCTTGAAGAGTGAGAAATTATTTTATAAAGTTGTTCTTTGGATTTGATTCTTTTCAGCTACAAATCACTAGTAGGCTGTTTTGTAAATGAATTCATCTCAAAAGATAAATATGGCTAGTTGCCAACAACAGAGTTGCTAAAAGATAGCAATACTCCCTGGAAAGAAGGTAAAAATGAATCTCAAAATTCTTATTATGAGTCATACCAAATTGTAACAAACTGTTTTGGGAAGAAGGAAAACATCAAGGAGAAGTTATCAGAGTACAACGCTGTCAGATGCTATATACAGACTAGAAGATATACATAGAAGATGAACAGATAAAGTTTCACTTCTCTTTGCTACAATTTCAAAGCAGTGAATTTTACCCTATTATCAACATTAAATGAGAAAACTTGCTTTGCCACATTACTGGTTTCAAATCAATGTTGTTTTTACACATGTACATATATATGCATGCACAGACACACATATGTATATATTTCTCTCTTAAAAGCATAATATTGGTGATTAGAATATGTACACAATTATCCTTACTTCATTTTCCAACATGTGTTTTCTTCTTTCTCTGTCACATAGCTTTCAATAAGGAACAGTAAAAATAAAACTTAAAGATTTTAACGTTTATTTATTTTTGAGACAGAGAGAGACAGAGCATGAACAGGGGAGGGGCAGAGAGAGAGGGAGACACAGAATCCGAAACAGGCTCCAGGCTCTGAGCTGTCAGCACAGAGCCCGACGCGGGGCTAGAACTCACAGACCGTGAGATCATGACCTGAGCGGAAGTCAGACACTTAACCAACTGAGCCACCCAGGCGCCCCAAAACTTAAAGATTTTAAAAGCTATTATCTGCTAAGAATTTTTTGGAGTTCACTTATATCAGTCCCAATATTTCCAGCTTTATTTCAGGAAATCAAATGTTTCAAATAACATTTCATCCTGTTTTGGATCTAAAAAGGCAATTAGAATCAAAGTGGCAATATGTATAAGAATAAGAAAAAGAACTTTGCCCTTTAAGATTACCTGTTTCATTGCCAAATTGATTATTTAAAACAAAGATAAGTCTGTGTTAAGGTGAATGATGTAGATTTGGTTCTACAAAATCCATTCATTCTGGTCACTTTCCTCATCAACTTAAGTAGTCCTGCAGCAATCCACATTGATCACAATTAAATTAATAAATCAACCAGGTTCTAATCTATTTGTTTCATCAATGCAGCCAAAAGGTGTATGAATGAAAAAAAAAGGTGTATGAATGAAAAAAATTGAAAAAGAGAAAAATAATAGCCTCTCTTTTATTCCTTTTTTTTTGTTTTCACTTGTGATGAAAATCCTTGAAACAGCTTGCTTTACAAAAAAGAAACAATTATGAGTCACAATTCATGTCATGTTCTTCAAAGGAAAGCAATCTACTAATAATGAAAATAGCTTATATCAATTATAATCCTGCCCTTTATTAACCAGACACCCCCCAAAACCCACACTCACATCCACAGTAAAACAGGAATCAAGCAATCAAATAATATGAAAGAGAAGGATATCAAGAAATCAAATGAAGTTATTAATATTTGGCATTCATGGGCTATAAAATGTACTGGCTTGCTAGTTTTATTACTAAACCACAAAAAAATGGGATTTCTTGCAGAGTTCTTACCTATATTTAATCCTTCAAACATACACAAATAGAGTTCCTGCATATTTTTAATCTTTAAAACACACACACATACATACTCATCACATGCATACACACATACACCTTTTAAGCACTCCACTTGCTCAGAGTGAACGAGAGCACATTTTAGTTCCCAAAAACTGAAGAAATTTCCAAGAAGTAGATACTCAACATGTCTGTTCTCCAGCTACCTTCTTTCCATTCAAAAATATAAAAAATTGTCAGCAGATATTTTTTGAATATCTATCATATGCCAGGCATTGGAGTGTTAGAGTCCGTTATGAATGTTTTCTGAGCTCCTTCTCTTTTCTGTACTCAAGGAAAGGGTGGGTACCTCATGATCCCCCCTTTTTTCTTTGCCCCATAAGCTCTGTATGTATGCATGTATGCTTCATAATTTCAGCTCTCACCTTGTGCACTCCTTGAACTCATCTTAATGCATTGCCTCCAAATACAACCCAGATTCAACCACAAAATGGATATTTTATTTTATTTTTTTTAACTTTTTTTATCATTTAAATCCAAGTTAGTTAACATATAGTGTAATAATGATTTGAGGAATAGGATTTAGTGATTCATCACTTACATATAACACCCAGTGCTCATCCCAACAAGTGCTCTCCTTAATACCCATCACCCACTTAGCCCACCCCCCAACCCAACACCCCACCAGCAACCCTCAGTTTGAGAGTCTCTTATGGTTTGTCTCCCTCTTTGTCTTTATCTTAACAAAACAGATATTTTCAACAAATTTTTACTGGAAGACAAAAGAGAAGTTAGATTACAATCACGGAGAAAAAATTTCTCACCATCCCATCAATCCCTGCTAGTTCTATTTCTCCTCCCAACCTATCTGATATATTGAAAATCCCCTAGCTGATATAGCCTACTTGGTAAAACAAAAGCCCAATAACATTCCAAACAGGCTCCACTAAATAAAGCCTCAGTAGGTAGCCAAATCCCAAGCAAGTGATATTTTCATTCCCCTAAAAAGCTTTAATTATCTACCTATAGGTATTATAACTATCTACAACGATATCACTTTTCTTCTCATTTGAATTCGGGCCACTGAATTAATGGCCCATGCAGTCTTCTTTTTTAGCATATCATTTACCTGAGCAAATAAACCCATGACCATCAATCTTTAATTTAGAAAAAGAAAGTCATATCTGGATTCTGGATAGCAGGGGGTATGCCCAAACTATATACAGTCCTGGTTCTACTATGTTGTTCAGTCTTAAACCAGCTCCAAAGCAGAAATCTAAGTTGGGACACTGAAGTCAAAATTGTTTGGTTCCATTACACAAACTCAATGGGACTGCTTATAGGCAACCCCATGGATGCCTGTAGAGCCTCCTGTCCACATAATCCCTCCTGTCTAAAAGCAATCATTCTTCCTCCAACCACTGCCTTTCTCAATCCAAAACCCAATCAGGTTTCCCCAACTGCATGT